>NC_051176.1:179934192-180266048 GCF_013339695.2 Rhipicephalus sanguineus
ATACTAAAGCCGTGGATATGACTCGATTGCATTACGCTTAAGCACAGTGGTTCAAGATAAAGGGCGTAGAGAAGTGGTGACATTGGACAGCTTTGCTTTACAGAAGAAGAAAGAGAAGAAGGTTTTGAGAGGTGACTATTAACAATTAGACCAGTTGAATAATGATTATAACAAAGTCTAACCCCTTCAAGCTCAATAGAGCCAACATTGGCGTGCTTAAGAAGAGAAAAAAAAAGAAAAACGCACACGATCAAAGGCTTCTGCAAGGTCTGCTGTAGCACTGAAAGCTGTTTTTGCCAACCGTACCAGTGCTGAAGAACTGTACAAGTGACGTGTATATTGTTTTGCATGGAGCGGCCCCTAATTCCACACATCTGATGACAACCAATGAGAATCGACATTGCTAATTGTGACTGATTACATTATACTTTCGCAAAGATGTTATAATCAACGTTTCACAGTAATATTGGTCTCTAGCCCTCGAACGAACGAAGTTTTCCTTTTCATAGCTTTCGGTGTCAAAACAGTGGCTTCGGCAAAAAGACCGCGGAAGCGTCTTCATATCGTAACTTATTAAAAAAATATCCAGCAATATGGAAGGGAAATCTTTTTGAAAGCTTCGTAAAATTCAGCTGAAATAACATCAGCGCCAGGTGTTTTCGATGAACGTAAGTTGCAAAACAGTTAAAAATCAATCTCACGAAAGCCAATTCTACGCAGTTCCCGATCTAACGAAGAAATTTCCGTTGCCCGGCAGGCACCCATAGGGTTCAATGTTGTCATCAATCCGAACTAACGAAACTAACTTTGCACCAAACCCACATTAACGAAGTTCTTCCTGAAACAAATGAGCGAACAAGCGGTGGTTTCTTTCAAAGCTTGACTTTTTTTTTCGAGCTTGCGCTCTGACGCTATCACGTTAAAGTACCTAGCCGTCCTAGTCAGGACCATAGTTTTATTTTGGCGAGGTAGTACGTCGCGCTCATGGACGGAACAACGGACTCAACAGTCGGATGACACTAGGGACGGTGGTGGTTTGTTGTGTGCGTAACTGCTCTCACAGAAACACTACGGTGGTTGCTTTTGTTACTTCACGGTTTCTGCGACTGATGGCACTTGTCGTCTCCCCGCAACTTTCTTGCTAGGCCTTCTCGCACAATCACTGCATTCGTTCTTGCCGCTTTGCATATCGGCAGCCTGTCATAGCTTCACGTGACCATTTATTTGACATGCATAGCCCGGACATTGGAGGCTCCATGTCCGGGCCGCGCGGAATTTTCACACGCGAAGGCATGGGTTAGGCCAGTACAATGTCGCGGTAGCTTTCGCGTGTCTGCTACGTTATATAAATTTTGATTTCGAAGGACCGAGAAACCTAATACTCAATTTTACGAACTTCTGGATTTAACGAAATAATTCGAGCGTGGTCATCACTTAGTTAAATCGAGTCTCAGCTGTAATGCTACGGGGCGTTTTGGCGTGTCAAAACAACGATATTATTATGAGGCACGCAGTAGAGGAGGGCTTCGGAAATTTCGAGCTCCTGGGGTTCTCTAACGCGTACTTAATGTGAGTAGGCAGGTCTACAGCACTTCGCCTCTATCGAAATGCGACCGCCGCAGCCAGGATCGAAACCGCAACTTGAGGGTCAGCAGCCGAGACCTGTAACCACTGTACCACCGTGGCTGCCGAAGGTATACTGCAAAAAGAGACCGTTATTAAATGCGAAGCATTTTTTAGCGAACTTCTGCGACTTTGAGCGTATCTATCTGTCTATATATCTAGCCGCCTACGATTTTGTGCTCTCCTGGTCGCTTGGTTAATCGAATGTACACCAAAATTGGTATGGCGTAACATGACTGTATGACGAACATCAATGACAAGTCATAACATGAAAATCATGACACGCATGTCATGTACAGCATGATTTACTTGCCACGCTCATGGTGCGCTGGCGGTTGTTTCGCTAGCTTGATATACACCAAAATTGGTATCTTACGACGTGACTGTGTGACGAACACAAATAACACGAGTTAACATGAAAATCATGACACGCATGTCATGTACAGCATGACTTACGTGCCACGCTCATGGGGCGCTGGCGGCCGTTTCGCTAGCTTGATCTACCCCAAAATTGGTATTGCCTGACGTGACTGTGTGACGAACATAAAAACACGAGTTAACATGAAAATCATGACACGCATGTCATGTACAGCATGACTTACGTGCCACGCTCATAGGGCGCTGGCGGCCGTTTCGCTGGCTTGATCTACCCCGAAATTGGTATTGCGTGACGTGACTGTGTGACGAACATAAAAACACGAGTTAACATGAAAATCATGACACGCATGTCATGTACAGCATGACTTACGTGCCAAGCTCATAGGGCGCTGGCGGCCGTTTCGCTGGCTTGATCTACACCGAAATTGGTATTGCGCGACGTGACTGTGTGAAGAACATAAAAACACGCGTTAACATGAAAATCATGATACGCATGTCATATACAGCATGACTTATGTGCCACGCTCATGGCGCGCTGGCGGCCGTTTGATCTACCCCGAGCTTGATCTACCCCGAAATTGGTATTACGCGACGTGACTGTGTGACGAACAGAAAAGCACGAGTTAACATGAAAATCATGACACGCATGTCATGTACAGCATGACTTACGTGCCACGCTCATGATGCGCTGGCGGCCGTTCGCTAGCTTGATATACACCAAAATTGGTATCTTGCGACGTGACTGTGTGACGAACATAAATAATACGAGTTAACATGAAAATAATGACACGCATGTCATGTACAGCATGACTTACGTGCCAAGCTCGTAGGGCGCTGGCGGCCGTTTCGCTGGCTTGATATACACCGAAATTGGTATCTTGCGATGTGCCTGTGTGACGAAGTTGGTATTGCACGACGTTACTGTGTGACGAACATAAAAAAATTCGGCAGATCCCACGCACCGTGGGAGTCAATGTTATGCGAAGCATGCGGCGGGTAGGTGACTGCGGCGTAACTTTTTCTTACTGAGCGACGCGTTACAAAATGACGCTAAAGATTTGTATAAATTTTATACGCACACATATATATGTTGAAGAGCCGCATATGTGTTATATAACCAGTTGTTTACGGTTGGGTAACGCTGCCAATGGCAACGTGGGTATTACCAACACCAGAAGCGGTAAGCTGATATGTAGAGCTTATACGTGATCCGAGAACGCACGCACGTTTCACGAACCCCTGTGCATGTGTGCAAGACGTCCTTGACAGTTCTTGAACAAGGGCATCATCACCGAGATCAGTGAGCACCAGCAGCTGGTCATGACTTGTTATAGGATCCAGTCGTGATCATGGTGACAAGGGGTCCGTGTGTAGTGAAGTATGTGGTATAGTAGAGCTGTTGGAATTCGTGGACGCCTCGGTTATTTGTCGAAAATTGTCTGTCGACAGAGCCGGCGACATGTCGGAACCTGAAGCCACCCTTCGCGTTGGTGAGGTATAGGCCGTCGAGGCTGGTGGGCCTGGATAGTGCTACGTAGACCAACATCAATGGATGGTGTCTGTCGTATTCGTAGACTACCTGGGCGTATGTGCACTACGTAGCCTAGTCTACAAAGCGGCTGTCAATCAATCTGGCATCATCCTCGGTCAGCATGAGGCCATCGCCCAGCCTCCCAAGAAATGTAGAGGACACTGCGTCGTTATGGTGGACAAAATGGACTTTACGGTGCGGTGATGTGGATATCATATGAAACTTTCGTTAATGTATTCCTCCGGGGTCGAGCAATGCTTCAATATATCTTGCTAAATCATAAGAATACAAACGTAACGTTCATTAGACTGCTATAAAAGTGGAGCCAACACTGGAATTACAGAAGTTAATCTGATATGATGCCTGTATCGTAGGAGTACACATCGTAGGAGCATCATGTAGTGTTTATTCCTTTCTTGTAAAGTTAGATAGCCAGCCCCACAACTACAACTGACGTTGCACCGATATTAAGCCTGCGTAGGCGGTTTTTCCAAACCAGTTCATAGACATGGCGTGGCTCAGTGGTCGAATGCCTGATTACCACGCGGAGTACTTGGGTTCGATTCCTGCTAAGATCCTAATTTTCATTTTTTCCATTCGTTGAGTCAACGCTGCCGATGTCGGTTTTCCTTAACGCTCTAGCATTTAAGTTACCAATGTCTGTTCTCGCCATTCCTGGGTAGATATAAACTGTCAATCACCTGTGGCGCATACTCGTACACCGCGGCCCGTGGTAAACGGGTATGTGCCACACGTGTCTAGTGGAAAGGGATTGACGACGTACGCGACAGGATTTTAACGTTATTGATGTCATGGCCCGGCAATCGTATTCGTCAAATCCTCTTACCCCCCCATGCAAATTTTGGTCTACACCAAGTTAAGGAGGCGATCACGAGAGCACCCAGACGTAGGCGGCTAGATAGATAGATAGATAGATAGATAGATAGAAACGCTCAAAGTGCCAGAGGTTCGCTAAGAAATGCTTCGCGTTTAATAATAGGAGTTAACATGAAAACCATGACACGCATTCTCCTTAATGACATACAAGACGATGTATGCAACTCTTTGCTGGCTGCTTCGCACTACATCGATTCCCACAATGCGTGGGATCTGCCGGCTTTTTTTACGCCCAACATTGCGTAAAAAATGCAGTATCGCAATCGTAAACGTAAGCTATGGTATTCTCACTGTATACCATGCCGCGCGCATGCACATTGACTTGTAGGAGAGAAGAAAGGAAAGCGTAAAGAGGAAGAGCGGTTTCATGCGCTCGCCTTTCGTTTCCCGCCGCTGATGAACGCGCGTGGACGCTGCGACGAGTGCTTGGCGCGCCGGCGCACCTTGTGTTACGGTCCGCGCTAGAAACTGGGCATGCGCAGAGCGGCGCATATACGGCAAGGAACAGCCGGCTCGGCACCCGATGCGTCACCAGTCTCGCCATTTTTGAAGGCTCTGCAATCGGTGCTGATTTGGAAGCTGCTGGGCCACGTTTTGTACACCCGCTGCAGGTACGTCGCATTCTTTTCTCAAAACTTAATCTTGCAATGACGCATGCGAATGATATGTGTGCTCTGGAAGCACCAGAAAGCCGTTTCGTTTGACTAGCGGGATTTTGTGCACTTGCTCGCATGACTTTCTTGAATAGACGTCTTGCTTTATGTTTGCACCGCATGCACTGCTGTTTCGCCTTGCATGGGTACGCGCCGACTTCGTGCGCGATTATTTTTGTGCCCATGATAAACAGCATGAATATGAATCTCCGAGAGTTACCGTTATAAGGTGGCGTTTGTCCAAAAGCGGTACCACTTGTACTGGCCACACACAGCACGTTGTCAATATTCGCTTCATCCAACAGGTATGTAGTTATTTTCAACAGCGTGTTGCTGCCAGCAGTGCAAGATGGTTTGAAGTTCCCACATGTGCACACTTTTGGTGCACTGTAGTTTCGAGTTCGCGCTGTTTCCATCACTAAAAGCAGCCTGAAACGGCACCTGTTGCGGAAGCATTTTTTTTCTTCCTTGAAGTGCTGTAATATTTGTTGCTTCATGCTGTATAGTTATGTTTAATAGCTTTTTCTGTATCAGCAGCTTAAGGAGGATTGAGTTTCCGCGTGCGCGCGCTTTTGCTGCGCTACGGTTTCGAGTTCTAACTGTTTTGACTTCCCAACGCTTCGTGCGCCGTTCAGGCAACGAGGGAGCCCTGACAATGCCGGCAACAAGGTAACACTGTTTTTAATCGAATTTATCAGTTACCTGAAGGAAAAAAAAGGCTGTACCGACGCGAACTTGTTTCGGCAACAAGATCCACACTGTGCTTTGGTTCGGAAATGATCGGCACGCGCAAAAGCGCTCTTCGACCTCAGTTCTTATTTCCCCGTGCAATTGAGTTGCTCGCCTGCAACATAAGCTAGACTTGCAGAACAATATATTACGATATATGCATTTTAGTAGAAACAGCCGACGTTGCACACGCGTGAGAGCATGATTGATTAAAATACACTGCAAACGCAAACTAGCCTAATTGGGCGTTTAAAGGCTTACAATCCCCCTTAAAGGGGTGGTGCTACCATGTTTGTGGCTTGCGTCTTCTTTGCTGTAAGCGTTTCCTATAGCTCCACGAAGCATGATGCACGCACCAAGATTCATGTATTCTCGATAAATAATTTAATATAGCCTTTTGATGTGGACAACCTTCGGTTTCGGTTTCTGGGCGCCGAGGTTGGGCAGTGACGTAGAAGTGGAGGAGGCTTGGTCAAGTGACCACACAAGGCTGTGACGCACTTAGCCAGGAAGTGATCGAAACTCGGCGAGTGATGTAGCAACCGATGCGTTGCCGGTACTATAGTGAGCTAGAATATATTCTAGTTCACAACAGCCGGGTACGTACGTTGCAGGAGGTCCGGAGGTCACTCACATCACTACAGCAGATCGGGTGCGACGTCACTACAAGTTTCGTTGCCTTTCCTATACAGCTACGCCAGAGTTGGCGCGCTAGCGATGGGTTTCGGCCAGGAGAATGGGCATTTAGGTACGCTTTGGAAGTGAATTAAAATATATTCTAAACGTTTGCTGTGTTCGACCCTTTGTGCGGGGTGTCCTTGCATACAGAGGAAACCCACAACAGGCTTGTCATAGCTCGAAATTTGATGGCACCACCCCTTTAAGGCCAACTCCGGCGATTTTTCGAGGTCCATTGATCTCAATAAAATTAGCTGGGTACGTTCCTTTTCACGTTCCCGTTATTGATGCCAAATTACAATCCGGAGAGATACGCAGATTCGTTACAAATGAATTTTAATGATTGCCCCGACTCTCCCCACCTCGCTACCCAGAATTATTGGCAACATAGTGTGCGTGACGTCATTTTTGGCAAAGCGGAAGTGACGGAACCGAGGGGCCCCTAGAGCGTCTGCTATCCGCAAGGCAACAGTCGTGTGTGTTTGGCCAGCACTTCGTTCGCTGGGCGTGTGACTTTCAGTTCCTTGTGATAGTGCGTGCGATGGGTGGCAAGTGGTGTTGCGTTGTGGGCTGCACACGATTCCCCTTTGGCAGTCACGAAACACTCGCACCTAACGATTACCCTGTGTCTTTATATTAGAGTGTTTTAGCTAGCAATGCCGGTTTACCGCACGGAAAGTGCGGTAATACCGTACCGGCTAAAGAATGCACACGCGTGAACACTGCCGTACGGAAACACTTTCCGTAACATATACAGGGTGCACCGGGCCTATCGGTATACGGTGAGCTGCGCGTCGTGCGAAACAACGTAGCCTAATCTAGTAACGTTGGTGCGAAAGGTGGCTCGTACTTGGCTTATAATAAATTCATTTGGCCCTACCAACCCGATGTTGAACGCCGCTATTGACAAACTTGTGCACTCTTCCCAAAGCAATATCGAGAAGCATTAGTTAGTCCGCAAACTTCTCAGCGATGACATTTTACCTAATCGCAGCCCAACAAACTTGAGCCGCCTGGACAGGTGGCGCCATCTGGCGGTGGAATGCGCAACCAGGCAAGCAAAGAACTAAACAGGTGTGTTCCACTTCATCGAAGAGGAATGGAATGGCCATTTTAGTTGGCCTCCAAATGCGTCGGAATCGCAGCTGTCATTTTCCGACAGTTCCAAGGAGCTTGTGCATGTAGCACGGTCAGTCACACACAACATATATTTCCGACGGAGTCACCTTTCCCCTGAGCGTCTGAATTTCGCCACTTTCGCAGCTTTCATACTACGCGCTGGTGGGACCGGCATGCCTTGCATGATTTCCGGTTTTTGCTGACTTATGCGTCACGCGAAGACAGTATGCTCGGTTGGGTCTCGTTTTCGGTGTTGCGCTTTTTTGTTCATTTCAAATTATTCTCTAATTTGCCGAGTATTTCTGCTGTCGGGCCCGTGACAGGAGCCTCTCAGGAACTTTGTTACAAAATTATGTGGGAGAAAGGAGGTAAATTCACTATCTGACGCCATTCGTCAAATGGAGTTCAAGAACCAGAAACTCTCATTCCACTTCCTCTGGCATGTGTTCGCTTTATTTTTGACGAAGCTTTCGATAATGCCAGCAGTGCTGGCGGGCATGTATGCAGCTGTGCGGCGGGAAAAAGTAAAAGAAAGGTAGAAATAAAGGAAGACAATGAAAGCAAAAGCCTGCGAACCCTCGATGTGGCCGAGGGGCGTGGCCAGAAATTTTTTTCCAGGGGGGAGGCTGGTTCAACCATGCTTTATATATGTTCGTACTTGCGTTTGTATGTGTGCGCGTATATATACGCAAGCAAAATTTAAAATTTTCGGGGGGAGGTGATTTGAACCCCGCCTTGGTTACGGTGCCGATCGGCCCTGATGTGGCAGATCGGCAACGCACGCGCACTCAGTATACGCTTGTGTATAACGAATTGGCTAGAGGCGGCATGCTTCAGCGCACTGAATAAAATCCCGTGCACAGATAGTCCCCCCCCCCCCCCCCAAAAAAAAAAAAAAGAAAGATGTACGCGACTCTTCGAACGGCCGCTCTGAACGGGTGCTGTATGCGTTCGAGAGGGAGCGACAAAGCGCCCTTTGACCTTGCCGGCTGCGGCCCACTGAAGCCCGCCAGCTCAAGAGCAAGCAAGACAGACCAGGCGCTGCCAAAGTTAAATGGGAGGAAGCTTCAAGACCCATGCGCGCGCAAAGAAAAAAAAAAAGAAACGCGAGGCGTGAGTCGTTGAAGTTACGAATTTCCCGCGGCGGTGTGACGCCGAAGCGAAGCCGTCGTGATATTCGCCATATCGTACCTTGGCCTTGTGAACGCCACTTCACAACTACTCAGCTGTATCGGCCGTGTGTACGACTTTTGTGCCTGCAGCCTCACTGTGTTCTCGCCGCTGGATGTGAAATGCGTGGTTTGACGACAGTGCAACCTGCCGCACTGCCAGTGCGATAATGTCGATAATGTCGCGACGGCCCGTCGACTCAAGCGAGAGTGCCGCTGTCTTACCAAGCAGATGATGGGCACCTTGCGTGCTCGGCACAGTCGCGAACAAAAATAGTAAGTAATACTTATGTTCTCTTTGTTTGCGCGTCTTATCGTCCGCTCAGGCACCTGTAGGTGTCGTTCAACACATTTCGTCGCGTGAAAAGTGTAATGAAAAGCAAAAAAAGTAGTTAAGCTCACATAGCGACAATGTGTGATGCGTGTTTTCAGACTCCTGTGAATATAGCTCATGATTCGCACGACCAGTCAATTGACGCACGAGTGCGCCCTGAAAAAGTCGTTTGCGCGATATAATTTCCTTGCTTGCGATAAAGCATGAATGAAGCAGAATGCTTTCAGGGAATATACATTAGAGCAAAAAGAAGGCCGCGGTTATCACGTTGCCATGTGATGAAATGTGAAAGAAGACCAACTTATTTTTCTATTTATTCTGTTCCCAAACTTCATTCGTTTCTTTTGATCCTTCGTCTCGGTGTCGATTTGTGCGCATTGACATTTGACATATCCGTGAGCTCTCGTTTTTCAGCATCTACCGTGGATACAGTGAACTACCCTGGACGTCCTTCTGCAGCCATGCAACTGTGAGAACCCACCGAAGAACATATCATTAGCAAGTGAGAAGACTTTTGGACAACAATTTGGATTGCGCATTTTTCCCGTCTCCTGAAATACCATATTAAGGTACATATGCACCTTACCTTGATACATATGTATCAAGGTACAGTGAAATAGACTATCTAGGTACATTAACATCATTATCTTGAATTCATTTAGCTAGAAAGAATAAACCACGCTAAAGCGATATAATGATGGCCATATTATGTGACAGACATCTGCTAAGTGACAGCGAAGCACTTGCATTTTATGGTATTGAATGAACGAATGAAGGTTTATTCCAGCAAAATACAAGAAATGGGCCACGAGCAAAAAGCTACAATGGTAGCTTGATAAGGGCACGAGGCTCTGTAGAGCAATGAAATAAGACAGAGCAGCAGAAGCATGTGTACATTCAAGGGGAAAACACATACGTCAACTGCAAAGTGATAAAACCAAAAAGGGTGAACATTCGCGTTAGTGAAAACAATTAAAACCAGAACACAGAAAACAATGAACGGCCGTTCAATTTCATGGAAGGAATGCGATTGGGTCATTACATGCCAAGTGTCCCAGACGTGGCGCTCGCACATCGCAGATTTTACTGATAAAATTTGTGCCTTTTTTCCTGTGCCACATAGAGTATTGTGGCAAAATAGTTTTGATCGAAAAAAATTTTGACGATCGTGGCGCCCCCTCGAATTTCGCTTGTATTTGTTAAACTGTGCCTAAAAGAAAAAAAAAAACGTGTATAAAATCTATTTTTGTGTGTTGAGCTTCGAAACAACGCTTGCGCTATTGCAGAGGTTCTGTTTAGTTGTCTTCTTCATTAATTCCGAAATTTTTGTGTTTCACTACCAGCTACGTATCTTCAAAAACTACAAAAATCTTTAAAGTTCGTGATTTTTTCTTAAGCTGTCTGGAACTCTCACTAACCAATCTTAACAGTAGTACAATTTTCAGAAAAGTACATTTTAGTACAAAAATGTTTAGGGGTAAAATAGACTTCAAATCTTCCCGAAAAAAAATTGTGAAATTGTAGAAAATATGCGATCTGTCGCATGTTTGACCGTATTTTTCATACTGATGCGGTCCAAGTAAAAATCCTCGTCAGGCGGCGTTTGATAAAGGACTTCACCTTTAAGTAACGAAGAAAGTCTAATCAAATCATTTTTTGTTTTAGGGAAGGAAATAATTTCTAAATTTGGCCCTCCGAACGCGCCTTTGCCACTTCGCCGCAAAGCACGTGATCGTCCCTGCAGCTGACACTCGTCACAGGCAGCGGCAAGATGCGAGATGTATGTCAGTGGCTTGTGAATGGTCGAAAGTCTTGTCGCGTTGATGTCAGGGCGACGAGTAATGAATTCGCGTTACAATGTGAGCTTGCTTGGCGGGCCCAATGGGAAGTATGGACGCCCGAGCAGCGTCGTTGGCACAGTGTGCTAGAGGGCCGTCTGCACAACTAGCATACACATACTGAAAGAAATAGTGCACATTGTATACACCTTTTTCTCTGGGTATACGTGTGTTGTACGAGTTAATAGAGTTATAGAGAACCACTGTATGAGTTATATGAGTTATAAAGAACCACTGTATGCCGCGCTAAAGCCTGCATTGCGAATAAGCGCTGATTGCGGAAACAGATGGACGCTCAGCTGCTCAGAGCATGCTGCTGCCCCTGCGTGCGGCTCGCGACAGTACGCGCGCAATACATGCACTTAATGTAGGCGCGTTACAATGTCCTTGTAAGTCGGGCATCTGCGTGTGTAACTTTCATATGACAACGCAGGCGGTCTTCGAACCACTCAGAAGACGCTGCCGCCTCTAGACGCGTGCAGTTCGCGACTTCATAAATAATGAAAATTGCTCCACAGCCTACGCTCATGGAATGCACATACGCTCGGTAATCTGAAGATATCTTTGTCACGCTGGTATTCACGAATTTAGGGCGAGCGAAGCATTGTTGATATATGGAGAAGCACTCAAGAGGGCACACGTTTATAATTTTTCCAGCGGCATGACACGATGAACCGAAGGATTCGGAGCCGGAGGTGTTTACGTCGGCCTGCATGACGTCCCACAAATTATGTATTGACCTTACGCAAGCGCAAACACACGCCGATGGTACAAGAACAGAAGTTCGGAGTTCCGCCGACGGGTTACCAGCCGCTTCGTACATACATTGGTACATATATAAGCCCACAAAAAAAGCATGCAAGCAAGTGGTGGCGCTGTGGTGTAATGGTTAGTGTTTGCTTTAGGTGCGTGCGGTCGCGAGTTCGATTCCGGTATCGTGCGTACTTGTATGCAAATGTAATGTTTGTGCATAAATACTTTGATGTCCATTTTCTATTATGTCCTAGTGATGAATAGTAGCGGAAATTGTCCGTAAAAAGCTAAAACAGTGCCTTAAATATGCATTTTTTTTTTCATTTCGCAACCGCTCTAGGGCGTCGTATAAAAGGAGGCTTTAACAGCTCTCAAAAGAAGCAGAAACACTCCCAATGCGCTACGTTCAAGCCCCCAAAATGAGTTAAATAAAAGTACCAAGTTTACCTCCTAAATATTGTCAGTTCCGTCTAATCACTCCCTTAACGAAGGATGCAAATAAAACCTCCTTTTGAAGGGCGTTTTGCGTAGTACCTTTAGGATGCATGTTATGCTTCGAGCACGAAACACCCAAAGAGGCTCAAACCCGTTTCTAATGTACATAGTCCGCATGCCGCGTCTGCTCTTCCCTTTACACCCCCTAATCACTCCCCTTTTATTTTTATTCTGCTTTCTTCGGTCAGCGTACGCTGCGAACACGCAGCGAAGGGTTACGGAGCCGTACAGTACATACAGTACATATAGCTGTTTGTTCGGTAGATCTAGAGTTTTTGTATATGCTACCTTCTCATCATTCCGCTTATCGCGGGCCTTTGGATGCTGTTCGCTACAGCGCGCGGTTATGCACACCTCCGTGGCATGAGAAGCAAAGAGCGCAATATTTAAAAAAAAAAGATATATATTGACAGAGATAATAATCTTTCATGAGAATCCCGGAGAGGTTAACCTGGTTTGTCGCCTGGCTTGCTTCTTCGGGTGTCGGGTGATGACTATGGTATATACAATGAATCACATATACACACAAACGGTACGTACAGTCACATACATACATACATGAAAGAGTCATTCACAAACTTTGGTTAAGTCCAGTGTTCCTCAAGAACACCAACAGCGCTTTTGTGTTGCGCATTGCACAACCGCTGTCTTGCCACGGGCCGAGAAGGTGCCGCAGCTCCAATCTCGAGCCGAGTTGCAAATGAAGTGCTGCCTTCAGAATCTGTTGGTCGGCGTCGTAACAGGAAACAGTCGCAGAGTACGTGCTTTAGGTCTTCCCGAGTGTTACATGTGGTGCACGTGGGTGAGTCCGACTGCCTGATCTTGTGGTTGAAGTATTTCGTATAGGCAACGTCGAGTCTCAGCCGGTGAGTGCAAGTTTCATCTTGCCTGGTCAAGCACACATATAGCGTTCAAGAAAACCAGAACGACAATACTAAGTCCGCGCGATAGATTGCGACCACGAAACACTATAAACAACCAGTGTGCAATAAAAGAGCATTCCTCGGGCGCTCTCTTTGTGTACAGTTGAAACGCGTGATCAGTATTTTCAGTAGGTTTGTGGCGCACCACTCATGCACATGTCCATACCTTCTTTATTTCGAAAACACTACGACACACGCTACTGCGGAGGGTGTAGAGAAACTTGTGGCTAAAAAAATGAGCCGAGGAAAGCACCAACAGGTTGCACAGGTCGCGCAGAAACAACGTGGTGTCGATATCTGACGAGTGTTTATGACGCGTGCATACAATCGCAGCGGGAAATACGGTGGAGATGTATTGCAGTGCAAGGTTAACCTTATAAGTTTGACAGTCACACCTCCTCTGCAACGAACACTTTTCTTGAACGCCTACCTCAGATCAGAAGCGCACTCCACTAGAACAGTAGTTCGGCTTTGTGAAGCGATGCGCCTTTTGTAGCGCCGTCCAGATAGGTTTTTAAGCGCGCAGAGCTCCGATATTGAGTTCTCGTCAATTTTTGGCAGCACAGTGAGCTCCGCTGACCTGTCGGCGCTGGGTGACGAAAGAAACAGCCCTATTTTCTTGGTCCGAAAGCTTCGCCAACGACTGCGGCTCAGCCTCTCCGTGGCCTCTCCTTATGGAGACGCTATCAGACGATTCCGCGACGGCGCCCAACAAAAAATGGTGGTCGCGCCCTTGTTGCCGGAGCACCAGGCATTATGAATATTCTCACGTGGTCGTGACGTCGACGAAGACAGCAGTCGGCGTTTGCAGGATGAAACTGTTTATTTGGCCGAACTTGTGGCTGGAAAATGAGAACTAGAGCTACAGCAATACACGCTGTACAATGATAGCGGCGAACAGGGCGTCGTCCGTCGATCAACTGACAAGCGGTCAATCGCGTCGGCTTTTATACAGGCGCTATCGAACTTTCCAGCAATATCGCTGGTGGCGGCGTTATCTCTAGACAAAGCTGGAACATTCGCGTGCGGGGCGCAATCGTAACAGAACGATCTACTATAGACGTGAAGCTTCTCGAACAATGCTTCGCGGACAGCGTCGAGCGTTGATAACCGTCCCTGCCAGTCAAACCCGAATGCATCAAAACAAGACAAGAAGTGGGCGTGGCATTGCCCCCCTCTGAAAAAGCATCGTCCCGATGCTTGTGAAAGAACATAGAAGAGAGAAAAAAAACAAGTGCATACAAAAATAAATTACAATAACAAAGGAAGAAAAATAGAGTCCCCAGGTTCGCTAACGCGCAAAAAACGGCTTAAGGCGCACGACATGGACGACTTCAGGTCGTGCGCGGCGTCGCTGGGAGTTCGTCATGCCGTCCGGGATCACCTCGTAGTCAAGAGCGCCGAGGCGTCGAAGAACCTTGTATGGCCCGAAGTATCGCCGAAGGAGTTTTTCGCTAAGCCCACGTCGGCGTATCGGCGTCCAGACCCAAACACGGTCGCCGGGCTGGTATTCCGCGAAGCGTCGTCGAAGATTGTAGCGACGGCTGTCGGTGTGCTGCTGGGTCTTGATGCGCAGGCGGGCGAGCTGTCGAGCTTCTTCGGCACGTTGTAAGTAAGCGGCGGCATCGAGGTTTTCTTCGTCGGTGACGTTGGGTAGCATGGCGTCGAGCGTCGTCGCCGGGCTCCTTCCGTAGACCAACTTGTACGGCGTCATCTGCGTCGTTTCTTGGACGGCCGTGTTGTATGCGAAGGTAACATACGGAAGAATGTCATCCCACGTCTTGTGTTCGACGTCGACATACATGGCCAACATGTCGGCGATGGTCTTGTTTAGCCGCTCGGTCAGGCCATTTGTCTGTGGGTGGTACGCTGTGGTCCGGCGGTGGCTTGTTTGGCTGCATCTCAGTATTGCCTGAGTTAGGTCAGCAGTAAACGCCGTACCTCTGTCGGTGATGAGAACTTCTGGGGCGCCATGACGCAGGACGATGTTCTCAACGAAGAACTTTGCTACCTCGGCGGCACTGCCTCTAGGCAGGGCCCTCGTCTCGGCGTAGCGGGTGAGGTAGTCTGTAGCTACGACGATCCATTTGTTTCCGGTATTGGACGTCGGGAACGGCCCCAGTAAGTCCATCCCGATTTGCTGGAACGGCCGTCGAGGTGGCTCGATAGGCTGCAGAAGTCCGGCTGGCCTAGTGGGCGGTGTCTTGCGTCGCTGACAGTCCCGGCAGGTCTTCACGTAACGAGTGACGTCGGCGGAAAGGCGCGGTCAGTAGTACTTCTCCTGTATTCTTGCTGGTGTGCGAGAAACACCCAGGTGTCCAGCCGTCGGGTCGTCGTGCAGAGCCTGGAGGACCTCTGGCCGCAATGTCGAGGGTACCACGAGAAGGCAATCGGCTCGAAGCGGTGAGAAGTTCTTCTTTAGGAGAACACCGTTGCGCAAGAAAAATGACGCCAGTCCCCGCGTGAATACCTTCGGAACAACGGTGGTCCTGCCCTCGAGGTATTCCACAAGGCCCCTGAGTTCTGGATCCGTTCGCTGTCGTTCGGCGAAGTCGTCGGCACTTATGATTCCCAAGAAGGAGTCGTCCTCCTTGTCGTCCTGCGGCGGTGGGTCGACGGGGGCGCGAGACAGGCAGTCAGCGTCGGAGTGTTTCCTTCCGGACTTGTAAACGACGGTAATGTCGAATTCTTGAAGTCGTAGGCACCACCGTGCGAGGCGACCTGAAGGGTCCTTCAAGTTAGCTAGCCAACACAATGCGTGGTGGTCGCTCACAACTTTGAAGGGCCTGCCGTAGAGGTAGGGGCGAAACTTGGATGCAGCCCAGATGATCGCTAGGCACTCCTTTTCTGTTGTGGAATAGTTCGTTTCTGCCTTTGATAGCGACCGGCTAGCATAACTGATGACCCTTTCCTGCCCGTCAGCCTTCTGCACAAGGACGGCGCCGAGTCCTACGCTGCTTGCGTCGGTGTGGATTTCCGTATCGGCGTATTCGTCGAAATGTGCCAGTATCGGAGGCATCTGAAGGCGTCGTTTCAGTTCTTCAAATGCTTCGATTTGCGCCGTTTCCCACTTGAATGGCACGTCGGTCTTCGTGAGGTGAGTTAGCGGTTCGGCGATTCGTGAAAATTCCTTGACAAAGCGCCTGTAGTAGGCGCACAAGCCGAGAAAACGGCGCACGGCTTTCGTGTCGGTGGGGGGCAGGAAGGCAGCGATGGCAGCTGTTTTCCGCGGGTCTGGGCGAACACCACCCTTGCTGATCACGTGACCCAAAAACAGCAGCTCCTCGTATGCAAAGCGGCACTTTTCAGGCTTCAAGGTGAGGCCAGAAGTCTTGATTGCTTGTAGTACAGTGTCAAGGCGCCGGAGGTGTTCGTCGAAGCTTGAGGCAAACACAATGACGTCGTCCAAGTACACAAGGCAAGTCTGCCACTTCAATCCAGCCAGCACGGTGTCCATAACGCGCTGGAACGTCGCAGGTGCCGAGCAAAGACCAAAGGGCATGACCTTGAACTCGAAGAGGCCGTCTGGTGTTATAAAGGCAGTCTTCTCTCGGTCTCTCTCGTCGACTTCGATTTGCCAATAGCCGGTCTTGAGGTCCATCGACGAAAAGTACCTCGCGTTGTAGAGTCGATCCAGGGTGTCGTCTATCCGTGGGAGAGGGTAGACGTCCTTCTTCGTGATTTTGTTCAGGCGGCGATAATCGACGCAGAAGCGTAGGGTTCCGTCTTTCTTCTTCACTAACACCACGGGTGACGCCCATGGACTCTTCGACGGCTGGATGATGTCGTCGCGTAGCATTTCGTCGACTTGTTTCTTTATGGATTCGCGTTCTCGCGTTGAAACTCTGTACGGGCTCTGCCGGAGTGGCCTGGCATTTTCCTCTGTTATGATGCGATGTTTTGCGACTGGGGTCTAGCGGATTCTTGACGATGACGAAAAGCAGTCCCTGTATTTCAAGAGCAGGGTTTTGAGCTGTTCTTGTTTATGCTTCGGAAGGCTAGGATTAACGTCGAAAACTAGTTGAGAAGCTTGGTTCGTCGGTGTTGGCTCGGAAGAATCGGCGATGGCGAAAGCCATCGACGTAGCCGTGATTTCTTCGATGTAGGCGACTGTCGTGCCTTTGTTTACGTGCTTATACTCGTTGCTAAAATTTGTGAGCATCACTGTTGCTTTGCCTCCCCGCAACTCTGCTATTCCTCTTGCGACGCAAATCTCGCGGTTAATCAACTGGTGCTGGTCACCTTCAATGACGCCTTCCAGGTCTGCTACTTTCTGAGAGCCGACGGAAATGATGACGCTGGAGCGAGGGGGAATGGTGACTTGGTCTTCCAGCACATTCAAGGCATGCTTCCCTGGCGGCGTGTACCGCGGTAATGCTTTTTCTGTAGATAGTGTTATCGACTTCGATCTGAGGTCGATGACTGCACCATGAAGGCCTAAGAAGTCCATACCAAGGATGACATCTCGGGAGCAATGCTGAAGGACTACGAAGCTTGCGGGATAAATCCGGTTGTTGATGGAGACCCTCGCTGTGCAGATTCCTGCCGGCGTTACTAGGTGACCTCCCGCTGTGCGGATTTCGGGGCCTTCCCAGGCGGTCTTGACTTTCTTCAGCTTCGTCGCGAACGGTCCACTGATGACAGAATAGTCGGCTCCAGTATCGACGAGAGCGATGTCGTTGTGGCCGTCGATGAGAACGTCGAGGTCACTCGTTCGTCGCCTACCGTTTCGATTTGGTCGCGGCGTCGGATCACGGCTACGTCGGTTTGTCCCGCTGCTTCGTCGTTGTGTCGTCAGGTCTTCTTCGGGCCGTGAAGTTTCGACGTCAGGGCTTCGTTCGGCTTGCGGCGTGTTCTTTAGATGTCGTTGCGGCGTTGTCGTCGGCGGCGGAGGATCTTCGGTATTTCGTCGTACAGCAACCGCACCTCCATCGGTTGCTGCCCTTAGTTTTCCGGATACGGGCTGGGTGACCGGCCTCGCGTTGGGCCAGTGTATGGTCGGCGTTGGGGGGAGACGTAGCGGCCTGGCGACGGCGAACGGGAAGGTTGTCGGGGCGTCCATTGCGTTCCCGCGAGGTAGTCGGCGATGTCGTGTGGTCTTTCCCCTCGCTGTGGACGCGGCGCGTCGATGGCGAACCCACGCAGTCCCATCTGTCGGTACTGGCAGCGGCGGCAAGTGTGGCCAGCTTCCCCGCAATGGTAGCAGAGTGGGCGGTGGTCGGGGGTGCGCCAAACGTCGGTCTTTCTCGGCGTGTATAGCTGGCCGGCTGGCGGGCGGTATGACGTCGGTGGCGGCGGCGGTGGCGCCTGGCGGCGGAACTGCTGGGGTGGCGCGGCGTCTTGACGTGGGCGAGGAGGGGGGGCGTTGCGTCGGGCTGCAGCGGCATAGCTCACTGCTTGCGGCTGTGGCTGCGCTGACTCGGGGGTGCCCAGAGACTGCTGTATTTCCTCTCGGACGATATCAGCGATCGAGGCAACTTCAGGCTGTGGTAAGGGTAAAAGCTTGCGCAGTTCTTCCCGCACGATCGCTCGGATCGTTTCACGCAGGTCGTCGGAGCCGACGGCATGAACAGCTGGGCTGTCTTGAATCGATCGGCGATTGTACTGGCGGTTGCGCATTTCCAGGGTCTTCTCAATCGTCGTCGCCTCTGAGATGAATTCTTGGACTGTCGAGGGTGGGTTCCGCATCAGCCCAGCGAAGAGCTCTTGCTTTACCCCTCGCATGAGCAACCTGACTTTCTTGTCCTCGGGCATGGCTGGGTCAGTGTGGCGGAACAGTCTGGTCATTTCCTCTCCAAAGATGGCAACACTTTCATTTGGAAGTTGGACCCGCGTCTCTAGCAAGGCTGCGGCCCTTTCTTTTCTGACGACGCTTGCAAACGTCTGCAGAAAAGCGCTGCGAAAGGCGTCCCAAGTTCGAAGAGTGGACTCCCGATTCTCGAACCAGGTCCTTGCTGCGTCTTCGAGGTAAAAGTAAACGTGACGCAGCTTGTCCTCGGAGTCCCAGTTGTTGAATGTTGAGACCCTTTCGAAAGTCTCGAGCCAGGTGTCCGGGTCTTCGAATGACGACCCGCGGAAGGTTGGCGGCTCCTTGGGCTGCCGGAGTAGGATCGGCGCAGGCTGCACGGGGTCGGTCATCGTCGCTGCGGTGGGTGTTGGGACCTTGGGCTGCCTGGTTTGTTCGGGAAGGAGCCCGTGCTCTGGCTGCAGTCCCTTCTGCCTGCGGCTTGTTAGACGATCCGGGTATTCTTTGCTGTCGTCCTCCTCGCGGCTTGGACTTGGGTCAGCGCTTCGCGGGGGCGTCGGGATCATGGAAGAAGCAGCACCTCCACCAGATGTCACGTGGTCGTGACGTCGACGAAGACAGCAGTCGGCGTTTGCAGGATGAAACTGTTTATTTGGCCGAACTTGTGGCCGGAAAATGAGAACTAGAGCTACAGCAATACACGCTGTACAATGATAGCGGCGAACAGGGCGTCGTCCGTCGATCAACTGACAAGCGGTCAATCGCGTCGGCTTTTATACAGGCGCTATCGAACTTTCCAGCAATATCGCTGGTGGCGGCGTTATCTCTAGACAAAGCTGCAACATTCGCGTGCGGGGCGCAATCTTAACAGAACGATCTACTATAGACGTGAAGCTTCTCGAACAATGCTTCGCGGACAGCGTCGAGCGTTGATAACCGTCCCTGCCAGTCAAACCCGAATACATCAAAACAAGACAAGAAGTGGGCGTGGCAATATCCCCTATACGATCGGAATAAAAGGGACATCGTGCATGACAAGTCACAGATCATTTATACCATACCCTTCGAACATTTTTTCTCATCATTCATTCATTCATTCATTCATTCATTCATTCATTCATTTGTAGAAGAATACATAGGGGAGGAGAAAGGAAGGAAAGACAGGAAGGTAAACTAGAAGCGCGTCCGGTTTGCTACCCTGTTCTGGGGAAGAGCGATTAAGGGTTGAAAAGATATAAATGATGAGGGAGGAATGCAAGAAGGATGAGCATGTACAGGGTCGGGCACATCCAAGAGGAAAACCTCATTAGTATTCAAGCCGGTAAAACTGGGACGTCTATTCTACTTCACGAAGGAAATTGTCGTTATATGACGTGTAATCGTGGTGTCGATACACAGAATACAAATTCTCCAAGTTATGTATTACACATCAGCTGCTATGAGGTCTTGAATACTAATAAGTGGTCACCTTAGATGTGGACGACCCTGTACACCTGTGAGCAAAAGTATACGGACCACTGGAGCGCGCGCCTGAGTGCATCTACAAGCCAGCTGCCGGCGAGGTGCCTGCTGTCGAAGGGCAGCTATAGCTTCGGTGCGCATGCGAGTCCCATCGTATTTGCTGGCTATCATGTAGCTTTGCCTGACGTGATTACATTGGTAGTCGACTGAACGTCAACTGGGTGTCGCTTTATGTGCTCCGTCGCATCTGCACCGCTGCTTTACGTAGCGGCTACGGCTGTGCTGGCTTGTGCGTCTGGCGCGCATCACTTTTCTTTTTTTTTATTTATCGCGCTTCGATATGCGGACGCGTACAAGCGAACCGTTTGTGATAATACAACGTCGCACAAAGAAAGAAGTCAATTTGCGCGATTCATCTAAAGGCGGCAGAGAAATCAGTGCGCCGTGTAATAACTAAAAAATAATAATCATAAATAAGCGATGCGCGCCGGACGCGCGAGCCAGAACAGGCAGATATGATGGAGAGGATAAAGTGACACCCAGTTGACGTGAAGATACAGGACAGGCCAGCATATATGATGTGACGCGCATGCGCACCGCTATTTTAGCGCCCCTCTTGACAACAGGCGCCGCGTTGTCAGGTGGCGCGTCGATGCATTTTAGCAAGCGCTACTGTGATCCGTACACTTTTGCTCACGGGTACATCACCCAAGCGTCGCTCCGCACAAGAGCAGCTGATTAAAGGACAACTGCAACAAAGTTTTAGACCGCACAAAGAAAGACTCTTTTCAGATAGTCTAGATCAGGGTCTCTTAAAGTCACCTCAATAAACGGGCCGCAGTCACAAAATTTAATCCCGCTATGGCAGGGGCAGTACAGAAGATTGGAAGGGGGGGGGGGCAGTTTGAAATCTTTCGGATCCGATCTCGCATAACTCTACAATTTATGCGTGGCTATAACTGACTGAACATCGTAGAGGTCAATGTACAGCGTAGCTGAGGGGAAGCCTCAGCGATGAAATGCAAGTGCTGCAAAGCTAGGCTGATATGGGCATGGCGTAGTGCTGAAGGAATATACTTTGCGCTTTGCGCCTCCCTCCTCACTTGCCTCCGCTATGCTATGATATACCCTCCCTCCTCCTTTCTCTACTCCTCACCCTCACTTCCCCACCCCTAGCTATAATATACCATACGTGGCTCTTCTATGCGTTATCCTCTCCTCTCCTTGCCTACCGCCTTGCTATACTATACTTTAGATAGCCATCTTTTCCTTTACCCTCTGCCCCATCTTTCCATCCTCCTAACCCTCATATCACACCCCTCACCCTCACTACACTTTTCCACCCCTTCCTATATTATACATGGCTATGTTATTCTCTCCCCTCCTCCTATTCATCCTCCTCACGATAACTTCTCTATTATTAACACGAAAGTGTTTTATGCCGGGGTCCACCACGGCTCCACTGACGCATTTCCGTCACGGATATGACGTTGTAAAATATAAAGCCTAACATATGGCAAAGAGAAAATTACAAGAAAAGTTCCGTCACCGGGAGTCGAACTTACGACCCCTCGATCCCCAGCGCGCAGCGCGAAACGACTCCGCCACAGACGGCACGTTCTTCGTCATACTAACGGCGTGCTATTTATATACACCATTTGCCGGTGGCGGTACTCAGAGATTTGGGTACATTAGAGTGTTTTCGTTATCACTAGCGAGATGGTGCGAAGGGCTCGAAAGGCGCGCTTTAAAGGTCGTGGCCCCACGCCTTGAGATGAGCGTGCGCCTCTACAGGGCGTGGTAGCTCGAGAGCGCGCGCTTATCTGTGATGGCGGTGGTTTGTACGTCTTGCGCTCTCCCCGCAAGCTCGCGTTCAAGTTATAGAGAGCACGAAGGTCACTTCGCTCACTGCAGCGGCAGCTTTTGCGAAAGGAGCGCGCTGCTTACAAACAAATAAGTTACAACTGTGTCACTTCGCGCTCATCCTGTGTATACTTGTGCGTTCGTTTTGTGCGTCCTCTTTTCTATTTGACCACCGCGCTTTAACTGTCGAGCTGTGACAGCTGTTAGTTCGCGCTCATCCTGTGTATTGTTACAAAGCAGATGCGAGGGTCCTGGTCCAACTGTCCCCAAAGGAGTCTTCCCGCTTCTTGAACCCCCCCCCCCCTCATTTCGGAGAACGGATTTGTCACGTATATCTGCCGTCTTTTCCCTGAACTGGGCGCTTCGGCTGGAAGCTGGCAGCTACGCGCGGGTCTCCTCCGTGGAACACGTGTTTGCAACGAGCTTGTTTTTGGTAAAAGCTGGTGCCTTTGTTCGTAAAAGGATTTTCAGTTCCCCGAAGTGGCATTACCCCCCCCCCTTTTCTTCCGAACTGGTCGGACGTGGAGAGTGAGAGTGCAGTGGTCCCTGGCATTGCTATCCTGGGCGGTGACCTATGTGTCGAAGAAACGGACCCTCCACAGGCATGAACGTTTGTGATTGGACGTTTGCTAGTTATGGAGCTTCAAAGGCATGCACGTTTGTGATTGGACATTTCTAATTAAGGATTTTCCCTATATTGGGAAGGAAGCGTATTTAAGGAGCAGCAGAGCGTCTGCTCAGGACGGATCGATCGGACTAGATGTCGTTCTGACGATCCTGTCCTCTATGATGTTGTATATAAACGTCTGTTAAGTTTTCCTCAACGCCGGTCTCTCTGCCTCGGCTTCCTGCTGTTCTGGACGTCCCTGGGCCTGCGGTACGACTCCCGCCGCTCAGCTCCACGCTACCCCCTGAGTCCGCGTCGGCCAACGACGCCGCTCGTAACAGTATGTTCGTTCCATGCATCCTTTCTGCTTGAGCAGCGCGTTGCCAGTTTCCAACTGCTTGCCGTTCTTCGCGTGACATTACAACTTGTTGCTATAGCATTCATTCCTTCGCCCTCGGGGCGAAACAATGCACAACAAAAGCTCAACTACGTCTGTGAAGACACGTTTCACTTTTGTGTTATACCGATTCATATGACAGAGAGATCAGCCATGTTTTTTACCCACTCCCCTCCCCGTCACCCTCACATCACTCCTCACTATCACTTTCCTTTCCCACCCCTTGCTATACTGTACTGTACATGACTATGCTATGTTTTGCGCTCTCCCCTCCTCTTCCCCGGCACTTTCCTTTCCCACCCCTTGCTCTATACTATACTATACATGGCTCTGCTGTGTTTCTCTCTCTTACCTCCTCCTCATACTCCTTCACCAGGCTGCGGACGATACTTCAGTATGGCATGTTGTTGGGCTAATGAAGGAAGGGAAGTTTGAGGACTCGCTTCTTTGTCTGAGACAACCTTAATGAAAACCAGCATATAATGGAGCCAAGGAAGAGTATAATGGAGTCTTCCTCGGCTCCATTGCCTGCTGCTTTTCATTAAGGTTGTGGGGCTAGTTGGTTCATAGATTTATCAGACAAGTTTAAACTGCGCGAAGACAGCATGTAAGAAGATAGAAACACGCACACACACAAAGCGCATCGAGTGTGTGTGTGTTTCTCTCATCCATAACATAATTTTTAACATCACTCCCGGCATGCCATTTCTGCTTGCCGGGAGTGATGTACGCCTAAAGCATGATCTGGGATGTGCGGCTCCTCGGCATCCCAGGCGGCGTATCTTAACTTCGCAAGAGCTCAAGTCGGCCGCTTAGCATTCAATACTGCAACAGGCTGCGGCCACTCGTCAAGAGGGTCAGTGAATACAGCTGCTCTTGGTACCACTGCACACAGGAGTTGGAAGCACTAAGCTTGCTCACGATTCAGCCCGCGAACTTTTATACCGGGCATCCGCTGCTTCCTCTACAGGAAGCAGCGGAGGCCCGGTATAAGAATTCGCGGGCGGAGGCGTGAGCAAGCTCATTGCTTCGAATTCCTGTGTGTCCGCTGCTTCCTGTGGCCACGATTATTCCTCCACAGCGCTACTTCTAGCTGACCAGGCTGACCCCCAGCCCCTCCTTTCCTATCTACCCCCCCCCCCTGATCCTTAATTGGATAAGGCAACGCAAATCACGTGGCGACGATTACATTCATTATCCCTTCCAAATCATTATGTCTTGTCAAAGATAGATCCTTCGGCGTACAATCCGCAATGTAAATTCTGTCCCCAGACGGCCGCCTTATTTCATATGGTCTGGGAGTGCCAAGACAATCCTAATATATTGGCCAAACATATTACTACAATAGTCGAGTGGGAGGCGACGCGGTCCAGCTCTGACCCAGTGCAGCAACAAGCCCTGGATGACCGAGCCCCGACGGCGGCAAGAGCCAATGGTCTTCCGGACTATGAGGTGCAATCACAAGCGACTCAACTTGCCAGTAAGAAATGTTTTATTCTCTCTCTCTCGGCTTCACCTCCGAGATTAGTGGGCGCTGTGACATCTCGGAGGTGGCGTACGCTGACCTCTGTCGTAGCGGTATGACCAAGAATGACGTCTACAATAATTAGCGCAGTTCCGAGACAACATGTTGACCAGAATGTTTCTTTGCGTCTAAATTCTGACATCTCAAAGTTATTTCGAAACAATATTTTTTTTTCAATAGTGAAATACCTTATTGTCTGTTCAGGACACACACATTGCTCACTGGGAACTGGCACTGCAAAAGCATCCTGCTAGCAAAACTTCATTTCTAACCTAGCTCAATAAAGAAAGCAATAAATTGAGGTTTTTTAAGAGAATGAATGTAAACGTTGTTTTACCTATCTCATTGCAGATGTTGTCAGGTATCATATTTAAAATATAACTGCGCAAAATAATGAACGACCAGTATTTTTATAATCGACTTCGCAGCAGCTCTGAGCTTTCTTGTCAGTTTTAATAAGTTGTGATCAGGCTATCCGAATGTTTTCACTACGTACTCAGGTTTTACATAGTGATCAGCGCACGCCGTAGTGGCTTGGAGGCGATCGCTTAGCGCTGCAGAGCACGACATCGCGGTTTTGATGCGTGGCTGCAGAGGTCGCATTTCAAATAGCGTTAAATGAAAAAAAGGCCGGTGCACTTAGGCGCAGCTGCATGGTAGATAATCCATGTTGGTAACATTATTCCAGAGTAAACCTCATCGGCTTGCGTCATAATCATATCGTAGGTTGGGCGTGTAAGCTCGAGAATTTAATTTTTCATAATCTGCATCCAGTTTCCCCGTGAAGAGCAATCAATCAGAATTATCCTCGGTTTTAGTTCCGTGTCTTCCCTTTAGAACATTTATTTCCCTCGCACGTTTCGCAACACGCAACTGGGGTGTCTTGCACATTGCGGATTCGGCATTCCTTGCTTAGTCTATATTAGATTAGAGCGGAAGCACTTCATGTGTGTAGTTGCTTGTGTGTACACACGCCCGAGAACAGAGACGTCAATGGACCTGCCGCCCGCGTATTTTTTTTAGTCGTTTAATGGTTGACCGCATCTCCGTGCACCGGCTGTTTGGGTTTCGCTGTGAAACATTTTCCACGCAGGTAAACAGCTCAGGGATTAAGAAGAAATGCACAGCGTCAGCTGAACCCCTGCTGGAAAGAGAACGAATTGCCACAGGAGAACACGACCAAAGGTTTGTGCAGACCACTAGATAAAAGCTCAGAAGACGAAGAGCTAAATCCGCCAGAAAAAATAAAATAAAACTAAACCTTTTGGTAAAGTTTTCTTCCTCCTTTTTTTCTGAAAATGCCATCAACATCCAATTCTGGCTCAATGGTATCCGGCGCTGCTAGTGAGTTTGGGTTTGTTTCTTTTATATATTATCTTGTTTTTGTTTACACAAAGGTTGCCTCTTGGAACGTATCGAACAAGTTCGCACATAAATTTCTTCGTTGTTCATCACCTTGCTGCAACGAGGTGGTTTTTGTTTTCGTTAAACAGCGGCGCCGCGCGTCGATATGAATGGAAATTTCTGCCTTCGGGCGCAGCCCGAACTGCGGTGTAGACAGAAAACGTATAATACGACTCATCTTATTAGGTCGTAGATCGCCGGTTTAGATTACTTGTTTTAGCTTGCTCGCTTTCATCTTCAGCACGAAATGAGCAGACTCAAATTTTTTTCTTCTTATAAGCCACATTTGTATTCTTCATATTGGAAGGATCTTCAAAATGAAGCTCGAGGGCGCGGGTTCGATTCCCGACCACTGCAGCCACAATTCGATGGGGGCGAAATGCAAAGCACACCCGAGTACTTAGATTTTAGGTGAACGTTAAAGAACTCCAGGTTGTCAAAATTTCCGGAGCCCCCCACTACGGCGTCTCTCATAATCATATCGTGGTTTAGGGACGGAAAACCCGAAAAATTATTATTATCTTCAAAATGCTTGTGTTGAACTGCTGACGTTTTACTTTCAGTGTGTAAGGTACACAACACAAAGAAAATGATACTGCGGGCCCCACTGTATGGCGCCCATACAGTGGACCCGTGCACATTTCTGTTATCTGGAAGTAGTCCAAAGCATTGTGGAAGATGTAGTGATCCTAACACATTACATTTAAATCACCAAAGGGAACCACAGTAGTGGTATTCTGGCATATGATTCGCTCCTGAACCTCATGCGTGCACACTCCAGCAGTGCGATGGAAAGTTAAAAGCACGAGAACTTTTTTGTGATATTAGCGCAACGGAAGACAGAGAGGCAGTGCCCCGTTTCACTAAATCAATGTGGGACAAGTGAAAAAGTCGCACCAGGTTTGAGCGGTACTTTCGGCGCTGAATTCATCTGTCTGATTGACGCTATCGTTTGATTTGTTTTCAAAGAGAAGATGGCTCCAACACAGTATGAGGGATTGACCAAGTTAAAGATCGCGTTGCTCTACATCTGCATTGCAAACGTGCCATAATCTAGCCGCTGAGAATCGTGGCTCAATAAATGTATGTGCAAGTTAGTACGTCACGTTCTTCTCCTGACGAGCGTTTTAAAAGTGACGCCATGCTTGGTTTAGACGTTGTTTTCAGCCAGCTGTGTCAAAAGGTGCGCATCCTTAAATGTTAGCCCGTGCCATGTTTACTACTCGCCACCATTATTTTATTGGAGGAATGGGTTGCTTGCATGAGCTATGTTTGAAATTTTAGGCTTCTTACCGTCACATTAATGTATGCCTCCTTCGTGTGACTGACGTTATCTTTGCTAGTGGGCGAAGGAGCAATCGCAGGCAATCTTGCGAAGAAACTACATGCTGTGCCAACACTATTATTCTCGTCCAGTATTGTACTGCTGCATTCTGGCCTCCGAAACGCATATACAGATGCCACAGACCTCACAGTCTGTGTGCTGCGCAACACCTTGTAGCCATTCTCCAGAAGTATTGCTTATAGTCCGGAGGTTAGTATTCTCAGCTCCCATCGGCATATTGCCTATTTCAAATCGCAGCCGAATTAGCGCATAATGGCGCAGCCGGGCACACCGATTGCGCCATGATGTCTCATCCAAATACCAGCGCGTTTTCATCAGGATGCATTGTTCACGAAGGCAGATCTGTGCATGCGCACAAATCACGAAATCAGCTATCTGAAACAAGTGCGAAAGTGCGCAAGCGGTAGCGACATGATATAGCCGCTACCGCGACAAGTGATAATAGCCACAGAACGGCCATATAACGGTCTCCGGCCCCATTCCATCGATAGAATGGATACAAAACGGTCTCCGGACGACTTGGATTGGATCGAAACGTAAGAGCTGAGGCCGGAGAGTCAAATACGATCCAATACACGTCGTCCAGAGACAGTTTTGTATCCGTTCTATCCATAGACGTGCGCACAGGGGGGGCTGCCCCCCCCCCCCTAAGCACCTAAGAGGGGGGCGCAAAACCTGCCCCGTACATTGACCCTTCTAGTCACCTAAGAGGGGGGGGGCTCAAAATCTGCCCCATACATTGACTAAGTAGGGTGGGGGGGGCGCTGCGATGAACTTTCGCCCCCCCCCCCCCCCCCGATGGGGAACCCTGCGCACATCTATGGTTCTATAGATAGAACGGGGCCGGAGAACGTTCTGTGGCTATTGTCACGTCTTCACCGTCAAACGAGACTCCACCAATCGCGTGCGGCTCGATAGAACGAACCGCCTCCATTCTGTGACAGAACGCTTACAAAATAGCCCCCCCCCCCCTGCAGTGCCACCGCGCCTGACGTCGCTGGCGTAGCGTACCGACTCCGTCGTGGGCTGCTGCCGAACGTGCTAGGAACGCCGAAATATATACGTGCTTTAAAGGCTGGTTTAAAGCCCAACTTCGACACTCGGTGCGAGCGCAGAGTCAACATCTCGGAAATATGGATGATGGACAATGCCTGACGTAACCAGCATTCATCGGTGTGTTTTGGCGGTATTGAGCGACGCAGGTCAACAGCTTCGGTAGTGGAAGTGAATGTCTCACGTCACGAAGGTGTGTGCACAATATGAGACCCCCGCCAAAAGATATGCGTTGTGAAAACGCACCAAGCGTCTCAATGTGCCGCATTGCGCAAAGGAAATTCTTCGTGAAACATCAATGATGCCTGTTTGTTCTTTCCTGTTAAAACTTTTTTTTCTGTGTGTGTGATCTGCAGTGCAGTGCAGTGAATCATGTGCTGAATTGTTTCTTTACAAATTATGAACTAGATGTTAGATATTGTATAACATTGTTAAGTTGTATTGCCCGAAATGACACTATATCTATTTTTTTGACCCAAAATAGCCATTGGCTATGGATACAATAACTGTTTGCGGACTGTGTGTACAAAAAGAACGAAATAAAATGAAATTCACTTCGGACGGACGGACGGAAAAAACTTTATTAACAAAAAAAAAAACACCTGCAAGGTTGCGGGCTCAGGCCACCCGGACATTATGTGCGGTGAGGCATAGCCTTTCCACCGCTGCCCGGGCCCGCTGGATTGCCCACAGTTGTTCTTGTAGATCTGAGCTAGTCAGAGCGCTTAGCCATCGCTCCTCGAGAAGGTCCGGTCCTATGTGGTCGTCTTTGTAATTGTCCTGATCCGTGTTCATTTCCATAAGATATGTGCCATATCTGCGTGTTCGTGCTTGCAGAGCATACAGCTCGCTTCTGGGTATTGTCTGGAATTTACTCTAAGTCTACTGGATTTAGAAAAGTTCTGGTTTGCAATCTTCTCCAATCTGTTTCTTGAGATCTGTCTAGTTGTTTATGTGGTGGTGGGTATTCTTCTCGTTGCTGCTTATAGTGTGCCAGTATGTCGTGGTACGTGATGAGTCTGTCTCTGTCGTCTTGAATCGCTACTTCGTCATTGTCGCCTCCTCCGCCTTCCCCATCGCCTCCACCGCAGTCGTACCTCCTTCCGGGGTGGATGACAGGTGTCGGGCCGTCACTGACCGAGCCGCGGTGGGTTAGGTCTCGCGCGGTTCGGTGGGCCTTCTCGTTGAGGTTGGGAGGGATGCTCGGATCTTCTGTGTTGACTTCCCCCATGTGTGCCGGGATCCATTTGAGGTATTTGGGTGTAATTTGGCCGTTTCGGAAGTCTTCTGCTCTGCGGTTCAGGATTCTGGGTGCTTCGCTGGAGACCCATCCCTTTGTGAAGTTTCTAATGGCCATCTTGGAGTCACTGATTATTGTTCTATCTTGTTTCGACCATTGATTACGGCCAATGCAATTGCCGTTTCTTCCGCTGCCTCTGATGATCTGGTCCTTACGGACCTCGTTGTCACAGTCTTCCCCTTCGTGTCTACGACTGCCATTGCGAAGAGGGAGCTGCTGACAACATCAGTAGTGATGTCCAGGTTTCGGGGATAACGGGCGGCGTCTACAAAAAGAACCCCCTCCCGCGCGCCGTGGTTTTTGAGGATCGTTTTCGTGCGGCATTTTCTTCTCTCGACGTTGTGTACGGGGTGCATATTCTTCGGGATGTTTTCCGTGATTATTGCGGATCGGACGTCCGGGTGAATCTGCATCTTGGGGCCCCTCATTCCGTGGTAGTTTATGGAGATCTTTTCCATGATTTCTCTGCCAGCCTTGGTTCCGGACAATCTTTCGAGTTGCGCTATTCTCTGTGCTTCAGCGATCTCGTCCAGCGTGTTATGTACTCCGAGTTGTAGCAGCCTTTCGAAATTCACTTCAACGTGCCAAGCGTCTGAACACGTTTGCATGCATGTGGGACATTCCTAAACGGTTGCTGTTCCTCCAGATGATTCATACACCTGTAGCGTAGTGGTCAGAACATCGATTTTCAGTTCAGGAGGCATCGTTTTAAAATAGAGCCTTTGTAACCGTTTTATTTGTGTTTATTTACCTATTTATATATGTTGACCTCACGTACCTATAGGAGACCGCCTTCAGTTTGCCAAGAAATGCTTCGCATTTAAAACCATAAAATTCCGAGGGTTTGAAACAATGTGAATCAATGTGAATCGACTTCTGAGAGTCTGTATTAGGAAGTACATATTAGGTATAGAACGACAGAAACGAGCTAGTTGGTACGGTAGTATGGAACTAGCTGGAGTGAGCTAGTTGGTACGGAACCAGTGGCAAGATGATTTGTTTTATTCTTTCCACAGAATCCTGGCCGCAAGTTAGGTTCTACCAGGAGTTTCCCAAGGTATGAGGCCAAGTGTTGGGAAATCTTTTTAGCCCTATAAAGCGATATGCACCAGAGATTATTAGTCTACTGGCATACTTTTTAGGCACATCAGAGCATTATAAAGCAAGGCTTATTTTTTGTGAATTTTTCATAATAAATAAAAAATTTGCAGTGGCTTAGCTCGACTATGCCAGGATATACGTAGCGTTAGCAAAGGTTCAGCTGATTATTCTTAGCTTTCCAGATTGTCTAGGATTATTAGCCTTCTTCTGTTTATTCTTCGTACGCTGAACCGCTAATTGCCAGGCAACTACTTCGGGATCCGATGAGATAAGCTTCTCGGCTCTTCCGCGTCGTTGAGCAGCATTTGCGCTCTCCTTCTCCATGGCGTTACCCACCTGCAAACGCCAGTCAGAGGCGCTATCAAGCGGCTCCAGCACAGTGTCAGACGGCGACTGCACAACGAAGGCGAACAGCTGCGCGCGCGCTGGCGCCAATACGTCTGCCAAGGCTACGACGTCCCTCCTCTGGAAAGCGCAGACCCGCGGCGGTGGCGGAGTCTGCGCGCGCGCCGGCGCCAGTTTGTCTGCCGCGGCTACGACGCAACTCCTCCCGAACGCACAGACAAGCAGCGGCGAGCCGCGCGCGGCAGTGGGGATCTTCGATTTTCGGACTTCTGGAAGTTCTCTGGCAGCCAGAGCTAGCCAGAGGGTCAGCTAGCTAGTTCCGGTTGGGACAGGAAACAGCGTCCTGGTCATGTGTGTGGGAAGCCCGAGAAAACCCGAAGCTGCCCGAAGATTGCAAAATCGAACGCTGGGAGAGCCAGCGTAAACGTAAACAAACGCTACCGCCGTAGTACCAAACGAAACTTTGCGCCGCGTGCGCGTTAGTTTGTTCTGCATTGAACGCTTGAAAATATGTGGCTAGGTTTGCTGAAGAGCTGAAGTGATATTCTCGAGCATACGCATTTGGGATACGATCACGTACGTTCGCAAGATCATGCGCAACTCGCCCCGTCCGCGAACAAAACAGGCAGCTGGCGCACGGCGCCACGAAAACGATGCAATGTGAGCTGCCGCGCCGCTAACGGCTTAACCAGCTCACGTCTGCTTAGTACATGTAACAGTCGCTGCACAACACGACGCGAAAATCTCGCGAAAGTGATCGTGTCCCCAAAAGAGCTCGAGGATCTATCGCGCACTACGTCGCACGTATACGCGTTGATCAGCTTGCGTTTTGTCATAACTTGAGACATGCGGCGGTATCGGTACCACGAGTGCACGTTATATCTAAAATAAACTTCTGTTTGACGCGTCTTCGACTCGTTTTGGCAGATGTTGCCTCAGCCTCTTTTCCAGTCCTAAGTGGCACTCCAAAAATCTCATGTAGCTCAGCTTTTATTTGAGCTACTAGGTGATAACCGCGAACATACTACATGGCATTATTACTAAGAGGTGGAAAAAGACAAAGCCGACGATGAAATAAGCAACAACAGGATGTATACTTTTCTGAATTCATCTCCCTTTTTTCACATCGACGCTTGGTAGCATAACATAATTCCATACCTCATATACTGGTCCGTAGATCGAAGTACGCTCGCACGCCGTTCGCGACCAACGAGCATCACACAAAAAACAATGTCGCGATCGCTTTTAGCCATGGCTCAGTACATTTTATCAACATCGAAGACTTAGTTGAAATAGTTAAGCTCTGACGGAGTTCACGCACGCAAACACACGACGGAGCGAAATAACTAGTTCGATCCCAATCGTCTTCGCTAAGTGCACAGAAAGCACACACGACACCACAATCGAATAATACTACTAAAAAATAAACTCGAAAGGGGTCTCCATGCGTACGTACGAACGTGTACATAACTTTTGGACATGTGCACGACGCAGTTAGAACGCCACAGTTCGCCGCGTTGTTCACGGAAGGAAACTTCACGGGGCACATAAGAAAAGCAATAAACATTAGCTCCAAATGCTCGCCGCAACTCGTAATCGCGCCATCTCGCACGGCGGAACGGCGCCAAGCGTAAGCACAAGCGAAGGTGTGTAGTCCCCAAGCGCCTGCATTGCAATCCGTGGAGTCCTCACAGATGGCGGCGAGCGCGTATCGTCGCTTTTCGGCGTCTGCTAGCCCGAAACCTACCAGAGAGCTTCCACGACTAAATTGTCCTGGAAGCTTCTGGCGACCCTCGGGGCGGGCTCCCCGCGGGTCGCCAGAACCGTCCAACCCGAGAAAAACGAACGCTAACCGGAAGTGCGCCGCGGGGGAGACGGAGCAACCCGAGAAAAACGAGCGCGCTCTGGCTGGCTCTGGCAGACCGCGGGTAGCCAGAAGTGGAAAATCGAAGAGCCGCAGTGGCGGAGAGCACGTGAGATGCCGGCTCCGGTGAGCCAGCTGTGTGACATCACTGATCCTCGCGCATGCGCAGCACGGCTCATGACGATCCACGCGAAATCGGCTCCGGCTAGGCAAGTGTAGCTAACGCTACAAAAATTGGCGGGGCTTGAACTAAGCCGCGCAATGCTTGAAACAGTGAAACTGGACGACTCTGATCACTCATCTGGTTGCTTCTAGGTTGTTTCTAGGCCTTAGCTAGGCGATGAAGGTTGTTTCTAGATTGCTTCTAGGTCGTTGCTAGGCTTTATCTAGGTGATGCTAGGTTGTTTCTACGTCGATTCTCAGCGCAGAGAGGTTCGAGGTATATCACACACAGTCAAGGCGGATAGTTGGGCTAGTTGATATCGAGAACAATAGTTCATTGTACTGGTGAAGCGGGAGACGGGGACGAGAAGAAGAAACACGGTCCCGTGTTTCTTCTTCTTCTCGTCCCGCGTTTTTTCTGCTCGTCCCCGTATGCCACTTCGCTAGTAGCATGGCATATTACACACACAGTCACGGACACTACCCGTATGTCCAAACTCCAGAGACAGACACTCGCGCTGAAACGAAGCGTTCGCACCTCTCATACAGTCACAGACAAGACATGGATGTCCAACCAGAGACAAACTCGCGCTGAAATCGAGCGTTCGCACATCTCATGCAGTCACAGACACGACATGGATGTCTAACCAGAGACAAACTCGCGCTGAAACCGAGCGTTCACGCCTCTCATACAGTCACAGACACGACATGGATGTCCAACCAGAGACAAACTCGCGCTGAAATCGAGCGTTCGCACATCTCATGCAGTCACAGACACGACATGGATGCCCAACCAGAGACAAACTCGCGCTGAAACCGAGCGTTCACGCCTCTCATATAGTCACAGACACGACATGGATGTCTAACCAGAGACAAACTCGCGCTGAAACCGAGCGTTTGCACCTCTCATACAGTCACAGACACAACATGGATGTCCAACCAGAGACAAACTCGCGCTGAAACCGAGCGTTCGCACCTCTCATACAGTCACAGACACGACATGGATGTCAAACCCGAGACAAACTTGCGCTCAAACCGAGCGTTTGCACCTCTCTACAGTCACAGACACAACATGGATGTCCAACCAGAGACAAACTCGCGCTGAAATCGAGCGTTCGCACATCTCATACAGTCACAGACACGACATGGATGTCTAACCAGAGACAAACTCGCGCTGAAACCGAGCGTTCACGCCTCTCATATAGTCACAGACACGACATGGATGTCTAACCAGAGACAAACTCGCGCTGAAACCGAGCGTTTGCACCTCTCATACAGTCACAGACACAACATGGATGTCCAACCAGAGACAAACTCGCGCTGAAACCGAGCGTTCGCACATCGCACACAGTCACAGACACGACATGGATGTCCAACCAGAGACAAACTCGCGCTGAAACCAAGCGTTCGCACCACTCATATAGTCACAGACGCGACATGGATGTCTAACCAGAGACAAACTTGCGCTGAAACCGAGCGTTCGCACCTCTCATACAGTAACAGACACTACCCGGATGTCTAAACTCCAGAGACAAGCTCGCGCTGAAACCGAGCGTTCGCACATCTCATACAGTCACAGACACGACATGGATGTCGAACCAGAGACAAACTCGCGCTGAAACCGAGCGTTCGCACCTCTCATACAGTCACAGACACAACATGGATGTCCACCCAGAGACAAACTCGCGCTGAAACCGAGCGTTCACGCCTCTCATACAGTCACAGACACGACATGGATGTCCAACCAGAGACAAACTCGCGCTGAAATCGAGCGTTCGCACATCTCATGCAGTCACAGACACGACATGGATGTCTAACCAGAGACAAACTCGCGCTGAAACCGAGCGTTCACGCCTCTCATATAGTCACAGACACAACATGGATGTCCAACCAGAGACAAACTCGCGCTGAAACCGAGCGTTCACGCCTCTCATATAGTCACAGACACGACATGGGTGTCTAACCAGAGACAAACTCGCTTGAAACCGAGCGTTCGCACCTCTCGTAGATCTACGGGACGTCGTCGTTGGCGTATGCTTTCCATCGCTTCGGGGTGTTCTCGCAGCCACCGTTGCCTTTCCCGTTCCCTAGTGTTGGGCTAACTGTGGCTTTCTTCTGTTTTAGTGGGCCAGTCGTAAGTAGTGGGATTTACCCAATTTCTGTGGCACATATGCGTTTATGATGATGATAGTTTCTTGCAGCCGCCGTCGCCTTTCCCGTTCACTAGTGTTGGGCTAACTGTTGCCTTCTTCTCTTTTAGTGGACCACTGGTCAGTAGTGGGATGTACCCCACGTTAAAGAACACCAAGTGGTCGAAATTTCCGGAGCCCTCCACTACGGCGTCTCTCATAATCATATGGTGGTTTGGGACGTTAAACCCCAGATATTATTATTATAGTGCGATTTACCCGATTTTTGTGGTTCATACCCGTTTGTTGGGCTAACTGTTGTCTTCTTAATTTTTAGTGGACCAGTGGTGAGTAGTGGGATTTACCCAATTTCAGTGGCACATACCTGACAGGCCACCCAGGGCAGGTCATACAGGATAGGCCACACAAATTACGGCTGCCTTAAATACCTTTGCTGTTAAATTTTCATTAAAAGTTGGTCTTGCGCGAACACTCCTAACTAAAGTTGAACAAAGAAACAATCAGCCCAAGAAATGGCTATCATCCCTGGTATGTGCCACAGAAATTGGCCAAATCTCACTACTCACCACTGGTTCACAAAGAGAGAGAGAAAGCTATAGAAAACAAGAGAGAAAGAAAAATTGAGAGAAATAATAGGAATAAAGACTGAAAAAGATATAGAAAGAGAAAGAAAGAGAAACTCAGAAATAGAAATAAGCAGAGAAAGAAAGACATCAAAAAATAGAAAGATCAAGAGAGAAATGAAGAGAAAGGAAGAGAGAGAAAAAAAATTCGGCAGATCCCACGCACCGTGGGAGTCAATGTTATGCGAAACATGCGGCGGGTAGGTGACTGTGGCGTAACTTTTTCTTACTGAGCGACGCGTTACAAAATGACGCTGGAGATTTGTATAAATTTTACACGCACACATATATATGTTGAAGAGCCGCATATGTGTTATATAACCAGTTGTTTACGGTTGGGTAACGCTGCCAATGGAAACGTGGGTATTACCAACACCAGAAGCGGTAAGCTGATATGTAGAGCTTATACATGTTCCGAGAACGCACGCACGTTTCACGAACCCCTGTGCATGTGTGCAAGACGTCCTTGACAGTTCTTGAACAAGGGCATCATCACCGAGATCAGTGAGCACCAGCAGCTGGTCATGACTTGTTTAGGATCCAGTCGTGATCATGGTGACGAGGGGTCCGTGTGTAGTGAAGTATGTGGTATAGTAGAGCTGTTGGAATTCGTGGATGCCTCGGTTATTTCGTCGAAAATTGTCTGTCGACAGAGCCGGCGACATGTCGGAACCTGAAGCCACCCTTCGCGTTGGTGAGGTATAGGCCGTCGAGGCTAGTGGGCCTGGATAGTGCTACGTAGACCAATATCAGTGGATGGTGTCTGTCGTATTCGTAGACTACCTGGGCGTATGTGGACTACGTAGCCTAGTCTACAAAGCGGCTGTCAATCAATCTGGCATCATCCTCGTTCAGCATGAGGCCATCGCCCAGCCTCGTAAGAAATGTAGAGGACACTGCGTCGTTATGGTGGACAAAATGCACTTTACGGTGCGGTGATGTGGATATCATATGAAACTTTCGTCAATGTATTCCACCGGGGTCGAGCAATGCTTCAATATATCTTGCTAAATCATAAGAATACAAACGTAACGTTTATTAGAGTGCTATAAAAGTGGAGCCAACACTGGAACTACAGAAGTTAATTTGATATGATGCCTGTATCGTAGGAGTACACATCGTAGGAGCATCATGTAGTGTTTATTCCTTTCTTGTAAAGTTAGATAGCCAGCCCCACAACTACAATTGAAGTTGCACCGATATTAAGCCTGCGTAGGCGGTTTTTCCAAACCAGTTCATAGACATGGCGTGGCTCAGTGGTCGAATGCCTGATTACCACGCGGAATACTTGGGTTCGATTCCTGCTAAGATCCTAATTTTCATTTTTTCCATTCGTTGAGTCAACGCTGCCGATGTCGGTTTTCCTTAACGCTCTAGCATTTAAGTTACCAATGTCTGTTCTCGCCGTTCCTGGGTAGATATAAACTGTCAATCACCTGTGGCGCATACCCCTACACCGCGGCCCGTGGTACACGGGTATGCGCCACACGTGTCTAGTGGAAAGGGTTTGACGGCGTACGCGACAGGATTTTAACGTTATTGATGTCATGGCCCGGCAGTCGTATTCGTCAAATCCTCTTACCCTCCCATGCAAATTTTGGTCTACACCAAGTTAAGGAGGCGATCACGAGAGCACCCAGACGTAGGCGGTTAGATAGATAGATAGATAGATAGATAGATAGATAGATAGATAGATAGATAGATAGATAGATAGATAGATAGATAGATAGATAGATAGATAGAAACGCTCAATGTGCCAGAGGTTTGCTAAGAAATGTAATGTCGGGTAGGTTCCGGCCTGGATTAAGCGCGCCAGCTGACAGTTCGCTCCTTTGTGAGCTTCTTGTGGGGTAGGGACACGCCTGAGTCCTTTGTAGTAATTTAGGATGGCCGCATACTCAAACGGGTCAGGGATAGGTTCCTCCGAGGCCGGGTCACGGCGTGCTCGGTCTGTTGTGTACCCTCGAGCCACCCTGTCTGCCTCCTGGTTCCCTTCGAGTCCCATGTGTCCCGGCGTCTATATTATCCTGCGCCGAATTGTGGGGTTTCGTGTGTCAAGAGTGTCGTTGGGATCTGGTGCACCGAGGAGAATGTTAATCGCCACTCGACCGAGTGGGCCATTCAAGAGAGAGAGATAAAAGCGAAGGCAGGGAGGTTAACCAGGTTGTGCCCCGTTTGCTACCTTACTCGGGGGGAGGGGCAAGGTGAGAAAAAAGAATAGAAAAAGCAAGGAGGAAAGAGGGAACAAGTAATACGCGCACACACATCAGCGTTCACCGCACACACACAGACAGTCACAACCGAGAAATATTTGACATCGGTTCCTCTGCGGTTCTCTAAAAGTAGGCTAGAATCCGAGATGTTAAAAAAGGCTTGCAAGGACTGGCGCCAAGGAATCCAGAACTTGCAGAGCGCATTGAGCCGACGGCAGATCTATTCTTTTGAGGACAGTGCGTATCGTGGTCATGAGAGACCTCAATACAGCGAGGACTTGTAGGTTTTCGTCCTGGCAATCATCTGTGGACGATGAAAGACATTGCGGGGCATTATGCATCGGCTCTTTATGAGTGCGCAGGGTGGTAGTGAGGGCCACGCGACATCCGCCGCCGCTTTCAAAGCCTCTGCGTCTTTTCGGCTCTCCGATTGTGATGCATTGGGCGGTAGTGGTGGTGGCGGCAGTGGTGGTAGCTGTCGCTTAAGAGAAGTCTGACGGTCTGTCGGAGTAGGAGATCGCAGTGTCCGTCCAGATTGGGCAGCAGTTGTCTTAGAACTACGTCGTCGGCGGGAGCGTCGTTGACTATTTCTCACAATATCTGCATCCTCTTTGTGCGTTGAGCCGTCCAGTATCATCTGTTTCATGACGCTCCATTCTTTTTTCACTAATGGACAGTCCCTTGATGAGGCTTCGTGTGATCCGTGGCCGTTGGTACATTTCAGGGCTGTTGCTCGGCAGGATTCCACAGTGTGTGGCTCTGCACAGCGAGGGAAAATCGCCACGTTCCTGCAAACTCCGCTCACATGACCCATTTTTTGACATACTATGTCGTCATCTCCATTCCTTGAAGCGACCTTCTAATGCTCATCGCGGATGTTAGTGAACATAGCAACATCGTCCAAGTCTCACGTCTGGGCAACTCGCGTCACGTAAAGATTGGCTTCAAAGGCGACATATTGCCATCCCACGTGAAGGTGGGACACTTTCGTCACGTGGTCCCTCCATTTACTCCAGTCCCGTAAAGGCCCATTCAAGAAATTTCTACAGGACACTTGAGAGTCCGTAAGGATGTCTAGTGACCGTCTTTGGTGGTTGTCGATGGCAATGGCCAAAGCGATGGCCGTTTCTTCAGCCTCCGTAATGGAGGAGCAGCGCATTGATGCACTGGGCATTTCGCGGAGACGATGATCAACCACCGTGGCTGCAGCCTATGCAGTAAAGTTACAAATGACTGCAATACCGGCCGAGGCGGCCGCATTTTCAATGGATGCAAAGATGCTTGAGTCCCGTCTGCTTAGATTTAGGCGCACGTTAAAGAATTCCGGGGGTTCAAAGTTTCCGGAGCCCTTAACTACGGCGTCCCTCATAATCATATCGTGGTTTTGGGACATAAAACCTTACCAATTATTATTACAATTGACCAATGTTATGCCCTTTAGCTGGAGGGTTTTCAAACACCACTTCCCATTTTGAATATTTCAGCATTTTTTATAGTACTAAGGCAGTTTTCTAGCAATAATGATAAAGTGCGATTGCGCAATTGTGTTCGAAGTGCAATGGTTTTCAATAAACATTGCTTGTGAGTGGCTTCCTTGTCTATGTACTCATCTGTATGTTCGCCCTATCTTGAGCTCCTCTTTGCACAAAACCTCACACGTACTGTACTAGAACTTCTTTATTTTTAATTATACAACGTATTTTCAGGATACCAGTCCACGTGCCTCTCTTCATCACATTTATACTAGCAATATTCTGGCACGATGGGACCATTTAGTCGGCCATGGCTAAGGATAATGTTACTTGCCTTAAGCAGGGGTGCAAGACGACTGAACTTGCCTTCATGAGGAAGAGGTGCCTCATGGAACAAATTGTTAAAAAACTGTGAGAAGAGTAGGTCAAGCTCTTTGTTCGGGGCTGCAAAAAGCCGCGTACGCAATGCCATCAAGCTTAGTAGCTGAGGAAGGCCTCAATGAGAAGTGCATATTGAGAAGTGCTATATGGGGTAGTCAGCATCGCTTAGGTGGGCTAAGCTTCACTTGAAGTCTCGTGGACTGAAAAAATTCCGGCAGATCCAATCCCACGTATTGTGGGCATCGATTTCATGCGAAGCAGTCTGCGAGTAGCAGCCCATGCCGGATTTTTTGCTTCGAGTCAAGCATTACGAGGTGAATATTTGGGTAAATTTAGCAGTTGCGCGCATATCGTGGGCTTGCCAGGTACATACACTACAGTGGCATGTGTACCACAAGGTCCGACGTAACGTCGCCACTCACGTTAAAGCGATGTCAGGTTTATAGCAACAAAGTGCAGGCTACGCCGCGGTGATCTGCATGTCATAAGTAGTGGTCGTCGGCGTATTCGAGCGACCCTTAATTGAGTAAGTGGAGTAAGTGTTTGTTTATTACTTTGGTATAAAAGCGGATCGAGAACACTGCAACCGCAGTAGGCGTTGCCCCGACATGCCACTTGTATAAGCTTTTTATCTAAAGCAGTTTGAAGCACTGGCGTGTGCTATGGTAGAGTACTTGAATGTCATGCGAAATTCCCGGGTTCGATTCCGGCTAAAACCGTGATTTTTATTTTTTTTTTTGCTTCAATCGCTATTTTTCGCTCACCGACAACGCCGTCGACGCCGGCACTGCATTTTCTACAACACGGGCTCCTTAACGCTATCGCCTTAAGATTTTGAAGCTCTATTCTCACTGTGCCTGGGTTGATGTAGACTGAATCACCTGTCGCGCATTCGGCCACCTAGAACAACCCGCGAGCCCATCGGCTTCCTCTTCCCAAAACCCATCTGCCCCCTCACCTGACCCATTTCATGGCGTCAATAAAGTTGTATCCTCCTCCTCCGACCCGTATACCACGAGCCGTGTTATGTGGGTATGTGCCACACCTGACTGGTGCAAAGGGTTTCATGGCGTACACGACAGGCGAGTCATGTTATTCATGTTGTTACCTGTGAATCGTGTTCGCCACACACTCATGTCATTCTATGCCGATTTTTGTACACACCAAGCTAATAATTGCTGGGGTTTAGCGTCACAAAGCCACCATATAATTATGAGAGACGCCGTAGTAGAGGGCTCCGGAAATTTCGACCACCTGGGGTTCTTTAACGTGCACCTAAATCTAAGTACACGGGCCTCAAGCATTTTCGCCTCCACCGAAAATGCGGCCGCGTGGCCGGGATTCGATCCCGCGACCTCCGGGTCAGCAGTCGAGCACCTTAAGCACTAGACAACCGTGGCGGGTTATATACCAAGCTAAGGAGACGACTACGAGAGCACGCAGGCGTTAGCAGCTAGACAGATAGACAGAAACGGTAAAAATGCACGTGGTTCGCTAAGAAATGCTTCGCATTTGAAAGGAGAGAGCCACATGCGTGTTATCTTTACTCAGATGACTTAGCTCAGATGCACACTTTCTCCCACTAAAACACTGACTCATACCTACGCGAACACTGACTTACTTTAAAGGCACCAACACATACTCGTGCAAACTGGGGCTCACTCACTCTTAAACTGACTAGTCACTCCCAATGCGCGTATGTTGCATATGGGGCAAGTTCGCCAAATGAAAGACAATCCTTGAAGTCTGATAAATTAGCCTTATTGAGCGAACAGCTTTCCATATGCCAGCACAATGCTTTCGCATATAAAGTACACAGACACACGTTCCCATACACCCACGAACACAGTAGCGAACACACGTACAGACAAATACGTATGGGCGGCTCCATAACCTGAAGTTTAACTAAACTATCGAAGACTTCAGCTTCTAAAAGAGGCTGGCGTTGAAGCACAACCTTCCTCAGGAACACATTTTTAAAAACGTACGTATTATTTTTTAGCACTTTTAACTAATTCGTCTGTTTATGTGAATGGGCAACATATAAATTTTCGGGAAACGCTTCGTCAGTGAAGTCTCCGCTTATTTTTATGTGGCAGGAACTATAGCCGGCGACACATCGCGCTTACATCGTTGTAGGCGAAATCTTGTTTACATCGGTGAATGCAAAAATAAATTGATGGGCGTGCCACCATTGCTCGCTGTTGCCGCTCCACCGAGACGGAGGCACCTCTGCTTTGCTGGCCTTTTCCATCCGTCATTTTTTACCGCACGCTTGCCTCGCGCTAACTTTCAAGCTTTGCCAACGCTTCAAGTACAGCCTGGCGTGTGGCGAAGGTAATGAATGAAAGATTGCTGTATACGGACGGAGCGAAAGTGTGGGCGCTGACAGGAGACTCAGTCTCTCGCCGTTGTTCAGGAGGTCGACCAGGACAAGTCGCTTCGTCGGAAGACAGCCTGAGACGCGGACACCCTCTCTTGTTTTTATAAGAGGCAAGGTGAACAAAAACGTCCTTTTTTTGGAAGGGGGTGGGGGCGCTGTAGCGCTTCTATTAGATGTTCGTGCATTATTTCTCGTTCAAGCACTTCCGAGAAGAACGCATAGAACCACTGAAGAGCGTTCTCTCGTCAAAATAATAATAATAATAATAATAATAATAATAATAATAATAATAATAATAATAATAATAATAATAATAATAATAATAATAATATCAAGCAGGTCCGGCACGACTAGACGATGAAATTTTGCTCCCGTGATGAAGTTAATTATTGACATGCATAAACAAGACGGACGTGCGTAACAACACAAAAACAAGCGAAATATAAAATTCCCGAAGATGGGTAAACTAGCTAACTAATTACAGCGTTTCGTATTCGTAAATACTGGCCTGTGCCCTCTTGACAAAATTGGCTGGTTATATTGTTTCGTGGTTGTTTTGTCTCTGCTCGCGACGGCTGTGAGGCACGCATAAGAAATCTCATTCAGCAAAAATGAAATTTACAGTCGCATGCGCGCACTGTATGGTTAACTAACGTACTTCATTTTGATTGGCACTTTTAGCGCAGAAAATGTTGAGTTTTGTTTCACCTTCGCTTGTTGAATTTCGGGAATATCGCTCTCTGGTTAAGCAAGATTAATGCATTCAGATTGTTCTAAACCTATGTGAGCGCACCTCCGTGAAAGTGCAATGATGCTAAGCTCGAGGGGGCAGGTTCATATCCCGGCCACGGCGGCTGCGTTCCGATGGGGTGAACTGCAAGAACACCCATGTAACAATTAATCATCAGTCCCGTCTTACGGCGTGCCGCTAATCATGTGGTGGATTTCGCACGTAAAGCCGCTGCAATAATAATAATAATAATAATAATAATAATAATAATAATAATAATAATAATAATAATAATAATAATAATAATGTAGTGTTCCTACTTAAAATAACGGAACAGCATTAAAGCTTCAGTATGGAACTGGCGTCCATCTTATTTCGCTTTATTTTTAACTTCCTCCTCCTTTTCTTTCCTGCCCCGGCACTCGTGCTTCTTCATCTTCTGTCCAAAGGCTCATACCGCTTCACCCTTCCCGCTTTCTTTTAATTACCCCTCCTGGGGTAATACTTGAAGACATTCCCAATTGACGCACATTCAACTGATCCACGTTCACCAGTGTACCAGACAGTCTTCAAAATTCCGTTCTGGGTGGCTGTCTTGGTCACAGAGTAAGGCCCGTAAAATTTGGCACTGGAATCTCTTATTCCTTTTCTCACTAATACGAGGTCGGTGACTTGAATGTCTGGCATGTCTGCTCGATGCCTCTTGTCGAAATTCTTTTTCATTCGTTTTCGGTACCTCTCCTCCTGTGATTTTTGTTGCCTCTCCTCGACAATCTTGAGGTTTTCCAAGAGTCCCAACTCACGGTCTGCCTGCAGAATAGGGGTTTCTCCTGTAGAAGCGTACTGTGGACTGCACCCTAAGCCACTTGTGTAGGATCGGTTATGATGTTTTACGGCTGCTTCTAAAGAACATTTCCATCCACCAGGAAAACTATCGTACATCTTGATGTACTGTTTCACGTCCCGTGTGGCACGTTCTGCAAGCCCATTCGCCGCAGGATGGTATGGCGCACAGAACTTGATCGATACATTGTGATCTCGAGCCCATCTTGCTAGCTTTTCACTCTTGAACGCGGGGCCGTTATCGCATACGATTGTCCGCGTAGTTCTAAACATGTCTCTTTCGAGAAGGGTTATGACGCTATTTGCATCTTCTTTTCCTGCTCGTGCCGCGACCATCCTGGTGCATTCATCTATGGCCAGCAGAAAAGCTTGCGTTTTTCTGACTCCTTCCCGTTTCTTGTTAAGTTCGGCGAAATCCAGGTGAACTACTTCGAAAGGCACGTTCGAGTGGCAAGGTAGTATCATGGTGTCCGTAGGCTGTTTATACTTGACTTTGTGTACTTGACACACATGGCATGAACGAACGTACTGACTGACGTCTTTCTTCATGTGAAGCCACGTAAACCTCTTAACCAACTTGTTGTAGGTACGCCAAAATCCGTCGTGTCCTCCAGATTCTGGGCTATCGTGGTACAAGTAAAGCACTTTGGAAACAAGAGTTGGTGGGACTTGATACCGACCTTCAGTAAAAACCAGTTGTTCTGAGCCTTCCCACAGCTTCACTTCATTGATTTCTTCAGATTGTTCTGTGTTGTTTTGTACCATCAATCTTGATAGAGCATCTGCATCGGTTAAAAGCGGTCCTGGTCGGTGCGAGATGGTGAAGTCAAATTGCTTCAAGTAATTCACCCATCTGGCGATACGCCCTTTAGTTTGGGTCATATTCAAGAGATGAGTGAGTGCCTGGTGATCGGTGAACAAAGTGAACTTCGTACCTTCCAGGTACGTGCGGAAGTAGTCAACGGCCTTCAGAACAGCCAGTGCTTCCTTTCCGTAGTAGTGTAGTTTGTTTCAGACGGCTTGAAAGTGTAGCTGTAGTAACCTACTACGTGTCGCCTTTCTCGGCCAGATGCTTCAATACATTTTTGATACAACACTGCACCAGTCCCATAATGTGAGGCGTCAGTGTTCAATTCAAAGGGTAAAGTGAAGTCTGGTATGCGCAGAACTGGGTCAGAAGAAATTCTGTGCACCAAGTCACGGTAGACTCTCTCACATTCGTCACTCCATTCAAAGGGAACTTCTTTCTGCGGTAAGCGCGTGAGGCATCTAGTTTTGACAGCAAAGTCCTTTATGAAAGATCGGAAATGTCCTGCCAATCCCAAAAACACACGCAGTGAATGGACGTCATATGGTTTCTTCAACTGGGAGATCTTCTCGACGGACTCTTGTTTTGTGCTTTTGGTGTTCCCATCGAAGACTCTTCCAAGAAACACAACTTTTTGTTGAAAGAATGCACTCTTCTTAAAATTAACCTTGAGATGTGCCAAGCTCAAGGCGTTTAACACCTGAGACAGATGGTCCTGATGCTCAGCCTCTGTTTTGGAGAAGACTATAATGTCGTCTATGTACACATTACAAAAAACACCAAGGAATGGCTTTAGGACGTCGTTCATGATCTTCTGGAACCACGCTGGCGAGTTTTTCCAACCGAAAGGAAGCCGGTTATATTCGTAGAGATCGAATGGCGTGATAAAAGCGGTGTACATTTTTGTTTCTTCGGTTAGTGGGATTTGCCAGAAACCTTTGCATAAATCGATGCGGGAAAAATGTCGGCAACCCCCGGTCTCATCTATAATTGTGTCGATCTTCGGCATAGGAAATGGTATGAGTTCTGTCTGACGATTGAGAACCCTGTAGTCTGTGCATAATCTGAAGGTTCCGTCTTCTTTTGGTGCGATCGTTATGGGAGAAGCGAAGGGTGATACCGAAGGTCGTATGATATCAGCATCTAGCATCTCCTGCAACTCTTTCTTGAGCCACATGTTTCGCTCCCTTGACATATTGTAAGGTGCTTTTCGGATGACGGTCTTGTCAGCGAGTTCGAAAGGAACCTTGTGTGACTTCATCGCCTGAGGATAGCTTCCTATGCATACAAGTTCAGGGTAGGTCGTTGCGATATCCTCCGCGCACTTGACCACTCGTAGATTATCTTGTCTACCCTGATTTGTCTCGTTCCTTGCTACTCCTTCGACTAGAACCACATCGTCCCAGTACACGTTGATCTTCAGTTTCTTTATATCTGGTCTTGATAGCAAAAAGTCGTACGTCACCCCCTCTATCACCAACACTTCGCTCTCTATTTCCTGACCCTGGAACTCGATGTTTACAAAGGCCCACTGATCATGCAACGTTACTTCTCCATCATAGCCTTGTACTCGTAGGATTCTTCCACTATGCAAGCTACTTGCATCCACCAGCTTGGCATTTATAATGGACACAGAAGCACCGCTGTCTACCAGAGCCATCATATGTTTGTTTCCTACTTTGACGGGAATGTGAAGTAGGCTAGAGCAACTTAAATAAACAGTCTCATTTGGAGTCATCGGGTGGGACTGATCACCCTCGTTTATTAGTTTTTTTCTGCCGAATACTCCTGAGCTTCAGTGTCGATATTATTCACTCGACCTCTTGGAACGCGCCAGGGCAAGTTATCTGTGCTACTTGCGAGGTGGCTCGGTTCTCGCTGAGCGCGGCTTGACCAGTCCGCTTTACTCCGACTGAAACAGCTGCTTGACTCGGCGGTTATGCTTGTTTCCGAAGGTGATGGTATGTTCTGAAGACACGCGAGGAGGTCATCTAGAGTTTTTGGTGACAGTATTTGCACTTGCTTCAACACATTAGTGTGCAAGCCATGCATTATTAAGGCAACTACGGCCGTAGATGGAAGCAAAGGCTCAGCCAGCTTTAAAAGACGGCGTTTCTCAAAGAAGTACTCGACAAGGCAGCTTTGCTCAGACTTGAAATTAAGCGCCGTGTTCCATCTTTCTACTGGATTGCTTCGGAATGCAGTCAAAAACTTTTTCCTCCACTGGCTCCAAGAGTCGTCACTGTCTTCCAGAATGCATGTTTCATACCACTTTCGCGCAACACCTCTCAAGTAAACGCGCATGTTGGTGATTTTCGCCTCATCAGAGAGCCACTTGTTTTTTCCAGCGGCATATTCGTAGAAATAAAGCCAACTTTCTGGACTTGAAGACACACCGTCGAAGGCATCAGGTTCTACGAATTTAGGCGTCGGTTTCTCAGCATTCAGAGAGCTTATAAGACATGTCATTATTTGGTTTTGTTGAACCATCTGTTCCTGTTGCAGCTGAAGAGCTTTCAAAACGAGGCTCACCTCTTCCGTCGAAGATCGTGATCCTGAGTCTTTTCGACGCGCTGGTTCAAGAACTAGGTCGTTGAAGGTCGCCACACGCAAGTTCACTTTCACAGCACCTTTCCGTCGTAGTTCAGTAGTGTCCACGGCTGCCTTTTCCACAACCAGGTTCACGAGTTCTTCCGAGCTGAGCTCACGAGGTAGGTCTACCGCTGCTTCGTCTTGAACTTGGTACTTCGAAAAGATGATCTTCTCCTCGGAGGTCTCGTCAATGAAGAACGTCACCCACATGATGGCTTCGATGGCCGGCTGCGCCAAAATAATGTAGTGTTCCTACTTAAAATAACGGAACAGCATTAAAGCTTCAGTATGGAACTGGCGTCCATCTTAATTCGCTTTATTTTTAACTTCCTCCTCCTTTTCTTTCCTGCCCCGGCTCTCGTGCTTCTTCATCTTCTGTCCAAAGGCTCATACCGCTTCAAATAATAATAATAATAATAATAATAATAATAATAATAATAATAATAATAATAATAATAATAATAATAATAATAATAATAATAATAATAATAATAATAATAATCAATCAATCAATCATTTATTTAACGTGCCCAGGAACAATCGTAAGGTCTTTTTGCAGGCGCACGCAAAAAAAAACAATAAAAATAAACAATACAATACAGACAGTCTTCAGAAATAAAAAGAGCAAAAACACGTACACAAAGAGAAATGAACACAAAAGGGGAGGTGTAAAATAACACAACCCGAGAAATATTCACGGGCAATAAAAAAATAGATTGCATATATACAACTATGCGGAAAGACTGAGAAGGGAAAACTCTGTACATTGTGCCACACTATGTCAAAACAGTGCAAAGCTCGGATAAAAACAGTGATTGTGGACTATGAAAAACGTCAAGATCAAGAAAATTAACATTAAAGAGACTTTGTATTCTGTGAACGGTACAGAGTTGGAAGAAGCAGGCGGGTACATGAAACGGTCTGTTCTCTCTGGTTAACTTACGCGGAATTCGAAAATTAACACAGTTGAGAAGTACAGGGCAGGATATGATGCCGTGGACTAATAATCAATGAATCAATCAATCAATCAATAAAATAATAATAATAATAATAATAGTAATAATAATAATAATAATAATAATAATAACAATTATTATTATTATTATTATTATTATTAGCGTTTATTATTATCCAGCGTTGGAGGGAATCTCGTTCCTCAGCGACGAGGTATCCCAACTACGCGAAGAAAACGAGCGCCTCCGCAAGGATCATTCCCGCGGTGTTGAACAACAAGCCCGTGTGGTCGCCTCCCTTCGTGCAGAGGTCCGCTTCCTGCGTGAGGAGCTGACGCGCCGCACGGCCGCCGTGTCAGTGAAGGCACCTGTGATCCCTCCAGAGCAGGTGACCGTTGGCCGATCTGTGACCTCCAAGCAACCTGCGTACTCTGAACAACCTCTGTCCAAAATTCTTTCATCTTCGAATTCGCCGCCATGTGACGTAGACACGTCCGAGCGTGTCAGTGTGATGCCTGCGACAGCCTCTTCTGCAGCGGTAACTGAGGGTGTAAGAAAGAAGAAACCCGCCTCGTTTGGAGCATTGAAGACATCCACTATATCTGTAGCTCAGCGGCCACAACGGCCACAACGGCCAAAGGCCATTTTTGTTACGAAGCTGAGCCCGGACACCACTGCTGCTGACATCAAAAAACATATTGCTTCATTCGATATGTCTCCCATTTCCTGCCGGCGACTTCAAACAAGATTCCAGTCATATTCTTCATTCTATATCGAAGTTGACGAGGAAACGCTACAACGCCTGAATGACCCTTCGATGTGGCCCCTCGGATGCCTTTTCAAGCCATTTCGTGGGGAGCTGCGCGATGACATGCTTCATCCCTCTGAGCAAGTGACTGGAATCGAAAGTGCCGTGTAACGTAGACATATTCTACCAAAATGCTCGGGGTCTGCGTACCAAGACACTGGAGTTTTTCTCTAATGTTCTTTCGTCTTGTTTTCCTATTATCGCTATTTCTGAAACCTGGCTCGGCACTGAAATTCCCTCATCGGACTTTTTTCCCCCGACTTACACCACCTTCCGCCGTGACCGAGATTTCAGTGAAACCAAACAGAAAGGCGGTGGCGTGCTGATTGCCATTGACAATTCACTGAAATCCGTTAGACGGAAAGACCTAGAAACTATCGAAGAATCGATCTGGCTAGAAATCAACCTTGAGCGCCGTGAAAAATTGTTGGTTGGATGCTTCTATTTACCGCCCAGCATTTCCCCTGCCTCGTTTCACGATGTCATGTCTTCTATTGAACTTGTGATATCTTCTCATAGTGGGCACAGAATTATTGTTCTTGGGGATTTCAATGCACCTGGCATTGACTGGAGCACGCTTACCTTTTCTCATTACAATCATTTCACAGAGAAAAAGTGCAGCCTGCTCTTGGACTTTCTGGCGTTTAATTCCCTAGTGCAACATAATTCAGTCGTCAATTCCAGTGGCAACGTCTTAGACCTGTGTGTGTCAAACGATCAACCCCTTGAAGTTTCCCGCTCCAACATCTCTCTTGTACGTCCGGACAAATTCCACCCACCACTTAACGTAAGATTATCTGCATCAGCCGAAACAACGAGCTACAGCAGTTACGTAAACAAATCTCCAAGATTTGCGTTCAAGCGAGGTGATTACACGGGCCTCTATCATCACTTGTCCACCGTTGAGTGGACACAGGTTACTGACAAACCTAACGTTGATGACCAGGTTGATCGGTTTACGGAGCTTGTACTGAGCAGCATGCTTAATTTTATTCCCCAGTATACACCTAAACAACGTAAATATCCCCACTGGTTCTCATCTGAACTTATCAGTGCACTGAAGCATAAAGATCACGCACACAGGAAATCTAAATGTTCTCCATCCAGCGAGTGGAAGGAAGAGTTCAGCTTTTTTCGAACTCTCTCTAAACGCCTATATAAACGGGATCATAGTTCGTACATTCAATTCTTAGAAAAAAGCGCCTCTGACAGGCCGGCTGAGTTTTGGAAGTATGTGCGTAAACGGTCTAGCAAAAGCGGAGAGTCCTTCAGACTACTAGACTCAAATGGGGTAGAAGTGCATGCCGTCGCTGACTGTTTTGCCACACATTTCTCATCCGTTTATAAGGCCTCAGACTCCAGCACTGATATCAGACAACAGCCCAAGGCAGTTAGCTCATCCAGTGCTTTGTCGCTGGATGAAAATCTTATCAGCGAATGCATTAAGCGCTTAAAACCATCCTTATCATGTGGCCCAGATGGCATCCCCTCCGCCATACTAAAAGCATATGGTACTATATTTGTCCCAGTACTGACTACGATATTTAATAACTGCCTGGACACTTCCACATTTCCTAGCATGTGGAAAACTGCTCGTGTTTTCCCAGTATTTAAGTCGGGCTCTAAGACAGATGTTTCTAATTATCGCCCGATTTCTCTACTATGTGCCACATCAAAGATCTTCGAACTGGCTCTTCACAAAATATTGTCTTTTAGTGTGAAAAACTCACTGATTCCAAATCAACATGGTTTTCTTGCTGGCCGCTCAACTACCACAAATCTTGCTAGTTTTATGACGCAGATCTCCACACCTATTTCTCAGAGAGGACAGGTTGACGTAATCTACTGTGACCTGAGCAAGGCTTTTGACGTAGTCAGCCACACACTGATTATGGTTAAACTTGCGAACTTTGACGTTGACTTGTCGATTGTGAATCTCTTGCACAGCTATCTGCTCAATAGATCTTGTTATGTTGCCGTAAATGGCCAAACCTCTTCTTTGTATAAAGTGACTAGTGGGGTCCCTCAAGGGTCGGTATTAGGCCCACTCCTATTTTTAATTTACGTTAATGATGTTTCTTTTGCCATTCGTAATTCTTCTTTCCTCTTGTATGCCGATGACATCAAGATATTTAAGGAAATTCATTCAGTTAACGACTGTCGCTTGTTGCAGTCAGATTTGTGTTCTTTTTCCGAATGGTGCAACGGCAATAACCTTTCTCTAAATACCTCAAAGACAAAATTCATGTCTATCACTCGCAAAACATCTAGCGTGTCATTTCAATACTTTGTCAATTCTGTGCCGTTATGCAAGGTTTATGAAATCAGTGATCTTGGTGTTGTTGTTGACAGCGCGTTAAACTTTTCTTCTCACGTTAAGCGTGCTGCTATGCGGGGCCTTCGTTCTCTCGGATGTGTTTGTAGAATATCTCGAGAATTCAGGTCTCCCATGGCCCTACACAAATTGTACACGGCAATATGTCTTCCGCAACTTGAGTATGCGTCCGTGATATGGAATGGCATTGCTCAATCCAGCGGTAACACCATTGAACGAGTCCAGAAAAAATTCCTCAGCATATATAACCATCGTTTTGCTAAAAATGACTCTGGATCTCGTTCAAATACTGCTGAGTCATTATCACTGCCATCACTTCACTGCCGACGAAATCGTTCTGATCTCTTATTTCTCTACAAGCTAGTCCACGGTTTCATATCCTGCCCTGTACTTCTCCATTGTGTTAATTTTCGAATTCCGCGTAAGTTAACCAGAGAGAACAGACCGTTTCATGTACCCGCCTGCTTCTTCCAACACTCTACCGTTCACAGAATACAAAGTCTTTATAATATTAATTTTCTTGATCTTGACGTTTTTCATAGTCCACAATCACTGTTTTTATCCGAGCTTTGCACTGTTTTGACATAGTATGGCACAGTGTACAAAGTCTTCCCTTCTCCGTCTTTCCGCATAGTTGTAAATGTGCAATTTAATTTTTTATTCCCCTTCAATATTTCTCATATTGTCTTATTTTACTCCTCCCCTTTAGTGTTCATTTCTCTTTGTCTACGTGTTTTTGCTCTTTTTATTTCTGAAGACTGTCTGTATTGTATTGTTTATTTTTATTGATTTTATTTTTGCGTGCGCCTGCACAAAGACCTCACGGTTGTTCCTGGGCACGTTAAATAAATGATTGATTGATTGATTGATTGATTGATTGATTATTATTATTATTATTATTATTATTATTATTATTATTATTATTATTATTATTATTATTATTATTATTATTATTATTATTATTATTATTATGCGTGTGTGCTCTGCTCGTGCCCTTTTTTCGGTAAGCAGCAGTTTTTCCGCTGCGAAATCTGCGAAAAACGTGTGCACGCGAAGTGTGTGACTTGGCCGGATGACCAACTGCAGCTCTTGAAGTCCGGATCGCGTACATTTTCGTGCAATTTGTGCGATTCCGCCCAGCATGGTGACAGGCCTAACGACGAGACTGAGGTATGCGCGACGGCGGCGTGTTCCCTGCCGCCACGTGGTTCCCCTGGTTCCCCAACCGGTCCACCTCTCGCCCCTTCGGGTGACCTTGGCGAGGAGGTAGCCGGCCTTCGCCGCCTGCTCTTCGACGCGCTGGAAGGGATTTCGTTCCTGAGTGACGAGGTCTCACAGCTGCGGGAGGACAATGAGCGCCTGCGAAAGGAACATTCCCGAGTGGCTGAGCAGCAGGTCCGTATCGTCGCCTCCCTTCGTGGTGAGGTTCGTTTTCTGCGCGATGAGCTGACACGCTGCGTCACCCCTAAGCTAGGGGAACGTCCTGCAAAGTCTCCAACGGCTGCAAATTCTCCAACGTCTCCAACGTCTCCAACGGCAAAGTCTTCCGTGAACTCCGACACCCCTGCGACCTCTGATACGACTCATAACACCGAAACGCTCCCACCTTTTACCCCACCACCAGGTTTTCAGCGTGATTTGAAGCTCCGCGTTGTGGATCGTACGGAAACCTCTTCGGCCAATGTCACAGTGAGTGCAAGAAAGGAAACGAAAAGAAAAACACATGTATCTACTGGAGCCATGGACTCGTCCACTTTGTTAGTGGCTCAAATCCCCCAACGACCCCAGCGGCAGTGGGCTATATTTGTGTCCAAGTTGAGCCCTGACACTACATCTGCTGACCTCAAGAAACACATTGAGTCTGTTGACCTTTCTGCCATTTCCTGCCGGCGGCTCAAAACAAAATATCCTTCTTACTCCTCGTTCTGCGTTACAGTTGACGAAGATACATCGAAACGTCTGAATGACCCGTCAATGTGGCCGTGCGGTTGCATTTTCAAACCATTCCGTGGGATTCTCCACGACGACATGCTCCATCCCTCAGAGTGCGCACCCGTAAGCAACGGTGCCGTGTAATTTGGATATATTTTATCAGAACGCTCGTGGTCTTCGCACTAAGACGCGCGAATTCTTTGCTAATGTTGTTTCGTCTTCTTTTGACCTTATTGCGATTTCTGAAACGTGGCTGTGCAGTGAAATTCCTTCCTGTGACTATCTTCCGTCGAACTACACCACCTTCCGCAGTGATCGGGACTTCTGTGCAACTAAACAAAAAGGTGGTGGTGTATTGATGGCTATAGACAGTTCTCTAAGATCTGTTAGACGCAAGGACATAGAAACAATTTCTGAATCAATTTGGATCGAAATTAGTCTTGAGCACTGTGAAAAATTGTTGATTGGATGTTTCTATGTATCGCCTAGCGTTTCACCAATTGCTTTTAATCAGATCGTCTCTTCTATTGAAAATGTGGTAATTTCACATAAGAAGCACAAAATTCTTGTACTTGGCGATTTTAACACACCTGGAATTGACTGGACCACACTTAATTTTTCTCATTATCATCATTTCTTAAAGAACAAATGCATCGTATTGTTAGATTTTCTCGCTTTTAATTCCCTACAGCAGCACAATAGTATTGCCAATTCCTGTGGTAACGTCTTAGATCTGTGTATTTCTAATAATCAACCTATCGAAGTATCACTCTCTCACATCTCTCTTGTTCGACCTGACAAATTTCACCCACCACTCAAACTAACACTCTGTATTTCACCAGAAAAACCAAGCTTTCCCAGAAAAATCGACAAAACGCCCAGATTTGCCTTGAAGCGAGGTGACTACGTTGGCTTGTACCATGACTTGTCCACCACAGATTGGTCACTGGTAACTGACGAACCCAATGTTGATGATCAAGTCGATCAGTTTACGGAGCTTATCTTGACCAGCATGCGCAAGTTCATTCCCCAGTATACACCTCATCATTGTAAATATCCCTCCTGGTTCTCATCAGAACTTATAAGTGCACTGAAACATAAAGATCGTGCACACAGGAAGTATAAACGTTCTGCATCAACTCATTTGAAGGAAGAATTCTGTCGTTTTCGTACTCTTTGTAAACGCCTTTATAAACGGGATCACAGTCTATATATTTCATTTTTAGAAAAAAGCGCGTCTGACAGGCCGGCTGAGTTTTGGAAGTATGTGCGCAAACGGTCGAGCAAAAATGGCGAGTCCTTCAGCATACTGGACCCAAATGGAGTAAAAGTTCAAGCCGTCGCTGACTGTTTTGCCATGCACTTTTCATCTGTCTATAAGTCTCCAGCCTCTGTAGCTAGTAACGGTCGACAGGTTAAGGCAGTTGGTACAGCTGATGCTGTGTCGCTAGATGAAGATTCCATTTCAGAATGCATTAAGCGCTTGAAACCATCCTTTTCAGCTGGCCCAGATGGCATCCCCTCTGCCATACTAAAAGCCTATGGCAGTATACTTGTACCAGTATTGACTACCATATTTAATAAGTGTCTGCATGCTTCAACGTTTCCTAGCATGTGGAAAACTGCTCGTGTTTTCCCAGTGTTTAAGTCTGGCTGTAAAAGTGACGTCTCGAACTACCGCCCTATTTCCCTTCTTTGTGCCGCATCCAAAATCTTTGAGCTTGCTCTTCACAAAATATTGTCTTTTGATGTAAAAAATTCATTGATTGTGAATCAGCATGGGTTTCTCGCTGGCCGCTCAACTGTCACTAATCTTGCCAGTTTCATGATGCAAGTCTCCACGCCTATTGCGCAGAGAGGACAGGTGGACGCTATTTACTGTGACCTTAGCAAAGCTTTTGATGTTGTCAGCCATTCGCTGCTTGTGGATAAACTTGCACACTTTGATGTTGATTCTTCAATTGTGAATCTCCTCCATAGCTATCTTCTTGATAGATTATGTTACGTTGCCGTTAATGGCCAAACGTCCTCTTTGTATAAAGCTACTAGTGGGGTTCCTCAAGGGTCGGTACTGGGCCCACTCCTCTTTTTAATTTATGTTAATGATGTTTCTTCTGTCATTCGGAATTCTTCTTTCCTTTTGTATGCCGATGACATAAAGATATTTAAGGAAATTCATTCAGTTATCGATTGTCGCTTGCTGCAATCTGATTTGTGTTCTTTTTCTGAATGGTGCAGGAGCAATAACCTCTCCCTAAATATTTCAAAAACCAAGGTAATGAGTTTCACTCGAAAAACATCTAGTGTGCCATTTTTATATTCTGTCAATTCTGTGTCGTTGTGTAAGGTATGTGAGATCAATGATCTAGGTGTTCTTTTTGATAGCACCTTACACTTTTCTGCTCACGCTAAGCGTGTTGCTTTGCGGGGTCTTCGCACCCTAGGCTGTGTTTGCAGAATGTCTAGAGAATTCCGTTCTCCTGTGCCCTTCCGAAAATTGTACACCGCGCTATGTCTTCCTCAACTAGAGTATGCATCTGTGATCTGGAATGGCATTCCTAATTCCAGCAGCAACGCCATTGAGCGAGTCCAGAAAAAATTCCTAAGCATTTACAACCATCGTTTCGCTAGAAATGACTCTGGATCTCGTTCTAACGCTGCTGGATTATTATCATTGCCATCACTTTGCTGCCGACGAAATCGCGCTGATCTGTTATTTCTTTACAAGCTTGTGCATGGTATCATATCCTGCCCTGTACTGCTCAACTGTCTTAATTTCCGAATTCCACGTAAGCTGACCAGAGAGAATAGACCTTTTCATGTAACCGCCTGCCTCTGTGAACATTCGATATTGGCAGGATACAACGTCTTTACAATGCTTACTTTTTGGAGCTCGATGTTTTTCACAGCTCCCAGTCGTTGTTCTGCTCCGAGCTTTGCACTGTACTTACATAGCCTCGTACACTGTTGATATTTTTGTTTCTGCCTGCGCATAGTTGTATATGTGCAATTTTATAACGTTTTTTATCCTTGATATTTTTATTATGAATGTTTCCTTTGTTTTTTTTGTTTTTGTTTTTCGTGCGCCAGTACAAAGACCTTACGGTTGTTCCTAGGCACATTAAATAAACGTTTGATTGATTGATTGATTGATTATAAACCCGCCTCATTTGGAGCTATGACAACATCGAATATATCTGTAGCTCAACGGCCACAATGGCCACAACGGCCAAAGGCCATTTTTGTTACGAAGCTGAGCCCGGACACCACTGCTGCTGACATCAAAAAACATATTGCTTCATTCGATCTGTCTCCCATCTCCTGCCGGCGACTTCAAACCAAATTTCAGTCCTATTCTTCGTTCTACATCGAAGTCGACAAGGAAACACTACAACGCTTGAATGACCCTTCGATGTGGCCTCTCGGATGCCTCTTCAAGCCATTTCGTGGGGAGCTGCGCGATGACATGCTTCATCCCTCTGAGCAAGTGACTGGAATCGAAAGTGCCGTGTAACGTAGAGATATTCTACCAAAATGTTCGTGGTCTACGTACCAAGACACGCGAGTTTTTCTCGAATGTTCTTTCGTCTTCTTTTCCTATTATTGCTATTTCTGAAACCTGGCTAGGCACTGAAATTCCTTCATCTGACTTTTTTCCCCCAACCTACACCACCTTCCGCAGTGACCGAGATTTCAGTGAAACCAAACAGAAAGGCGGTGGCGTGCTGATTGCCATTGACAATTCAGTGAAATCCGTTAGACGGAAAGACCTAGAGACTATCGAAGAATCCATTTGGCTAGAAACCAACCTTGAGCGCAGTGAAAAATTGTTGACTGGATGTTTCTATTTACCGCCCAGCATGTCCCCTGCCTCGTTTCATGATGTCATGTCTTCCATTGAACTTGTGGTATCTTCTCATAGTGGGCACAGAATTATTGTTCTTGGGGATTTCAATGCACCTGGAATTGACTGGAGCACGCTTACCTTTTCTCATTACAATCATTTCATAGAGAAAAAGTGCAGCTTGCTCTTGGACTTTCTGGCGTTTAATTCCCTACTGCAACATAACTCAGTCGTCAATTCCAGTGGCAACGTCTTAGACCTGTGTGTGTCAAACGATCAACCCCTTGAAGTTTCCCGCTCCGACATCTCTCTTGTGCGTCCTGACAAATTCCACCCACCACTTAACGTAAGATTATCCGCATCAGCCGAAACAACGAGCTTCAGCAGTTACGCAAACAAATCTCCGAGATTTGCCTTCAAGCGAGGTGATTACACGGGCCTCTATCATCACTTGTCCACCGTTGAGTGGTCACAGGTTACTGACAAACCAAATGAGATGACCAGGTTGATCGGTTTACGGAGCTTGTACTCAGCAGCATGCGTAATTTTATTCCCCAATATACACCTAAACAACGTAAATATCCCCACTGGTTCTCATCTGAACTTATCAGTGCACTGAAGCATAAAGATCACGCACACAGGAAATCTAAATGTTCTCCATCCAGCGAGTGGAAGGAAGAGTTCAGCTTCTTTCGAACTCTCTCTAAACGCCTATATAAACGGGATCATAGTTCGTATATTGAATTCTTAGAAAAAAGCGCCTCTGACAGGCCGGCTGAGTTTTGGAAGTATGTACGAAACGGTCTAGCAAATGCGGAGAGTCCTTCAGACTACTGGACTCAAATGGGGTAGAAGTGCATGCCGTCGCTTACTGTTTTGCCACGCATTTCTCATCCGTTTATAAGGCCTCAGACTCTAGCACTGATATCAGACAACAGCCCAAGGTGGTTAGCTCATCCAGTGCTTTGTCGCTGGATGAAAATCTTATCAGCGAATGCATTAAGCGCTTAAAACCATCCTTATCATGTAGCCCAGATGGCATCCCCTCCGCCATACTAAAAGCTTATGGTAGTATATTTGTCCCAGTACTCACTACGATATTTAATAACTGCCTGGACACTTCCACATTTCCTAGCATGTGGAAAACTGCTCGTGTTTTCCCAGTATTTAAGTCGGGCTCTAAAACAGATGTTTCTAATTATCGCCCGATTTCTCTACTATGTGCCACATCAAAGATCTTCGAACTGGCTCTTCACAAAATATTGTCTTTTAGTGTGAAAAACTCACTGATTCCAAATCAACATGGTTTTCTTGCTGGCCGCTCAACTACCACAAATCTTGCTAGTTTCAGGACGCAGATCTCCACACCTATTTCTCAGAGAGGACAGGTTGACGTAATCTACTGTGACCTGAGCAAGGCTTTTGACGTAGTCAGCCACACACTGATTATGGTTAAACTTGCGAACTTTGACGTTGACTTGTCGATTGTGAATCTCTTGCACAGCTATCTGCTCAATAGATCTTGTTATGTTGCCGTAAATGGCCAAACCTCTTCTTTGTATAAAGTGACTAGTGGGGTCCCTCAAGGGTCGGTATTAGGCCCACTCCTATTTTTAATTTACGTTAATGATGTTTCTTTTGCCATTCGTAGTTCTTCTTTCCTCTTGTATGCCGATGACATCAAGATATTTAAGGAAATTCATTCAGTTAACGACTGTCGCTTGCTGCAGTCAGATTTGTGTTCTTTTTCCGAATGGTGCAACGGCAATAACCTTTCTCTGAATACCTCAAAGACAAAATTCATGTCTATCACTCGCAAAACATCTAGCGTGTCATTTCAATAATCTGTCAATTCTGTGTCGTTATGCAAGGTTTATGAAATCAGTGATCTTGGTGTTGTTGACAGCGCGTTAAACTTTTCTTCTCACGTTAAGCGTGCTGCTATGCGGGGCCTTCGTTCTCTCGGATGTGTTTGTAGAATATCTCGAGAATTCAGGTCTCCCATGGCCCTACACAAACTGTACACGGCAATATGTCTTCCACAACTGGAGTATGCGTCCGTGATATGGAATGGCATTGCTCAATCCAGCGGTACCACCATTGAACGAGTCCAGAAAAAGTTCCTCAGCATATATAACCATCGCTTTGCTAAAAATGACTCTGGATCTCGTTCAAATACTGCTGAATCATTATCACTGCCATCACTTCACTGCCGACGAAATCGTTCTGATCTCTTATTTCTTCACAAGCTAGTCCACGGTATCATATCCTGCCCTGTACTTCTCAATTGTGTTAATTTTCGAATTCCGCGTAAGTTAACCAGAGAGAACAGACCGTTTCATGTACCCGCCTGCTTCTTCCAACACTCTGCCGTTCGCAGAGTACAAAGTCTTTATAATGTTAATTTTCTTGATCTTGACGTTTTTCATAGTCCACAATCACTGTTTTTATCCGAGCTTTGTACTGTTTTGACATAGTATGGCACAATGTACAAAGTCTTCCCTTCTCCGTCTTTCCGCATAGTTGTATATATGCAATCTAATTTTTTATTCCCCTTCAATATTTCTCATGTTGTCTTATTTTACTCCTCCCCTTTTGCGTTCATTTCTCTTTGTCTACGTGTTTTTGCTCTTTTTATTTCTGAAGACTGTCTGTATTGTATTGTTTTTTTTTGTTTTTTTTGCGTGCGCCTGCACAAAGACCTCACGGTTGTTCCTGGGCACGTTAAATAAATGATTGATTGATTGATTGATTGATTGATTGATTGATTATTCACTCCGAGATTTGCCTTCAAGCCAGGTGATTACACGGGCCTCTATCATCACTTGTGTACCGTTGAGTGGTCATAGGTTACTGACAAACCAAATGTTGATGAGCAGGTTGATCGATTTACGGAGCTTGTACTGAGCAGCATGCGTAATTTTATTCCCCAATATACACCTAAACAACGTAAATATCCCCACTGGTTCTCATCTGAACTTATCAGTGCACTGAAGCATAAAGATCACGCACACAGGAAATCTAAATGTTCTACATCCAGCGAGTGGAAGGAAGAGTTCAGCTTTTTTCGAACTCTCTCTAAACGCCTATATAAACGGGATCATAGTTCGTATATTGAATTCTTAGAAAAAAGCGCCTCTGACAGGCCGGCTGAGTTTTGGAAGTATGTACGTAAACGGTCTAGCAAAAGCGGAGAGTCCTTCAGACTACTGGACTCAAATGGGGCAGAAGTGCATGCCGTCTCTGACTGTTTTGCCACGCATTTCTCATCCGTTGATAAGGGCTCAGACACTAGCACTGAAATCAGACAACAGCCCAAGGCTCATCCAGTGCTTTGTCGCTGGATGAAAATCTTATCTGCGAATGCATTAAGCGCTTAAAACCATCCTTATCATGTGGGCCAGATGGCATCCCCTCCACCATACTAAAAGCTTATGGTAGTATATTTGTCCCAGTACTGACTACGATATTTAATAACTGACTGGACACTTCCACATTTCCTAGCATGTGGAAAACTGCTCGTGTTTTTCCAGTATTTAAATCGGGCTCTAAAACAGATGCTTCTAATTACCGCCCGATTTCTCTACTATGTGCCACATCAAACATCTTCGAGCTGGCTCTTCACAACATATTGTCTTTTAGTGTGAAAAACTCATTGATTCCTAATCAACATGGTTTTCTCGGTGGCCGCTCCACTACCACAAATCTTGCAAGTTTCATGACGCAGATCTCCACACCTATTTCTCAGAGAGGACAGGTTGACGTAATTTACCGTGACCTGAGCAAGGCTTTTGACGTAGTCAGCCATACACTGATTATGGTTAAACTTGCGCACTTTGATGTTGACTTGTCAGTTGTGCATCTCCTGCAGAGCTATCTGCTCAATAGATATTGTTATGTAGCCGTAAATGGCCAAATGTCTTCTTTCTATAAAGTGACTAGTGGGGTCCCTCAAGGGTCGGTATTAGGCCCACTCCTATTTTTAATTTACGTTAATGATGTTTCTTTTGCCATTCGTAATTCTTCTTTCCTCTTGTATGCCGATGACATCAAGTTTTTTTAAGGAAATTAATTCAGTTAACGACTGCCGCTTGCTGCAGTCAGACTTGCGCTCTTTTTCCGAATGGTGCAACGGTAATAACCTTTCTCTGAATACCTCGAAGACAAAATTCATGTCTATCACTCGCAAAACATCTAGCGTGTCATTTCAATACTCTGTCAATTCTGTGCCGTTACGCAAGGTTTATGAAATCAGTGATCTTGGTGTTGTTGACAGCGCGTTAAACTTTTCTTCTCACGTTAAGCGTGCTGCTATGCGGGGCCTTCGTTCTCTCGGATGTGTTTGTAGAATATCTCGAGAATTCAGGTCTCCCATGGCCCTACACAAATTGTACACGGCAATATGTCTTCCGCAACTTGAGTATGCGCCCGTGATATGGAATGGCATTGCTCAATCCAGCGGTAACACCATTGAACGAGTCCAGAAAAAATTCCTCAGCATATATAACCATCGCTTTGCTAAAAATGACTCTGGATCTCGTTCAAATACTGCTGAATTATTATCACTGCCATCACTTCACTGCCGACGAAATCGCTCTGATCTCTTATTTCTTTACAAGCTAGTCCACGGTGTCATATCCTGCCCTGTACTTCTCAATTGTGTAAATTTTCGAATTCCGCGTAAGTTAACCAGAGAGAACAGACCGTTTCATGTATCTGCCTGCTTCTTCCAACACTCTACCCTTCACAGAATACAAAGTCTCTATAATGTTAATTTTCTTGATCTTGACGTTTTTCATAGTCCACAATCATTGTTTTCATCCGAGCTTTGCACTGTTTTGACATAGTGTGGCACAATGTACAAAGTCTTCCCTTCTCAGTCTTTCCACATAGTTGTATATATGCAATCTAATTTTTTATTCCCCTTCAATATTTCTCGTGTTGTCTTATTTTACTCCTCCCCTTTTGTGTTCATTTCTCTTTGTCTACGTGTTTTGCTCTTTTTATTTCTGAAAACTGTCTGTATTGTATTGTTTATTGTTATTGTTTTTTTTTGCGTGCGCCAGCACAAAGATCTTACGGTTGTTCGTGGGCACGTTAAATAAATGATTGATTGATTCATTATTATTATTATTATTATTATTATTATTATTATTATTATTATTATTATTATTATTATTATTATTATTATTATTATTATTATTATTATTATTATTAAGGAAAAACGCAAAAACGCTCATCTAAGCCGCCGAGTTGGCTCAGTGGTTACGGCGCTCGGCTGATGAGCCGACAGATTCTTCAGGAGAATTTGTTCGTTGGTCTAGTTGGTTCTTGCTATATTGCATAATTGCTGCTAAAAAGATACAAAGACGCAGGAAAGAAAAAAATCGTAGTGTCTTAGCTCGACTATGGCAGGATATAGGCCTACGTAGCGTGAGCTAAGGTTCAGCTGATTATTCTTAGCTCTCCTGGTTGTCTAGGATTAGCTTGATTATCATGCTTACGCTGCTTCAATGAGAGACACACGATATACGCAGTATGTGACACATGTATATTTATTTTTTTCTCAACGCCATTTCTCTATTGCCACAAAGACCGTTCAGTGGTCAGTGTAGTAACACGCTGCGGTCTCTATGGCCTTAACGCCCGGCGCAGCGTCAGAGGGCCACTGCGCACAGCTGGGCGCGCGCCGGCGCCAGTACGTCTGCCGCAGCTATGCGCCACTCCGCTGGAATGCGCAGATCGGTGAGGAGCGCGGCGGCTCCGGTGCGCCAGCTGTATGACGTGTGACGTCACTGGTCCTCGCGCATGCGCAGCACGGCTCTCGATAAGCCACGCGAAACTGGCCCACCTCTGCCAGTGTAGCTAACGCTGCAAAAACGTGAACATCCCCACACGGGCAGCACCTCGAACTGATTGATTTCATGTGCGAAGGCAAGACTAAATACATAGAAAAGCGCATGCGCAGAATGACATTAGTAGTACCTAACATGGCACATGGCAACCGTGCCTTCAAATATCTAATCTCCGAATTTCGCAGCTGCATCGACGTGTCACTAATGCATCAGTCATTTACGAGCCATTTGATGCTAAAGAAGGAAAATGAACTTGCGCATCTCTCTGCGTATTGGAAGGTCTGCAATGTGAAGCACGGTTTCATCAGGTAAAGATTCTTGGCAGGAGCAATAATCAGACGGTTCGTCAGTTATTGGAAGCCTTTTACACAAAAGTTGGATGGCGTATGGAATAGTCACTCGTCGATACAGCTAAAAAATTCGGAGATTAAATTCTTTGAAAGCGTGGTTACCCCGTTAGGTACTACTAATGCCATTCTGCGTGTGCATTTTATATATGTATTAGTCTCGGTTTCGCACCTAAAGTAAGTCAGTTGGAAGCGCCGCCTGTGTGTCGTGCTTTTCCTGCGTTTTTGTGTCATTTCAGCGGAAATTATGTCATATGACCCGAAAGATACGGATTTGATCCCACCCGCGGCGGTCGCAGTTCGGTGGTGGCGAAATGCTAGAGGCCCGTGCACTGTGTGGTATCAGTGCGCTTTAAAGAAAGCCAGGTGACCTAAATTATCCAGAGCGCTCTATTACGTCGTCTCTCATAGTATGAGTCGCTTTAGGACATTGAACCCCATAAACCAGCAAAAACGGTCGCATCGGTAGATCTAATGGCACGTTAAGGGACACCAGATTACAAAAATTGCTGCGTAGTTCACCACTTCGGCGTGCCTAATATTCAGATCATGGCTTTCGCCCCTTAAATCATAAAAGTTAATTTGTGTAAGCGATGTATCACTTCTTTACTTACTTATTTTCTGCCTTTCTTTACAGCGAGCACTTTTTTCATAGCCATACATTCCAGAATCTGCTCATTTAGCAAACAAGAAAGCTAAAGGGTTCATTGATACATAGCTCACGCATCCGATTCGGCGTTCTTTCAGGAGCCCTACGCCCATTCACCGAAAGCGTGTGAAGCTGCCGACCGAAAGGGCTTTCTCATCTGACACAGTATAGGCCTTAAAGAAACACCGAGTTCCGTGGCTAATGTGCGAGGTAATGGCATAGCGTGACGTTAGATGAATAATGGAACGAACTAGGAGTTCTGTGAAGAAATGCGAACGTGCCACTGCACCGAGGGGTAAACAATGCCCTGGTCTGTAAATATTCAGCTCCTTTAACAATTCAACGAAATGGCCTTTAGGACACAGTATCACCGACACAAAGGTTTATTACCGCAACATCGCTGCTGTATCTTGCAAGTGGACGCGTTAACAAAGAGCGGTCGCTCAGGTTGGGCTGTCAATATACGATGCATTAGTCTCGCTTTTCTCTCGCACCGTGCTAGCGAAAGTCCCAGGCGGCCATTCGCCGCAATATGTATCGGGCTATCAAAGGATGCTTTCATCGCAAGCCCCTGTCTCATGTTACCACATCGACTTCCAGGAGATGCTGATGTCGTACACGCACAATCTACTAATGCAGCGCCTTCCCATAGTGTTCTTCGGTCTCGAAGCAAGTGTTACCCGATCGCACACCCTTCCGCTGCATTCTAGTATGCAAGCTTAGATGTATGAAGTTGTTGGGGAAAAAAAATGACTTCATAGCCTTCACTTTGCGCAAATATGCATTACCTATGCTCTTTATCTGCGCAATGGCATTCGTGAAATCTATTTCAACGCTATATGTCGTCATTGTATTACATGCGTACTTTCGAACCAGCGACGAAAAAAAAGACAGACGGAAAATAAAAGAAGTAACAAACAAACATTCTCACAAAATTGATCTATTCTTGATCCACAACAGGTGCCTCGAGCACTACAGACATGAGAAGAAGTGCATTCCGTTAACGTCACAGGAACGTGTTACCAGCTTGAATGGGTGGCTTTCCTTGCCTAGAACGTCTATCGCATTTTTGGCCAAATTTGCTCGATTTTCGCCACTGGCGTAACCAGGGGGGGGGGGAATTAAACACCTCCCCCCTCTCGTTTCTGGCTACGCTACTGATTTTCACTATTAGCCCCGAGAACGAACACTGGTGGCGCGTATATCGCGATGATGTGATGTCACGGCAAGGACTTGCCTGCTGCGTTGTCGAGGGTCGCCTTGTCGCCTTGAAGACCCTCATTCTTCGCATAGGTCAGCGATAAACCACTTTTTAATTTCACCACCTGAGGCGTCCCGTGCGTTTGCGCCAACACAACTTCCGTTTGACCCAGTTCGCAAACTCTGCTGATGCTCCGAACGGAAGAGCAGTGTACCCAACGTAGCTTGGTGACCCAGTGTCTTGGGTCCCCAATTCTCAACCTCTCGAATGGAGAATCAGATGCTCCTAGATATTTCTTTTTCTTTTAGACTGCGCCGCGTGGAGCGACCCCTTGCGTTTCCTCCACACGGGGACTACTGAGGCAAGATGTGCCTGGTGTGCATTCCCCCATGCTGGTGTGCCCAGTGTTCTTTGTTTTTTTTTAGATGCGACGCATCTCTTTCTCGGGGGTATGTAACGCGGCGTGGTAATCCGCATGCGCCGTGGTAGCCCGCACTCACACTACGCATGCGCGCCTCTGCTCCTTCCCTCTCTCCGACAGCTGCGCATTACTCTCTCCACTTCTCTACCAGCACCTGCTTGCGCTTCTCCCGCGTTCTCGCTTTTGTTTTCGCGGCGCATGCGCTACTCTCTGCGCTACTCTCCTCCTCTAAGCGGTTGGAGCGAGGCGCGCGTTCAGTGCAGCGCTTGCTTTGGTTGACTCCGCTTGACTTCATTGGTGCTTCCGATGAAGCGTGATGGAAGCAACAGTCCCGTCAGTGAGTGGGCTGACGCAAGCACGCGTCAGTATCAGCCCAATTGTGTCCACTCAAGACAAAGCTGCGAAGCGAAGGGCACGCGATGCTGAACGCAAACGAACTTCGTCAGCGCGAAGCAGCTTTGCAGCGTCAACGTCTAGCAGCGGATCCTGAGCTTCGAGCACGTAGAGCAGCGTTGGAACTCGAACGTCGAGCAGCAGAACCTGAGGTTCGGGACCGTAGCATGCCCAACGAACGCCAACGGAACGCGATCGTACAAATGCTCCGGCTTCGCATCGCCTCATGGTCCCCTTTAGCGGGAATCACGGGCGCGTACAGAAAAGGGCCAATTTGTCGTGTGCGCCTCAAGGGCAGTTTTCATATTGAAAGAATATTCGGAGCGTTGCGTCCGCAAGTGTCGACAATGGAGAATCAGACGCTCTTAGATATTTCTTTTTCTTTTAAACTGAGGCGCGTGGAGTGGCCCCCTGCGTCTCCTACCACACGGGGGCGTCTGATGCAAGGTGTGCGTGATGTGTCCGGTGTTCTTTGTTGTTTTTTCTTCCACATCACGAGTGGGAACAGAAAAATCCAATTTGTCGTGCGCGTCTCAAGAGCAGTTTTCAAATAGAAAGAAAATTAGGAGCGTTGCGCGACAGAAAACACGCTCGAGCTCCTACGATATTTGCTTACCACCAGCGGTAAATGGTGTATATAAATAGCTCGCTGTTATTTCGCGGGCGCATGCATGGGGCATGGTTGAGTTGTCTAATGCAGCAGGCTGGCGAGCGAGGGATCGATGGTTCGATTTTTTGCCTTCTACTTCGTTGTGCCATATATATATATATATATATATATATATATATATATATATATATATATATATATATATATATATATATATATATATATATATCCGGGGCATGACGGCGGCGACGACGTCAAAAATCAGCCGGGAGTGTCCATATAATTGCTATCGCAATAAAAAAGTGCACATGAATTATCAACAGGCCGAAGCATATGCGCCTTAGACACGCTTAGAGCTAACAAGCGCCGTCCCCAGCCAACTATTCTTAAACCAAAATAGTGTTTCATCGCGAGCGGGGCACCCTTCCAACACCACTGCCGACGGAGGAGGGCGCCGCCACAACCGTGTTCAAATCCCCCGCAGAATCACAGCCGCGCATGCGCACTCTGCTTGCTTTAAATACCAAACAAAGCAAAGCTTGCCCGCGCCTACTGTCACGCAACTTTGCCTTCATCTCGATGAAACAACACACTCAGATATGCTCGCTACGTTAACAAATGCTCACCTATCGTCAACCAGTTAACAAAAGTTTAGCTAACGGCGTTATTATCGCGCTCTCGGAGTTAAAGCGCTGACCGTAGCAAAGTGATAGTGGTACATACCGTTTCAGTTCCGGGTGCTCCACGATATGAAGCTGCAGGTCTCCCCTTGAGTATAGTGCATCTTCGTAATAAGCAGCACTGGCAGAAGGTAAAGGACGAGCACCAGATCGCAGGCACACTTCAAACAGAAACACCGACTGCAAAACTCGACCGATCGGGAGCCTACGCGCAAGACACATAAAACAATAACAGCATATCCCCGGGGTGAATGATGATGAGTGGGGCGAAGCTCCGGAGGGAATCATCGGTAAACCGTGAAACTCTTCCGTGAAATTCGCCCAGTACATCATATAAAGAGAGTGAAACACCGTGTATATATTAAACATCAAAGTTTTATTGTACTGTTGGTTCACGTGGTCCGTTCATTACCACCGCTTTGTGATCGGTGAAATGCTGGGAAAGTGTCCGCTCCCGAGCGAAAGAGAAAGAGCGCCAAGAGCGAGCGCGACTTCGGGCGAAAGAGAAAGCGCGCCAAGAGCGACCGCGTTCCCTGCTCGCCCTGTGAGAATTAACGGCAAGGCTAGAGGGAAGACACGACGCGCGTAGCGTTCCTCTTCGCCTTCCACGACGCGAGGTCGGTAGCATGACCAACGAAAGCCAACGGAACGCGATCGTGCAAATGCTCCGGCTTCGCGAACAATACACGGCGTTCACTGCACATAAAGCGTCCCAAAACCAAACATCTTGCTCAAGGTGTGCTTTGCGTTTTTCGTAGAAATAATTTCTTTATCATGTACATTAAGACGAAAAGTTGAAAGCTCAACAGAGTATATCGCCCGCAAAGTATGTATTTTAGTGTGATTAAATCAAGGAACACTGCGATGTCTTCTAAATTACGATATCTAGTGAATTGCTCATCTAGTGAGCAATTCATTAAACTTAGAGCTGGCTACATACTACTACTACTACTACTACTACTACTACTACTACTACTACTACTACTACTACTACTACTACTACTACAGAGGAGGGAACGACCCACACCCTAAGGAGCTTCGCCCCTAAAACGGGAGAATATTACCGATATTACCGGCGGCGTGTCTGAGCGCGTTGCATAAGTCACGTGGTACATAGAGCTGCACCGCGCGCTGCGCACGCGGGGCGGCTGCGACAGCCGAGTAGGCGGCGCTCCCTGGCGCTCCGGCCGTTGGGTCGCGTGGGCGCAGCTTTCTTTCTGCGGCAGTGTTATGTTTTGTCATGCTACTCACACAGTGCATTCGAATCGCAGTAAGCATTGCGACGACACAGTAAGGACTCCATGAGCTGCATGTCACAGCGCATAAATGCAATATTCAAAGGCAAAATTTAGGGCAGCTTCACTGATTAACGTCGAGAAGACTGATGAAACAGCGGATGCAGGGTCTCTTTTACTAAGTACTATTTCAGCTGTGGTATGGCGATGATAATGTGATGCCATTAAACTGTCCCTCAGCTCCGGCTGTAGCCACTCTTTCTCGGAGACGAAAATTTTCCAGGACTCGCAAGCGAGCGTCGGATTCAATTCGGTGCTGGGTTCGTTGCTCGATGAGCCTTGTCGTATCGTTGCCGCGACGCCGTCTCCCTCACTCGAAACTCGGGGTTCTTGTCTATTCGCTGTCGCTTAGCCTCGGCTTCCTTTGTTCGAAACTCTAGGTCGGCACATCGTCGTTGGGTCTATGCTCTAGCGACTTGCCGTCGTGTTTCCTGTCGCGCCGCTACGGAGGCAGTTGCTTCTTCATGCTGACCAGACTCGTCGTCGGACGTCGTAGCGCTCTGCGCCGACAGTGCACGCTTTTATTACTGCTTTATTCACGCAGAATTTATTCTAGCAGTAACAACAAAATGAAGCATGATCACGAAGCATGCAGTGTTAGGGCTGCAAACCTGCAACATCCCCAGGCCACACACCTGCAAAATCAAGGTGTGTAGCCTGTGGGCGGGGGGCACTTTTATATCAAACTTTGATATAAATACAAGCTGCATGACTAACTGATGCGCGCAGTGTTCTGACTTTCGAAAAAACTCGGAATCAAAGCGCGTAAAAATTTGAAACGTCTGTTGCGGCAACAGGAAACGCAATCTTGAACAAATTTTGAATTGTGCTAATCATTACTACAAAACGTGCTTGTCTTGCGAATTAAAGTTATTCAACTGGTGTAGACGTCTAAACGCCATATTTGTTTAGAACTAGCGCTGATTCTAAGGGATAAAGGCCAGTCCTGTTGTGTCTCCCGTCTTCGTAGTTTACGCGCTTTATGAATGAACACTGTGCTGCGGTTACACTACTTGACTTTTGCTTCGATTGGTTACTAGAACCGAAATTAGCTAGCAGTTAGATGTATTGCTGGTATCAGGACGGTTCATGTGTACTTCACATATAAGCAAAACCTGTCGAAAAATGTCGTATATTTGTATTCTTGTTCATTAACACCCCTCAGGTGAGGGTGTAAATGGGGTGTTGCAAAGGTGTTTTATTTACGAACATCCAAATTCTGGAAATAAGGGTGTCAAAGGGTTGTTTACAAGGATGTTTTAAGGCGAACACCCGTATTACACCCTTAAGGGTGTAAAAATGTTTACTGTGTACCAGTGTTTATCTATATGTTCTTCCCTGGCGGCTTTTTGTTACGATGTACATCGCCTATACATATGCTTATTTTTTTCCCAATAAGATTTAGTTGCGAGCCAGCGCCTGTCCCGTGGTCCTATTTCTTCGTCCTCGTCCTGTGTGCGCTGTTTCAACCAAAAATGAACGCCTACCAACTCGCTCAAGTTTCCATTCTTATGCAGTTTATAACCTCAACTTGTTAACGCGATGCTGCTCGCAAAAATGCCGTTGTCGGCGTCGTTGGTTGTGAGCGCAAAATCGTCTTGCCATGACCAAAAAATCGAGAAATATGCAAATAAAATAAATAATAAAAAATATTCCGTTCGTGTGAGAATCGAAACCAGGCCGTCTGCGTGGCAAGCAGGTGTTCTGCCACGGAGCCATGTTAATTTTTTCTTTCTTTATTGCCTATGTACATAAATACAGCAGTGACAAACACATATATACCGAACAAAGAACAAAAAAAGAAAATAAAAATACAGTTTTCAGGCTTCTTAAAATTGCTTCATCTGTAGAAGGCTTTCTACTTGATGAAGCCATTCAGGTACATCTTGCTGGACCTTTTGTGTTTCCACAAATGAACATATATTTTCAAAGAAATGCTGATATTAATGCACGTCCGGTTCGACATTGCCACGGAGCCAAGTTAATTCTTGAAACCGCTTCGAGAAGAAAAAAAAACGCTATGTGAATGTCACGTAGTAGAAGGAATCTCCTTAACGCATGCAATATTGCGTGGCAGAAGCGTAGAATAGCGCCAGGCGTCAAAACATGTGAATTGCGCAAAGAGTAGGTGTTTTAAAGGCCCACCCATTACAAAGCAGTCAGACATATTTAATCATCATCAGCTGCAAAAGCATCAACAAAGTAAGCAGCCGCGTAGGTTCGCGTGTTGCCTTACGGACGCGTATACTGGGCCCTTCACTGATTCGCAAAAGGAAGAATTATGGCGTAGTGGACACTTAACAACTGTACTTGCAGTAGGCATTCTAGGATAGTTTGAAACGGCCAATGTTACGCGCACAGTCAATGTTTCCTTACGGCACGGTTGAGGCATGCACAGAGAACCGAAGCTACGCTAGCAATTGAGAAGGCGATGCGCACGCGGCCCGATTACTTTATCGCGGTCTAATTTTGAAGCGAAGCTGAAGCGTCCTCCAAGTGTTTTTGTTTCTTTTTTTGTAGTGAAATGAAGCTGCGAAATTATTGCGACGAGAACGTGAAACTAAATAACATGGTGAGTGAGCGAGTACACAAGAAAAAACTAACACAACATCTGCGGCGGTATTCTCGGGCGAGTGCTTTCGAGTTATTTCGCGATACTCGGCACTGCACGCGTTTTTGCAACTGTGCGCAGGGCTCGGCACACCGGAAAAAAAAAACGCTGTCCGCAGTTACGCGCATGCGTCCGATGCAAATAACACGAGTGGAGGTGAAGCCATCATATCTCTTCGCCCGTGAACAGTGCAACCTATAAATATGGTGTCTTACGTTTCAAGATCACATGATATGAGGCACACTGCAGAATAATTTGGATGAATGGCATTCTTCAAGGTGCTGCTGTATGTAAGCGCACAGATGTTCTTGCTCGTTCATCCCCGTCGGAATTCGGCTGCCGTGACCTAGAATCGAATCCATCCTCGAAATTGGCACAGCGACACAACAAACCTGATTAAAGGGCGTATGACAGAGTGCAGGCACCGTTGGCGATTGTACTGAAAGAATGTATACTTTTTTATCGATTTTTCTAGGAACATTATCGATGCTGTTTTAGTGAGTCGTTTGAATCTTGAGACAAGCAAAAGGCGAACGCAAACAGTGTAACATCGTGTAACAGGGCAACAACGTGTAACGTCTAAACAGTGTTACGGCGGGCGTCGAAGAGTCCGTGCCGTGACGTCATCCACGCCTCCCGCCAGGCACACCACCCCAACATCTCGGGGTTAATAGTCTCTACGTTAACATTGCGCACTGAGGCGTTTCGGAATAATGCTCAGCACTTTCGTAGGCATATAAATTTTATTAGATAGCCGTTTTCTGTACTATCTTTCGAAACAGCAATTTGAAATTGTTTGAAATTGTTTTCTCTTAGCAAAGGTTTTGGAACAGCCGAGCCTTAGATGACCAATGTGCACACACTGCGCAGGTACACAGCCTTTAGTTTCTAGCTAAGGCCTTCCTGTTATCGTGTTAACTCGTCCTTTAATGCACACTATTCTCCAGGCTATGTTTTTTTTCCGTCGCGTTTAAACTCCAAAATGAGGGAGTTATGTTGACACCCTTTATTTTTAATTCAAGCTGTTTCACCAGATAAAGTGGGCGAAAGTACAGCTTTCTTGGCGTTCTATTTATGCCCCAATGTTTCACATTTGCCGCGTCAACGAAGGAATGTATCTTACAAAGCTAGCACGGCTAACGACGCCTGCTGCAAAATCACCACCATCACCGCTGACACACCATGGACGCCATGTATAATTTCAAGAAACCGGACTCCTGAACAAGTAACGTTGAGCTTGGAGATTTGAGCAAGTCTTAGTGAGAGCATACGACTTTTGGAAAAAGAATAGATGCACTCACCCGTCTTAATTAAAAAAAAGTCACGGTTTCACCGCAAGGGCGAAGCAATGAATGCGACAGCAACAAATTGTAGTGTTATACGAATTGAGGATGGCAGCTAACTGTTTTGTATACGATCTCGCGTAACTACAAAACGCAGGTGTAAGAGAATACGGCCGATCCAGGGAGAGGTGCTCTCCGCATAGTCACTTCCCGTTGAGAGCGCAGCACGTAGCAGGGTATACGAGCCGATCGCTGTGATGGCTGTCGAGACAGCGCGCGCAAGCGATCGCGACCGCGCCCTTAGATTCAAAGTTCAAAGCTGCTCCTCGGGCGACACCCCCCCCCCCTCCGAGCGTATGCACCCTCCGAGCGACGGAGGGTGCATGCGTCTTTTTATGCTCCTTAAAGATGGGCGGGGCGTTTCCTGTCTGCTTCGACGGCAGGCCTCTCTAGCGGGGTGATGTTATCGCATGCACCCTCCAAGCGACGGAAATGGGCCGGCTCGTTTGACCTCTGCTACGGCGGCGTTCGTAGCCCCCGCTCGCACGCTTTTACCCGCGGTAGAACATACGATGCGCGGGGAGATCTTATCAATTTGGACTTCATACGGGAGGGACATGACGGTGACGGCGACGGCAACGGCGACGGCAAAAACGCGTCGAGACTGTCCATATAATTGCTATCGCAATAATAAAAGACCTGGTTTCTATCTGACACCTTTCAGATTTTGTTCAGGCTGACATATGAAACACTGCAGTCTGTAGAGGTTAACAACAGCAAGATTGCTAGATGCGATTGATAGACACCCCACCAAGAATGCCAGTGCTTTTTGCAATCAGCACGCAAACATGACAAAACAATCAAGCAAAAAAACAAATTAAAAAATGAACGCATAAAAGAAAACCTATGTGATCGCCAGCAAGTGTATAATAAACGAGCAGGAGAAGACGAAATCTTGGAAGAGAGAAAAGGCAAGCTTCGCCGCCAACACAGGCTTGCCTTGCACATCTTAGAATTCCCAGCGTTGCTTTGTTCTTTTCTACACTGATGACTATAGCGAGAATACTGCACTACCACAAGAGCAGCAATGTGGGCTTGTTGGTGATTCATCTGAGCAGCTTTGATGCAGCGCGAAGCGACACACGGACACGAGAAGGCGCATAAGTGAACCACACAGCACTACTAGCAACAACATGTTTATGTTGTTGCTAGACCGCTTGTAAACCACAATTGCCAGGCAGACAGTTGAACACGTGAGAGCACTGAGACTTTTGTTTCACAACACAGTCATTGTTGGTCGATAGAGATCACCGGTGGGAATGCTGAAGCCAAACTTAGAGATGCCCTTGGTAAATGGCGTATTAGAAAGCCATCGATAGCATTGTCGCCTAAGGAGTTGGGTTTCTTGCGTAAGCAGTGACTTACGGCGTTATCTTTGTCATCATTTCGCTTTTGTAGAGTGACTTTTTCGCGCATGTCTCTGTATGCTCCCACGTGTTCAACTGTCCCCTGCATCGACCGCTCCTGGATTTTGTCAAGGAAATTGAACTATTCCTTTTTATTTAGCTTATGCCATAGGGCACATTGGTGCCAATAAAAAAATACTATCAGCCCGGCGATTGTGGTTTATAAGCAGACCCGTTTCGAAAATAAACATGTTGTGGCTAGTAGCGCTGTGTGGTGTTTTATGTGTCTTCTCGTGTTCGTGCGTCGTTTTACGCTACATCAAAACTGTTCAACTCCACTACGTACTTTCACTCTGACACTGTATGACATAGCCTATATGCTTTAATGACAGACATGCATAGCAGAATATTTTCATTTTTTACGCACCGCAACTCTGGCGCGCCATAACAGACCTAGTCCGAATTTTTTTGTTCACTGACATCAAGAAAGTTACAACAGAACCAAAATATACTGTCGTTTCCGGTATTTACATTGATAATATGGCTACTACAAATATTCGTTCATTTATCAATACTTTTCGCCAGAATGATGGTACTGGCGGCCTCAATTCGAGAGAGGATAAAAGGGCAAGAAAGGCCGCAGTTTCGGCCGAAAGGCGGCAGGAAATATTAGACAAGTATACAAACTAAGGCACGAAGTTTTATGGCCGTGTACACATTGCAGTTAATATTCTATTACAAGTTATATTAAGAAGCACAGTAACCGCCGCGGTGGAACAGGGGTTACAGTACCGGCCCATCGACCCGAAGGTTGCGGGCTAGATCCCGGCCGCCGCGGTCGCATATTCGATGCAGGCGAAAGTGCTAGAGGCCCGTGTACTTAGATTTAGGTACACGTTAAAGAACCCCAGATAGCCTAATTTCCTGAGCCCTCCACTACAGCGTGCCTCATAATCGTATCGTGGTTTTGGCACGTAAAACCCCAGCAGTTATAATTAAGAAGCACAGTGTCACCCGCGCACAGGCAAACAGTGACAAATCTCACTCTAGAACCGCGAACGCTTATACTGTGACAACACTGGCACGGTGAGCAGTGCAAACAGGCGAAGCAGAAAACGCGTCGCGTTGGTTCTCGCTTCAACGCGTCTTATTTACGGTAATAAGCGGCATACAAAACAAGGCGCGCGCATAAAGACAGCGCACATCCTAACTCATGAGCCATCTGTGCTCACCCAGCCTTGGCGCCACGCCCTAATTCTCGCATATTATGTGCAAGACAGGATGCAGTGACCATGCTCCACCTACGCGCACAGCCATGCACGCGGAGTCAGACCAGCATACTAGGCGCGCGTAAGCTAGCTTCGCCGCGCGCTGATTTAGAGCGCCATGGCCAGAGGTAAGCGCGAGAGAGCACCTCGCCTGCAGCGCACACCTGAAACATGTCGCGTTTCGTCGCTAGAAAACACACGGAAACGTCAACACGTCATTTAGTGGGCTCAGGTATTAGAACCTCATTTCAAGCATGCAAACTAACCAAGACTGCGTGTCATTGATAGAGGAGCACTTATTCGAAGGATCGCGAGCAAGGCTAGCGAGTAAAGCGCGCGAGGGCGTGTTGCGGATTGCCAAGCAGCTAGCGGGTGAAGACTGGCTTGAAAGGTTAAGGAATCCAACTCGACAGGGAATCAACCTCAACTGTGCGTCAGCTTATGGACAACGGCCTAAAGCTTTGCTTTGTTGATAAAGAGGAGGGCTTCATCGCAGTCCAAAACAGCGCCTATAATATGATATTCGCACCTAAAGCGAAATCCAAGGGACGTTGCGAAGTTAGGCAACACTGGCAAGGATGGCGGCGGTAAGGAGGTTCATGTGCGGATCGTTGCTACTGGAAATACTATGTTCCGTAGATTGCGATGTGAAAACGCAGTGTTGTCGAAGGTGAGAGTGTACTTGCTACCAAGTAGCTCATTTTAGTTGTCGCGAAGGGCAAGATCGACGATAAAATAAATATTGTTGAACTGTTCGTGTAAATGTCTGGCGCGAATTCGGACGCACAAGAAATCTTAGTGCGGCTGTGAAGTGTTTTTGTTGAGCATGTGATCTCCGATGGCCACTCCTCCTGCACCATGGCTTTTTAGTGAAGTGCAAACGCATATCAGCCGTTTTCATCTACTGCTAGGTAAGTGCTGCTGCGCTGTCACGGGCCGTGTGAATCGGCAAGGAAGACAAATTGTTCGACTGTGTTTTGAAGGAGGTGGGCTACTGCACTCGGTAGTTGCCGGGTATCGTTTATCAAATGCTGATTGCCTAGAGCATCATGGTGACACGTCAGTATTATGCGGCGATTTTGTCAGCCGGTTACATCGTCGCGTCCGTGTTTAAGTATGTTCAAATCCAAAGAATGAGATGGTCAGGGCTGGGCAAAGATACTTTGAAATTGTATCGCGATACGATACAAGATACTCAGGCAAGAAGTATTTGAGATACAGATACAAGATACCACAACGCCGATTGTATCCGATACGATACATTCTAATTGTATCTTAAGATACTTCGATACATTCGGAAATTTTTTATTATACATCTGTCTATACAGTAATGTAGCACTAAACGCCGATGCTCAAAAATGTTCGCTTGAAAGTTTAATAACTGCGACCATTTTTGTTTCATTTGAATGAAGTGTATGTTAGTATCTCAAAAGTTTTGTATTTCTTGCTGAAGGTATCTTACTTTCGTTCTGAAAAAGTTATTGGGGTTGCTTTAGCTGCATATAATGACACACTTCGCTGATAACGGTTTTTGCTTGCCGCTTTTTTCATTGCGTGGAGTCGATGCTCTTCTTGCCGACCAGCTAGCGGTATGCGATCTAATCACAAGAACTTCAATAAGAAGCCTCTGCACAATGGTGTAAATACCGTTGTTAAGTTCTACCTTGCCCGTAAACGTAGCAAGGTTTTCGCAATACCAGATCGCCGGACAGGTGTACATGAGCGAGAAGCTGGTAGCGACATTCTTTGCGGCGCATCGTGTTTACGTAGAGGACATAAAACTGTAGTAACTTTTATTTCCTACATATCTGCTGGCGTAAAGCGTTCGTTAGCGACGTGCTCAGTAATGCGCGATCGTTTAACAATTTTGCTTTCATGAGAGAACATCTGCAGCCCAGGAAACGTGTCAGACGTGTTCTATAGCTGCACGAAGTTCCACAGGATACCGCCGCTCTTCACACTATATTGCCACTTAAGCTCCGATTACCTGGTGATTAGTAACAGTAAAAATATTGAAAGAAGACTAAAAAAGAAAAACAATTATACCTAAGTAAAAAAGAAAAGCGGTTCTGCATCAAACACAGCGAATAAGTATAGGAACACGATACAGGCGGCACTCCCAAGAGCTAATAATTGCTGCGTTTAACGGCCCACAGAACCACGATATTGATAGACGCCGTAGTGGAGGGCTCCAGAAATTTCGACCACGTGGTGTTATAAAACTCAAATATAAGCACACGGGCATCGAACTGCGGCCGCCGCGACCTACGGGTTAGCAGTCAAGCACAATAGGCGCTAGACTACCGCTGCGGGTAACCCCTAATAGATACGAGAATTAGGCATTTAAGGTAAGACCACCGAAAATTCAGTGCCTATGTAAAATAGCGTAAACCGACCGGGTAAGACGCTCATTAGAAAAAAACATGGTTGATCCCTCCGTCATAGGAATCAGAGTAACACGAAAGTAAAACGTGCCCTTATAGAAGTAACTGAATGTTTACTGTACATTGATATAAGAGGTTTTGCATAATGTATATTGATGTCTGGCAGCTATAGCACCGTTTAACTTGGATGCACCCACTTTGATGCTTGGTGGTGCATCTCCATGCCGACGACTAACGCCCATGTTCAATGATTAAACAAACCCTTGTGGTAGCTGTAGTAGTTAGCGGTGAAAGCGTAATCAGAGAACGAGTTGTGATAGCCAGAAGCGCGTCGCATATTGGACGCAGAACTTGGTCGCTATCCTGCGGCATATTAAATTGTTATTGAACACCACGGCCGCACTAGAGGGAAACGCAAAGCGTGTCGTGCCGCCCTGGTAGCCCAACCGCTGTTTGTCTCGGGGCGAGCGCGTGGGGAACGCGGTGTTACAGCCGGGTGAGGCAGACGAGCGTCGCAGAGCTATTTTTGGTTTGATTAGCGTGACGCTATGAGCGAGGCCGACGCTGTTACGACGCTTGCATTAAGGTCGCCACCTCGCGGATTGTTAAGGCATTGACAAAATTGCACTTTTATTGAACACGCGCCGAACGGGACCAACGTGTAAAGCGTTGCAGGTACTAATCGCGAAAGCCACAGTAATGATGAATTACTTTGCCGCTCCCAGAGGGCAACACCACCCCGCCGACCGAGAAAGTGGTAGATATAAAAGGCGCGTCTGTAAAGCCTTTAGGGTCTCTGACTGTGGCGCAGTGGATAGCGTGCCCGGCATCTGTTGTTGCTGACCGAGCGGTCGTGGGTTCGATGCCCGTTGAAGGAACTTCTTTTGTTTGCCATCTGATCGTGTACATTTTTTCGACGTCATTTCTGTGACGGAAATACGTCACTGAAGTCTTGGTGGACCCCGGCATAAAACACTTTCGTGTTAAAAAGGAGCATTTTATGTAACAATGTTTCTCCAATCCCTCTGCTAACGTCTTTGAGATGGCTGCTAATAATTTACGTAATTATAATGAAAACTCAATTTCGCGATCTTACTAAACGGTAAGCAGAATTTTTGTTACTGTATACTCCGAGCACGCGCAGATTATATGTTAGTTGTCAACGTCGCCTTGACATAACAGTAAACAAGTAGAATATAAGTCTGTAAACAGTAGCAGAAATGATGCAGACAGCTAAAAATAAGAATAAAGAGACCGAGCTTACCTTGCCAGCACGTTAAAGACCTATTGCCGTAAGCAGACCCGAAAAAAATCAATACAGAGATATAGGTAATCTATGGGATGAAAAAGGACAGCTTAGAAAGAGCCTGTGCTCACAATCCAATTATGATTTTGGAAACTCGTTGAATAAAAGAAAAGGAGACGAACGCCAAAATAGCTTCTGTTAAACGAATGCCTGTTCTGTTAAATCCAGCATCGGTACCAGTGGTGCTATAGCTGTTCGAATCTTGTTTGCATATAAGTCATTCTCATTGCATGTAAGTCAAGCTTGCATCGACGAGGTCCTTCAAATCGCCGATGTGTGAAAGCCACGAGACGCAAAGCAACCCCTTTTCTTGCTTTCTTCAGACTTCGTAACGAAGCTCAACGCAAGAGAAACTTCGATAACGACACTACAGCGGCATCAGAATTTGTGCAAAGGACGCCGCACGCATTGGAATACGTGGCATAGGACAGTGGCTAAGAGCCAAGTGTCATAGCACTGACGCAACTGAAAAGAAAAAAAAAAGAATCCGTTCAAACAAAATGTCCTCTGGGCGTAGACGTTCGCGCGTTTGTCTGTCGAGACGACGCGAGCGCCACCACGTGACTCTGCTCCCTCAATAGAGACGCTCGGAGCTCATCCCTGCCCTCGCTGGAAAACTTTGGCGAAAAGATAAAATAATGTCACTGTCTTTAATTTTAATGTGGTGGCTTAGTGGGAGCAGTATCGGCTTGAGGAGCGGAGTTCAACCAACGTTTACTGCTTCGCGGTGTTGCGATCGCAGTATCTTGTATCTTAAGATACACGATACATTCTTTAAGGTACCGGAAATACAGATACTGATACATGTCTCGCGAGACGTATCGCGATACAGATACAAGATACACAAAGAGTATCTAAGATAGTATCGAAGATGCATGTATCTTCGATACTGCTCAGCACTGGAGATGGTGATGGTGCACCGAGCGAAATAAGGTATGTTTCATGTACAAGAAGAAGCGGCGAGAAACAATGACTGCTAACTGCTGAAGAAATGATCGCAGAGAACTTGTTCACCATTTTTTGCAATGCGCAGAGCTTAATTTATTTGTCTGTTTGTGCGTGTGTGTGTCAGCTGATCCGCATACGTGAGCGGAATTTTGGTGCCCGCAAATTCTTCTTCTTACCTGCTGCTACAGCAATGTATCGCTATAGCTAAACGTAACTTGGCCCTTTCCTAGCTCCCTGAACCCTACGATGAGATATCAGGGAGGCTATACCAACGTTACTAGATTAGGCAGGGCTGTACCACTTATGCGAGCCCACAAATCAAGGAAATCGAGCGCCCAACATCTAAAGAGCACGGTTCAAAGCTACTATGCGTCATAATATAGCAAGCATCTCAGGCTTTCCTTGACGCCACGCAGCAAGCATGCTGACATCAATACTACAAAGATTTCCGCTGTGGCACAGTGGTTACTGTGCTTGGATGCTTACCCGAAAGATGCGGGGTCGATCCCAGTGGTGGCGGTATCATTTCGATGGGTGTGAAATGCTAGATACACGCGTACTGTGCAATTTCAGAACCCCAGCTTGTAGAGATTATCCGGAGCCCTCCACTATGGCGCCTCCAGCTTGTGTCGCTTCGTGAGGTTCCCATAAATCGATTCGGATTCATTCCAGCTGTGTTATCCTTAGGATTCGTTGACGTCGTTCGAAGAGGGCAACAAATTTTAGCACAACGGCGTATTGTTGCTGAAGTGCCGACAACAAACAACCATCGTCGGAATAACAATGCCGATACGGAGGTTGGTTATTTACTCCGTTCACTCAGAAAACGGAAACTTCCCAAGAGATACCATCCCATTATCATCGCAACGTGCACAGCGAGACGCTGAAAAACTGCTTTGGAATGCGTTTTTTTTTCTTGCTTTCCTGACGACGCATCAATCCGCCAGAACTGCTACCGCACGTGTGAAAGTGAATGTCATCTGCTCCATGGACTTCAATAGCCTGCTTCGCGCTGTCTTCGCTAGGTGGCGTATTGGCTCAAATTATTCGTGAATAGTAAAAGCAGATAATCCTTGGAGAAAAACTTCTTTCCTGTGAAAAATACAGGGCTAACAAAAGCAGAAAAGAATGCAGTGCACGGCAACATGGGGCCGTTGTGCGCCGTTGTGAACTTCGTGACCAGATTTGATTTGATGAGCCTGAAAAGGTTAAAGCGGTGAAGTGGAACTGCTGACTTTTGCTGACCTTCAACTTGCGACAAAGTGATGCAGGTGACACGGAGCCAAACGGAGCCGAAAGAACGAAGTTTATACAAATCCGTGTACTACCCATCATTCCCATGCTGGCTGAAGCGCCATGCGTTGCAGCTCCCATAGGCACTAGCGCCAGAGTTCCCTCTAGTGTATCTATAGGAAACGCTATGGCATGCGCTCTCCTAGCGACGGAGATAGGCCGGCTCGTTTGATCTCTGCTTCAGCCGCGTTCGTCACCCCGATCGCGCGCTTTTACCCGCGGTAGAACATACGACGCGCGGGAGGATGACATCAATTTGGACTTTTTACGGGACATGACGATGACGGCGACGGCAAAAGCCCGTCGAGAGTGTCCATATATGCTTGCTATAGAGAGTTTGCTATATATAGAGAGTATGCTATATATAGGGAGCTTGCTATATGTTTTAATTGCTATCGCAATTAAAATATATAGCAAACTGAAACAAACAAAGAACATAACATATCGTCCCAAGAGAAGCTAACGAGTGTAACCACCTTGCCGCCTCCATCGTCGCCATAAGGAACTAACGAAGTATCTCCGCTCCTCTCTGTAACGCCTTCAGGCCCTGAGAGTGTAGAAAGCAATCAAGCAAATAAATAAATAAATAACAATTGCTTTCGCTTAATAACGAAGCAATGAACGCGATAGCAGCAAATAATTGGTATACGAAGTAAGGCTAGCAGATAGTTTTTTTTCTTTTTGTGGATCCGATCTGGCGCAACTCAACAAAATGCTGGTTTAAAGGAATGCGGCCGCTCCAGGGACCAAAGCGGTTTACGTGCGGTCAGTTCTCTAAATTCGAAGTAAGCGTTGAGAGCACAGCAAGTTTAAAGGCAGTCTCCCGATGCCTGTCGAGATAGCGCGTGCGCCAGCGACCGGGGGCCCATCAAGCGACACAGCCCTCTCCCCCCATCCCTCCCCTCCCCTGGCGTCCCTTCATGCTCCTTATAAAAGACCAGCAGGGCGTTTCCACTCTTCTTGATGTGTAATCGACGGCAGACCTCGCACGCGAGTTGATGCTATCGCATGCGCTCTCCGCGTGACGGAGACGGCCGGCTCGTTTCATCTGCGCTTCAGCCGCGATCGTCGCCAGCGCTCGCGAGGTTTTACTCGCGGCTAGAACATACTATGCGCAGGGTGATGTTATCAAATTGGACTTTCTACAGAAAATGACGGTGACGGCAGAAAGCCGCCAAGAGTGTCCACATAACTGCTATGACAATAATCGATAAATAAATACATCAATTACCCACAGGCTGCACCGTACTTGTTTGATTTTTTCCCCGCATACAACTGAGATAACGATGAAAGAGCGCAAAACGTCAGCAAAGTTTAGCGATTTTTCGATGTGAAGATGATGTTCTCGTACAATGGAAAATACTGCTGATCTGTTGGAAATAATCCTATGCGACAATGTGTGCTTGCCACCTTCTATGAAATATCTCTGGAGTTAAACTTCGCCTATGAAATGCGAGGAAAAAAAGAATTAGGTATCTCGAGCTCCTGCTCACCGTCAAGGAGTAACGCGCATTCTGGAAGTATGACACTCGCTCCCGCAACAGTTTCCTGCATACGAATTCGATCACTTCAAGAATGCTAAACAGGCCACTGTTACCGCGGTTATACAAGACGCTTTAGAGAAATCGCGCCATTACGCGATCCAATAAAGTTTTGTGCGCGAGATCCCGAGATTCGAAAACGTTGGCTACACTAGGGGACTCCTCACAGGAATAGCTGAAGGGCTACTAAATAATACAAAATGCTGCAACTACAAAGATCAAGAAGAAAAAATGCGAAGCGGACAAAAAGAAAATCCAGCATGGGAATTGATGTAGCCAGCAAAGAGCTGCATACATCGCCTTGTTTGTCTTTGAGGCAAATGAAGTCATTCATGCCATGACATCTAGTTCACTATATATCGCATGTTTGCCATACATGCCTGCATGTACAATATGTTATAAACAATGCTAATGAAACGTATTTTCTGGTATATACATCGCATGAGCTGTCATTTACGTTCATCGCGTACTCGTGTCATGCCATACCAATTTTGGTGTATATAAAGTTAATAAAACGAACGGAAGCGCACCATGATAGTGTCATGTGAATCACACCGTACATGACATGCATGTCATGATTCGTATATAAAGACCTGTCATTTATGTTCGTCAAACAGTCACGTTGCGCAATATCAATTTTGGTGTATATCAAGCTAGCGAAACGTCCGCGAGCGCACCATGAGTGTGGCGTGTAAATCATGCCATGCATGACACGCATGTCATTGTTTTTATGTTACCACCAGTCATTTATGTTCGTCATATAGTGCCGTCACGCAATACAAACTTTGGTGTATATCAAGCAAGCGAAACGGCCGCGAATGCACCATGAGCGTGGCATGCAAATCATGTCGTACACGACATGCGTGTCATGATTTTTTATGTTACCACGTCTCAGTTATGTACATCACACAGAAATGTCTCGACATACCAGTTATGGTACGTATATACTCATTTATTTAAACGGCCGCGAGCGCCCCGAGACCATGTCATGTAAATCATGCTCTACATGACATTCCTGTCACGATTTGCACGTTAGGGCCTGTCAGTAATGTTCGTCATCAACTCTTGTCACGCCATACCGATTTTGGTATGTATCGAATTAACGAAACGGCCGCAAGAGCCCCAGGACCTTGGTATGTTTATTATGCCGTTGATGACATGCATGTCATGATTTTCTTGTCATGACCAGTCATTTATGTTCGTAATACGGTCATGTTACTTCATACCAATTTCGGTGTACATCCCATTAACGAAACGGCCACGATAGCACAAAGTCGTAGGCGGATAGATACCCTCTCCTCTCCTCCATTCCCTCCTACTCACCCTCACTTTCCTTTGCCACACCATTGCTGTAATATACTACGAAAGGTTATGCTATGCTTTACTCTACCCCTCTTCCTCACCCGCACATCACTCCTCCTCACCCTCACTTCTCTTTCTCACCCGCTTGCTATACTACAGTATACACAGCTATGATATGCTTTATTTCTGTCTCCTGCTTCTTTCTACCTCTTTCATTGTCTCTCTATATATGTTTCTCTTTCTTTACTTTTCTCTATTTCTCTGTGTTCCTTTCTCTATCTCTCTTTCTCTGTCTTTCTCTTTCTCTCTATATTTTTCTCGTTCTCTCGCCCATAGCAACAGAATCATATGGTTCGCTTTCTCTATATTTTCTTGTTGTCTTGCCCATAGCAACGCAATCATATAGTGCCCATAAATGCCTGTTCTGCTAACGTGCCCGGATCGCCGTAAAGTGCTGTTCTTTGTCACATCAAGGTACCTAATATCGACAGAGTTAATTTCAAAATATTTTTTTTTCAGTGTTCGCTGCAGAACATGCCAAAAGAACACTGCATCACAACAACCAATAAAACAATGATCAATGGTTTCAGGCTTTTTGCAGAATTTGCAATTTACGTCCCAAGGAACAAAGAATCCCTTTCCATGTCTTCAAAGGAAGAGTACCTCTGTGCATCATAAAAAAGAAACTCTCTGTTTCCGGAGTCACGCACATTTTTTAAACTACACTTAATACGACAGACAACTGACGATCTTCAAACGTAGTCTGATATAGCGGTATTGGAAAGCAAACATCAATAACATTCTTCAACTCCTTTCGGCTTGCGCTAAATAAAGAAATAAATAGCTTATTGAAAATCTTGTTTGTAGAAATAGAAAGCCATCAACAATTTATTTTTGAATCCCATAGAGCGAATAAATTTTCACAAATGATGACAAAAGGGATGGTAGACATTGCCCTATAACCTAATCTTCTTTATTGGTATGCGTAGTCTCTGGAGAGCAAGGCTGATAGACGGAAATGCTGAACCTCCACGATCAACCAAAAACAACTTCCAGGAATAAATAATTCAAATACGCGGGATATATTAACGTTCTAGTGACACTCTAGAGTGGTTTCCTGTGTTTGATTTGTGGTTAAATATGACTGAAAATTAATTTTTGAAATGTCATTGTAAGTCCAACGGTTTCCTTCCCTGTAATAAAGAAAAAAAAGTGCTTGGATAGCCGTGTGGTTACGACGCTCGCCTTCGGACCGTGGGAACGCGGGTTCAAATCCCACTTCGCCAAGAACTCTTATTGTGTTTTATTGATTTCTTCTCATCTCCACGTCTCTTCTCCTCTGCTCGTACTTTCCTTCCTCCAACGCATTGCAAGGCGACGCAAGATGCCATGTAAGGTAGAGGCCGTTCGTAACGATGATTGTTTTCCGTCGACGCTACGCGACGCAAAGGAAAGCTTAAACAGCTCCGCCTTTAAAAAACGCAGCCATTGTACTGCATGCATGCATAGTCTAACCTACAGGCTAAAGAAGAGAGCTGGAAAAGAAGGCGCATGCATGTCCTGCATGTCCTGCAACACAGGCGTATATTGTATGTGAGCGCGGGTCAACAATGCCAGGGAAAGCAAGGAGTGCACAAAAACACAAGAACAAGTACACCGCGTGCAACAAATGGGATAATCGATGATATACCGCTATCATGTAGCTGGCGACAGGTAGCGAAAACAGGCAGGTCTGTCTAAATGAAAGAATGGTAGAGCAGCAGCGTCTTCGAAAGGCAACACCCGCCGTTATCTCACTTTTAATTAAGTGCGAAGCATTTCTTTGCGAGCCCAAGACACGCTGGCCGTATCTGTAGCTAGCCTACTACGCCGCGACGTCAGGATGTGTAAGTAAATAAATAAACGTAAATATAAATGTTCCTGCCGCTGGATTTATACTCGTGACTTGCTGTATAGAAACGCGATGCTCTAAACAAAACTCCAGAGGCGCATGCCTCAACAGGCAGAATAAAACAGGGATAAAGAGATCCATGGGCGCAAGCAAGCTCGTTCGGCGTGTTCACAACGCTGGCGGTTTGCCGTCGTTCTCATCTCACCCTGCTGCATACACCACAGTGTAGCGAGGCCTGTACCACCATTGAAGATGATGTACATCACTCTTATATAAGTCGAGTTTTTCGATACCGCCGGAAAGAGCCGACGAACGTTGCTTACGACAGGCAGCCTCTGTGCTCCGGAGTATTGATCTCTATCCGATCCAACTCAAGCCTGCGCTCGCACGCGAGTGATGTTACGTCAGACTATAAGATAGCATTGAGACCTCGTGGCATGGTCAGCGCGCCTGGTACGGTCGCGTCACGCACATAATAATAATAATAATAATAATAATAATAATAATAATAATAATAATAATAATAATAATAATAATAATAATAGGCCCACTGCCAGAGGAAGGCCTCTCCCAATGATCTCTGATTTACCCCGTCCTGCGCGTGTTGCTTTCATTTTATGCCTGCATATTTCTTAATTTAGACACTCCACCTAACTCTGTGCCACCCTCGGCTGCGTTTCCCATCCTTAGTACCCACTCCTTGCTCTCATTGACGATCTCTGCTTGATTTGCAAAAGACGCCGGTTGTCTCGTACTCTTGGTTCCGCGTCAAAGAATGCGGCATAACCGACTCCTTGTAGGCTGCTTCACATAACAAGCCGATAGACTTTTGCAAAGAATGCGGCAGACTCGGCCACCGACCTGACGTGTGCCCAAGACCAGAGATAAAACTGTGCCCGATCTGGGGATCAAAGAGCCCCAGCAGCGAACACGAGTGTACGCCCAAGTGCCGAATTTGTGGTGAAGCCCACCTTACGGCCGTCCGAACGTGCAAAACCAAATACCATGTGTGCCGCACATAGTGAAGCAGAGAAGGTGGCGGGAAAGGTAAAGAAGCTTACAAGAGCATACCCAATCACCATCAGAGTGCAGTGATAGTGCGGTGAAAGGAAAACGCCGAAGTCGCTCGAGATCGAGATCCCGCTCCCGACGGGTCATTGGCGGTCCACGCAGATCCGGATTCCCCTCGCCGGTAAGAAGCCAAAGCCGAAGTCGAAGTCGAGGCAGAAGTTGAAGACGGAGTCGGAGCAGAAGCCGCAGCCAGAACCGAAGCCACCCCTCACAAGATGGAGTGCGGTCCACACCTGGCGGGAAACAGAGAGGGCCGCGCAGGCTCACCTGGTCTGAGATAGTCGCGAAAAGAGGCCAAGACTGTCCAGAGCCCCCCTCTCTCTGGCAGCCCGAGGGCAGCCCCCGACCCCGACCTGGCAGTGAGGATAGAGAACATGGACAAAGAGAATAAGGAACTTAGAGAAGAGCTGATCAGGGCCAGAAAGCAGAACGAAAAATCAATGAGGAAAATCGAGGAGCTACAACAGACGCTGAACGAGCTCCTTAAGCGCATGCGAGGACCCTCCGGAGGGATCCCATCCTCCTGCACCTCCACACCCCGCGGGGCTGCCGAGCGAGGCGATGCGACTGCAGCAGGAGGAGACGGGGAAAGGGACATGGGCTGCGGCGGCGAAGATGAAGCGCTGGCGGCGGTGGGCTCCAAGTTCAAAAGCTCGAGCGATGCCCGACCTTCGAAAGACGCGGAGAATCACGCACAAGAACCTAAGCGACGCAGACCCGGAGCTCGTAAGATAGATGCGATCGAAGAGATAGTGAACAAACTGACGAACAAGACGAAGCCAATGTTTAAGACGCTCCTGACAAGGCTGAACGAATCCGACTCGGAACGAAACGCGAAATATGCCGCGGTCAACACCCAACTCGCGGCCATGAACAAGCGAATCGAAGATCTGGAACACGGGACCGTGCAGCTGCAGCAACAGCAACAAGAACGCCACGAGCCCGGAGGAGCCGGGTTACCGTTACCACAAGTAGTCAACGTTCCGACCATTCTCAACAGAGGCCACAACACCAATGCCACCCACACTGAGAGGAGGGACGCACGGACAGTCGCCTCCCCCCAACAACTTTGAATAACAATCATGGCTGCGTCCCGCAAGACCGACGGCAGATGCATAGTCTGGCAGTTGAACAGCACGCGCTTCAAAAACAAAAAAGCAACGATGATGCAATACATGAAACTGCTCTCGAAAAACAAACTTCCCGATCTGATTGCTTTGCAAGAACCTTTCGACTGGGCTCAGCTACCCGGCTATGTCACGTGCGGTTCCCCTTGTGAATGCACGGGGAAGGACATTAGGGTGTGTACCCTGGTTAAGAGAGGGACGGCCTTCATCGAACACCCACTTGATATCACCAAAGAGTCGGACATAGACTACGTCCTGATCGAAGTCATGCCCTGCAGAGGAGCAATGAAGACTGGCCTATTCGTGCTTAACGTGTACAGCACGGCCTCAAAAAGAGGCCTCACGCACAACTTCGGCTCCCTCTTTCGCGTTGGAGTCCCCTCCTAATCTACGGAGACTCCAACGCGCCGCCCACGCAATAGGGATATGGAGCCGAATCGCCGAAAGGGAAGAGGCTAGCCGGACTTATGGACAAGCTCGGCCTGGTTGTACTCAATGAACCGGAGTCGCACACCATGATCGGACAGGGCGCGATCCGCGACACATCCCCAGACCTTTTCATGTGGTCAGAGGCGGGTGCTATGGCCTGGACGAACTCCTTCGAGGACCTGGGGAGCGACCACGGGGTCCTGTGCGTGACTGTGCGAAAGGTCAAAAGCGAGGTGGACGTCTGCCGAAAGACCAGAGTCGTGGACTGGGACATGTTCCGAGAGAACAGAGAACGAGAGAAGCAGGATGGCCCGATCGAGGATATCGGAGAATGGCGCAGAAGACTACTCGCTGACGTAGAGAGAGCTACAGAAGAAATCGAATTGACAGACTGGCGACAAGGACCTTCAAAAGAAGGCGGAGACAGGTCCCGCGGAGGCATCGACGATGGCGTTCCCGAACTGACCAGAAAAGACAGCCGGCTGGCACATCTCGTAGCGGCCAAGAAATCCACGCAATGGAGAGCGAGTAAGCAGAAACTCACAGAAAGATACGCGAGAAGATCGCCGAGATTAACCGAGAGATTGAGGCACACTGCGCTCGACTGTGCGAACAGGAATGGCAGGAGCTGTGCGATACGATGGAGGGGAACATGAACACAAACGGACCTGGAAGATTCTCAGACACCTGCTGGACCCGACCAGCATCAGAACGGTGACTCGTGTGCAGATGGCTAAGCTGGGACACAAGTACAAAGACCTGAAGGCCTTCGTGGAAGAGATCGTGCAGACGCACCTCGCTCGCCCGGCAGGCCAGAGTCACTTCGAATACCGCGGGGCACCCAACGAGGAACTAGACGCGGACTTTTCCGTGCAGGAAATCGGAGCAGTCCTCCAGCTACTGAAGACCAAGTCGGCGCCCGGTCATGACAAGATCACCAACCAAATTCTGAGGAACCTCAACAATGACGCCATTGAGAAGCTATGTCAGTACATCAACGTGTGCTGGAAGGAAGGCCGCATTCCACACGAATGGAAGACTGCAGACGGTATTCTAATACCCAAGCCAGGTAAACCGCTAGAGGTTCAAAGCATGCGGCCAATCTCCCTGACGTCCTGCGTCGGGAAAGTCATGGAGCATGCCTGCCTCAACAAGGTGACGACAGTCCTGGAAAAGCACGCACATCATCGGCACCCACATCATCGATTTCCGGAGGGGGCTTTCCAAACAGGATGCCATGCTTAAGATCAAGGAACAGGTCGTTAACGCACCAAGCACGCATGTGCGCGCCCTGTTCGGGTTAGACCTGAAGAGCGCCTTCGACACCGTGAAACACACGGCTATACTGGACAAGATAAGCCGACTTGATCTCGGTGCGAGGTTCCACGGGTACGTCAGCAGCTTTCTGAACGGGTGCAAGGCGACGGCCAAGATGGACGGGGTCCCGCTGCGACGGTTGGCATGGGGGGTGCGGGTACGCGCAGGGCCCTGTGCTTTCCCCCATGCTTTTCTTCCTCGTCATGATCGGGCTACCGGAGCGTCTCGACGCGATAGAGGGTATCAATGACACGATCTATGCAGACGACGTGACCGTGTGAACCACGTAGAATACAAGCGTCGGCGAAATGCAAGACATACTACAGCGGGCCGTCCGGGAGGTGGAGCGGCACCTTGAAGACACGGGACTCGTCTGCTCTCCAGATAAATAGGAAACGCTGCTGCATAGACTTCGCAAGAAAGGACCTCACCCGAAGGCTGTAGTGGACGCCCGTCGTTTGGGCCTCCACGTCACGACGAAGGAGGGGACCCGAATTCCGATGGTGTCCAAGATACGAGTGCTCAGCCTCAAGTGGTTCCCCGCGCAAATGGGGGACATTGCAGCTATCTACACCAGCAGCCGTAAAAGCAACAGCAGCAATACCAACGGCCAAAGACCCACCGGCACCCCGCCGAACCACAATGAGCGCACCCACCTAGTCACGAGGCAACTTAGCCACCGCGACGCGGTCACCCAGGGAGCAGCTGCCGCCGTTGTTGTGAGGGACTCCGGTGGAGGAACGGCGGTGGACGCCACCGGCTCCGCCGCCACCGCTAGTGACACCACCACCGCCTCCGTTGTTGCGGCAACCGAAGTCGTGGCGGAAGGAGCAAGGAACCAGAGGTACGCCGACTGCTATGCCGAAGAGTTCCCGGTCACGTACCACGAGGTGCTTGGGCGCTATAGGAAAGACCGGAAGAAATATCCGGAACCCCACGTGCGTCTGGACAGGTCGCAGGCGGTGGACCTGAGGCGGCTGCAGACGAGGACTTTCACCAACCCCTACCACCTGCACCGCCGGTGGCCCGCGCTGCACCCGTCGCCTGGCTTTTTTCAACCTGTTCTCCGCTACAGAATCCTGCAGCAGTGATTCCTAGGAACCGAAGCACCCGTCATTTATATTCGTCATGCAGTCACGTCACGCAATACGCGTTTTGGTGTATGTCAAGCTAGCGAACCGGCCGCGACAGCACCATGAGTGTGGCATGTAAATCATGCCAATCGTGACATGCATATGATGATTTTCATCTTACCACCTGTGAATTGTGTTCGTCATACAGTCACGTCACGCAATACCAGTTTTGGTGGATGTCAAGCTAGCGAACAGCCGCGAGCGCACTATCAGTATAGCATGTAAGTCATGTCCTACATGACATGCATGTCATGATTGTCATGTTACCACCTGTCAGTAATGTTAGTCATACAGTCACGTCACGCAATACCAGTTTTGGTGTATGTTAAGCTAGCGAACCGGCCGCGGGCGCACCATGACTATGGCATGTAAATCATGCCCTACATGACATGCATGTCATATTGTCATGTTACCATCTGTCACTTATATTCGACGTGTAGTCACGTCAGACAATACCTAGTCTGGTACATGTCAAGCTTTCGAAACGGCCGCGAGCTCCCCGAGACCATGTCATGTAACTCATGCTGTGCATGAGATACATATCATGATTTTCATGTTATGACCTGTCATTTACATTTGTCATACAGTCATGTTATGCTATATCAATTGTGGTATACATCCCATAAACGAAGCGGCCACGAGAGCACAGAGTCGTAGGTGGCTAAAAGATAGATAGATAGATAGATAGATAGATAGATAGATAGATAGATAGATAGATGGATAGATGGATAGATAGATAGATAGATAGATAGATAGATAGATAGATAGATAGATAGATAGATAGATAGATAGATAGATAGATAGATACGCTCAAAGTGGCAGAAGTTCGCCGAGAAATGCTTCGCATTTATTAGCATAATAATATTATAGTTGTTGGGGTTTAACATCCCAAAACCACGATATGATTATGAGGGAAACCGTAGTGGAGGGCTCTGGAAACTTCGACCACCTGGGGTTCTTTAACGTGCATCTAAATCTAAATACGCGGGCCTCAAGCATTTTCGCCTCCATCTGAAATGGCCGCCGCGGCCAGGATTCGATCCTGTCACCTTCGGGTCAGCAGTCAAGCACCATAACCACTAGATCACCGTGGTGGGTAGAAATAAAAAGAGAGAGAAAGAATAGAAAGAAAGGGGAAGCAAGAAATAGAGAGAGAAACCAAGGCAAGAAAGAGAAAGAAACATATTAAGATCAAAAAAGAGAAAGAAATACATAAAGAGCAAGAAAGAAATAGAAATAAACAGACAAAAAGACAGAAAAAAATCACGCCATATCCACGAAGTAAATGGTGATTGAGGAGCTGGCTCGGAGATGATCTGGTAAACCGTGAATGCTCCGTACAATTATTCTACTGTCATATAAAGACGTGACACGTTGTTATAGTAGCGATTGTGGTCAGGTTGTTGTCGAACCACAAGCGGTCGCAGACCTTGCAGCTGTGGCCGAACGTGTGGTCGAGGAAATCGCGCTTGAAGCGCCCGTCGGCGCCACCACCTTCAGGTAGCGACCGCTTTCGGCGCTTGGCCGCTGCATCCCGCGCCTGTACCTCTTCGAGGTTCTCTTGCCGCCGCTTCCGGGCTACTTCGGCTTCGCAGGCTTGTATCTCGGGGTCCGCACGACGCTGACGTCTCTCTGCGGCCTCGCGAGCTCTCACCGCAAGGTCTTGGCGGCGAGCCCGCCCTGCTGCTGCCTTCCGACCCTCCGCTTCGCCGCCTTGTCTTCTTCGTTCATGTTATTAGTATCGCAGCGCACTCTGCTGGAGTGGAGCGAGCGCCGCATGCTACAGTTGGCTATGCTATATGTTGTTTTGCCTGCGTTATTATCATCATCAAGGCTCTCGAAGAACAAGAGGAAGAAGACTTCTTTTTCGCGCGAGCGTGCGCATGCTACAGTTGGCTATGCTATATGTGGTTTTGTCTGCGTTAATGTAATCATCAAGGCACTCGAAGAACAAAAGGAAGAAGACTTTTGCGCGAGCTGCGCCTGTAGCGGTCGCCTCTAGAACTGAGGTTACGCTTACGGCGCGGGACTTAAGAACCTGGCGAGACAGCTCCTAAAACAGAGAGATGAGAGAAAAAGAGAGCAAGGAAAAAAAAAGAAAATATTAAGGCAGCTTCGCACTAGTGGTACCAAGCCTGAAGGAAGTGCGGAGCTGGGCAGCCTTCTTTGTTTTTTTTTTCGGTTTTTTTTCGTTCTTTCTTTCCTCCTCTCTTTCTTTCTTTTTCTCTTTTCCAGTTTTTTTTCTGTCTTTCTTCTCCATTTATTTCTAATTATTTCTACTTTTCTTCGTATTTGTTCTCTTTGCTTGTCTCTCTTTCTATTTCTTGCTTCCTTCCTCTGTCTTTTTTATATTTTTACAGGTGGTTTTGCCTGCGTTACGCCAAGCGACGACAGCATACGACAGCCCGAGCCCCTAAAGTGCGCCGCATTTGATATCATCATCAAGGCGCGCGAAGAACAAGAGGAAGAAGACCCCCTTGGCGCGAGTGCGCGCTCAGTATGCTACAGATGGCTATGCTATCCGTGGTTTTGCCAGCGTTATGCCAAGCTACATGAGACGACGACAGCATACGACAGCCCGAGCCCCTAAAGTGCGCCGCATTTGATATCATCATCAAGGCGCGCGAAGAACAAGAGGAAGAAGACCCCCTTGGTGCGAGTGCGCGCTCAATATTCTACAGATGGCTATGCTATCCGTGGTTCTGCCAGCGTTATGCCAAACTACATGAGACGACGACAGCATACGACAGCCCGAGCCCCTAAAGTGCGCCGCATTTGATATCATCATCAAGGCGCGCGAAGAACAAGAGGAAGAAGACCCCCTTGGCGCGAGTGCGCGCTCAATATGCTACAGATGGCTATGCTATCCGTGGTTTTGCCAGCGTTATGCCAAGCTACATGAGACGACGACAGCATACGACAGCCCGAGCCCCTAAAGTGCGCCGCATTTGATATCATCATCAAGGCGCGCGAAGAACAAGAGGAAGTAGACCCCCTTGGCGGAGTGCGCGCTCAATATGCTACAGATGGCTATGCTATCCGTGGTTTTGCCAGCGTTATGCCAAGCTACATGAGACGACGACAGCATACGACAGCCCGAGCCCCTAAAGTGCGCCGCATTTGATATCATCATCAAGGCGCGCGAAGAACAAGAGGAAGAAGACCCCCTTGGCGCGAGTGCGCGCTCAATATGCTACAGATGGCTATGCTATCCGTGGTTTTGCCAGCGTTATGCCAAGCTACATGAGACGACGACAGCATACGACAGCCCGAGCCCCTAAAGAGCGCCGCATTTGATATCATCATCAAGGCGCGTGAAGAACAAGAGGAAGAAGACCCCCTTGGCGCTAGTGCGCGCTCAGTATGCTAGAGATGGCTATGCTATCCGTGGTTTTGCCAGCGTTATGCCAAGCTACATGAGACGACGACAGCATACGACAGCCCGAGCCCCTAAAGTGCGCCGCATTTGATATCATCATCAAGGCGCGCGAAGAACAAGAGGAAGAAGACCCCCTTGGCGGAGTGCGCGCTCAATATGCTGCAGATGGCTATGCTATCCGTGGTTTTGCCAGCGTTATGCCAAGCTACATGAGACGACGACAGCATACGACAGCCCGGGACCCTCAAGTGCTCCCCACTTAAAAGAGATACAAAGAAGGCCGCTCAGCTCCGCACTTTCTTCAGGCTTGGCACCACTAGTGCGAAGCTGCCTTAATTTCTTTTTTTTTTGTTATAGTTAGTGAATATATTAATATGGGCGAGCTTTCAGTGGCGTTAAGAAAAGCAAGCAAGATAGTTTGGTTATCAAAAAACAGTACTTGAGAACGAGCACTACCTTATATGAACACACTACTAGAAAACAGTACACACATGCTCTTCTACAGACCTACTAGAGCGTCCTCTTTAGTGCATCAAAGCGCTGTGCAGCAGGGCTTGCACAACATACACTTTATGCCTCTCAGACCTCACAGGTAAAGGCTGCTCGATTTCTTCCAAAAATATTGACTACACATATTCAATGCATAAAACAAGCCGTGATTTCTCAAATTTTAAAATGCCGATTGCCCTTTATGGTACCTAAAATGAATATCTCAGTGCCCGGTCTAGGCGCCTAGAGCCCAGATTCCTAACCCGCTCACTAGACCAACACCGCAAATACGTAGGTCAATGCACTCAACCCTGTCACCTTCTACATGAGGTCGCGCTCATAGATTTCATAGGACGGGACTGATGCTAGTAAATCATGATTTTAAAAACTTGAAATGGGGCGGCACCACTGTTATTATTTACATTTTGCGAACACGTTTCATTGCCTACTTATGAAAAGTCTGCTCTTCTGCCGGTGAGATTTGTTTCCTATCCCTGGGGTGTTGTTTATTAAATGCGAAGCATTTCTTAGCGAACTTCTGCGACTTTGAGCGTATCTATCTATCTATCTATCTATCTATCTATCTATCTATCTATCTATCTATCTATCTATCTATCTATCTATCTATCTATCTATCTATCTATCTATCTATCTATCTATCTATCTATCTATCTATCTATCTATCTATCTATCTATCTATCTAGCCGCCTACGACTTTGTGCTCTCCTGGCCGTTTCGTTAATCGGATGTATACCAAAATTGGTGTGTCACAACATGGCCTTATTACGAACATAAATAACAGGTCATATCATGAAAATCATGACACGCATGTCATGAACAGCATGAATTACATTCCACGGCCTTTGGGCTCCCCGGCCGTTCCGTTAATTTCATATATACCAAAATTGGTACGGCGTGACAAGAGTTCATGACGAACATAATGACAGGTCCTAACATGCAAATCATGACGCGCATGTCATGTGCAGCATGATTTACATGACATGGTCTCGGGGCGCTCGCGGCCGTTTAAATGAAGGGATACATATGAAAACTGGTATGACGAGACATTTCTGTATGACGAACATAACTGACACGTGGTAACATGAAAATCATGATATGCATGTCATGTATGACATGATTTACATGCCACGCTCATGGCGCACTCGCGGCCGTTTCGCTAGATTGATATACACCAAAATTGGTATTGCGCGACGTGGCTGCATGACGAACGTAAATGAGAGGTGGTAACAGGGAAATCATGACATGCAGGTTATGTATGTCATGATTTACATGCCGCGCTCATTGTGCATTCCCGGCCGTTTCGCTAGCTTGGTATACACCAAAATTGGTATTGCGCGACGCCACTGTATGACGAACGTGAATGGAAGGTGGTAACATGACAATCATGACATGCATGAAATGTACGAGATGATTTACATGCCATGCTCATGGCGCAGTCGTGGCCATTTCGCTCCTTTGATATACACCAAAATTGGTATTGCGCGATGTGACTGTATGACGAACATAAATGGGAGGTCTTAACATGCGAATCATGTTATGCATGTCATGTACGGTATTATTTACATGCCACTGTCATGGTGCGCTTCCGGCCGTTTTCTTAACGTGATATATACCAAAATTGGTATGGCATGACACGAGTGCGTGATGAACATAAACAACAGGTCATGCATTTATATAGCAGAATATGCGTTTCATTGGCATGGTGTACACTAGATTGTGCATGCATGCGTGCATGGCAAACATGTGATATATGGTGGACTAGATTCCATGGCATGAATGATTTCATTTGGCTCAAGGACAAACAAGGCGATGTATGCAGCTCTTTGCTGGCTGCTTCGCATTGCATCGATTCCCACAGTGCGTGGGATCTGCCGATTTTTTTTACAATTAAATATTCCGTATTACGGGACCAGCTATGTGCAAAGTGGTTCTGAACTAATGTTTTTCTGAGCGCCTTCATGTATCAGAGGATTTCAGTGGGCTTATGAAATTGGCGGGAAAAAGCAATTTCCAGTCTAGCTGCAGCCGACTCTGGTGTTGATGCCTGATGTAGTATCATCCCACATGAACTTATAGACGCTGTAGTGGCTCAGTGTCTATGGTGCTCCGATGCTGACTCGAAGGACGCGGGTTCGATCCCGGCCGCGCGGCGATCGCATTTTGATGACTTGCTAGGAGCCCGTGTAATGTATGCCAGTGCACGTTAAAGAACCCCAGGTAATCGAAATTATCCGGAGCCCTCTCCCCCCCCCCCCTTCCCTTCGGCGTGCCTCATTATCATATCGTGGTTTTGGCATGTAAAACCGCAGCACATAGTGTTACTACATGAACTAGTATACTGAAGCATACCCATAGATGCTTTAATTAATTCGGCATCAAGACAGACAAAGTTGGTATTGTCTGCTGTAAATTCTGCGATCGCTTATTATTATTACTCTACCATCCCGTCGTCGTTTTCTATCGGCATGCTCGGCAATGCGCTACGCAACTTCCGTCCTGAGCGCACGGTTTGTCGAGAAGAGAGCCCATAACGGAGAGCGTGGAACGTAACCTCATTGTGTAAACATCGTGGAAACATTATAGCTACCCTGACGCGTAGCAGAAAGGAGCCTTTCAATTTTGTTTCCGTTCGCAAGTTTTGAACGTTCAGGTGATGGATGCCTTAAACGGCATGCACAAGAAGAAAGCATAAATACATGTCAGAAAGGACACTGCAGTTTAAATATCACGCTGGTGGCACGCTGTCCAACTCGTTCGTTTTTTTCGTACATTTGTTCGAAACACCGCGGAAGGTATTGACGGCTTTCACGGGCCGCCACAGCTCCACACCCCTTTTCCATCGCGACTGCCTGAAAACCGTTTCTTAAAGCGGTGTCAGCCAAACGATGAAGAGCGAAAACAGGCGGATAGCGGCAGGTGAAGAAACAAACCAAGAAAAAAAAAAACGATCGAACAATCTTCGCACCATTTTGCTGTCTTCGGCTGCGTTCATCTTACCTGGTATGATCAGAGCGGACGGAAAAAGCTGTGATAAAAGCGCGCTTGTTTGGCTGAAGACAAATTCTCGCTTTCAAGCTTCCCAGATACGCCCACGCCCTTCCCCTCTGACCTCAAGGCGCGTGCATTAAACTTCTTAAAAAATCCTCAGTATAAAGCACCTTGACAGCAAATCCCGAAGAAAAACAAGCAAAGGCAGGCTTCCTTGAAGGTTCCTTGAAAACATTCCATATCTGGCGCGCAAGCTCTTCGTGCCTTCTTTTTGTACATTTGGGACATGGAGTGAGCTATTTTTTATTGTTATGGAAAGAAGGCACTTCACTCGCGGCGTATCAAATTTCCTGCATGCTGCTGCTCACCCAGACCACCTTGACGGAACTTGTCAAAAACTCAATTTTGCACGTTTATTTCGCGTCTTTTGCGGGCGCTTTCTGTTTTCTTTTATTCTATCCAATTTCGCGAGCTCCTCCCACTTCCGTGTGCGCCGCTGTTGCGTTTTTTTTGCAATTTCTGCGAACATTTCCTTTCATTCCGCGCTCGGTCGCAGCAACTTGGCTGTTATTTATCGTGTTGTGTGCCGGCATTTTCGTTTCTTCCACCATGTAGAATATTGGTTCTTGTCGCCAGCTCCCTCTCATCCGGCGTCGCACAGGGGCGCAGCGGTGCGTTGACAAGGAGGCCGCAGATTCAATCTCCACTGGAACGCCATCGCCCATCGACAGATCCCGAAACAAAGCATTTGCTTCGAAGAGAGGGTGCGCGCTCCACAAGGGCGCGGAACACCTCGACCGACACCGTCGCGTATGTAGCGGCATCGCGGGTTCAGCCTGAATTGCAGGTACTCAAGCAGCCACTGCTGCTGAACAAATGCTCCAATAGCGTTCTTTCGCAAAGCGACATAGCATCATGATTGTTTTTTAAAGACTAGAGAAAGCGTTTTTAGGCTTTGAAAGCACCGACGTGTTTACTTTATAGCGCGACGCTATATGCTGAAGCAAAAAGTGCTGTGTAGATAGTTTTAGAATATATCGTTTGCAAGTAAACGTAAACGCCTTATGTATACGTAAACAAGTAGTATTGTCCTTACTGCGCATGCTCTGTATGTTATTTTGCTTCTGCGGTTAGCATGCGTTTTGTTAGAATGCGTTATTATGAGTACGTTACTTGGAGTAATGTTCGCGGAGGCTAAAAGAAGCGTTATACAAAATAGCGACACATTTTGTTCCACCTTCAGCATTAATTCTCATGATTGCTAGGTCCTCGCTATCGTTGATAGCAAATAAGTGTCGAAATGGGCTTCATCCAAACTCACCGGAAACGTTATTTACACATGCATAGCGGGGTGCAGTTTTTAGTACCTTCCGATTGCCGATCACGTCATCCGCAAGCCTAACGAGACGCCTCCGGAAAAAAAAAGACGAAAAAAAAAATGCCAGGCCTGCGCGAAAAGCGCAGCACAGTCACAGCGAAAACTGGAAGAGCGGCATTTCTAGAGCCCGTTGTAAACTCTCTTGGGGCTACTAATACAAGCACACTAGTAATGTACCCACTACGCCATAAATCACAATATTTGTGAAATTGGGAAGCACCTACAACGCCATTATTCGTCATTGTGCGCAGAAGCGAGGTTCCAGCTACACATATGTAAGGCATTATGTGCACTTTGTTTACGTGACGACTGATGACGACGAAGAATTGTGGCTCAGCCCTTTATAATGGGTTGGAAGCTTTACACGGCTCACCAGTTACGTAATTCGCATTGTGTGACGCCCGGTCGCTCCCACCATGCAATATAACATACACTGACGTGAGAAAGAGAGACAGAGAGAGGGGGAAAAACTTTATTGAGACCCCGAGGAAATGGATGATGGGCTCATGGGCTTCCTTGGCAACCAATGCAAGTGCACTTGCGAGGAACCCACTACGCTACAAATCATAATTTCTGTGAAGTAGGGAAGCAGCCACTATGCCATTTTTCGTCATTCAACGGAGAGCCGTGGTACCCGCTAAAAACATGTAAGGCATTACGCGCACTTTGTTGGTGTTGTGCCTGATGACGATGAAGAATTATTGCAGAGCCCCTTGTAGTGGGTTGGAGGCATCCAACAGCCCACTCGTTGCGCAATTCGCATTGTGTGACGCCTGGTTACAGAATTCGCGTTGTATGGTGCGTGGTTGTTATTTCACTCTTCTACCACACGAAATTACATATGTTAATGTGGTTCCTTCTGGACATGAAGCCTGTATAGCGTCGTTTTGCAAGGCAGTTCCAACCACCGGCATGGCTCAGAGGCACAACACTGGGCTCCCACGGAGAGGGCCCAGGTTCGAACCCCGTTCCATCCTGGAAATTTTTTCTTATTTCGTTTTTTTTTCTTATTTCGAGCGATAGTGGTTACGGACACCGGCGGCGGCGGCGGCGGCGGACAACTACGCCACCAAAAACGGCCGTTGAAATGATCTCATAACAGCTTTCGCTGTAAAAGAAAGAAAGAAAAGTATGATGATTGGTAATCAGTTGTCTAGGCTTGGACATGCTTGCCACATGGCACCAAGAGGCGCCCTTTTATTTAACGCCTTTTAAAGCGAAAGCTGTTATGAGATCACTTCAGCGGCCGTTTTTGGCGCCGTAGTTGTCCGCCGCCGCCGCCGCCGGTGTCCGTAACCAGTATCGCTCGAAATAAGAAAAAAATAAGAAAAAAAATCGAGGATGGAATGAGGTTCGAACCTGGGTCCTCTGCGTGGGAGCCCAGTATTCAACCTCAGAGCCATGCCGGTTTTTTTTTTTTTTTTTTTTTTTCTTTATTGCCTTGCATACCAAGACTATTTACATACTCACAAAAAAAGGGGTAGAGCTATACAATTACAAAGTGAAAATATGAACCGTCAGCAATGCCGGTGCGTGAAACTGCTTTGCAAAAAGGTCCTATACAGGCTTCATGTCGGGAAGGAACCACATTAACATACGCAATATAGCGTGGTAGAGGAGTAAAATAAGCACCAAGCGTCGCACAACGCGAATTCTGTAACCAGGCGTCACACAACGCGAATTGCGCAACGAGTAGGTTGTTGAATGCTTCCAACCCATTACAAAAGGCTCCGACATAATTCTTCATCGGCATCAGGCACAGCATCAACAAAGTGCGCATAATGCCTTACATGCGTTTAGCAGGTACCACGGCTCTCCGTAGAATGACGAAAAATGGCACAGTGCCTGCTTCCCAACTTCTCAAAAATTACAATGATTTATAGCGCAGAGGGTTCCTCGCAATAGCACTTGTATTGGTTGCCAAGGAAGCCCATAAGCGCATGATCCATTTCCTCGGGGTCTCAATAAAGTTCTTTGCCCCCCCCCCCCCTCTCTCTCCCACGTCAACGTATGTTTACAGCGTGGCGGGAGAGGGAAATAGTGACCGGGCGTCACCCAGTGCAAATTACATAACTGGAGGGCCGTTTAAAGCTTCCAACCCATTACAAAGGGCTGAGCCATAATTCTTCATCGTCATCATTCGTAGCGTCAACAAAGTGCACAAATGCCTTACAGACGTGTAGCTGGTACCTCGCTTCTCCGCAGAATGACAAATAATGGCTTAGTAGGTGCTTCCCAACTTCACAAAAATTGTGATTATTGGCGTAGTGGGTACCTTGCTAGTGTACTTGTATTAGTAGCCCCAAGAGAGTTTAGAATGGGCTCTAGAAATGCCGCTCTTCCAGCTTTCGCTGTGACTGTGCTGCGCTTTCCGCGCAGGCCTGGCGTTTTTTCTTCATCCCTGCGTTATAACAAAGGGATGCATGCGCATCGCGACATCCCACTAAGGCACATGGCTCACCGTACGTAACGTCACCAGTGTTATTCCGAAGCTGCCTATAATCCCTATAGTAAAAAGAAAGCAAACACTCGTCAAGAAATAACAATGACATGAGATAAAGGAAATAAACAACTGCATTTTCTTGAGATTGACTTCGTCTGGCACTCATTGCTCTTGTTGTATTTCATTCATTACGTGAGAAAAAACTCACAGGGTTCCTTATGCATTCACTTAAGACGACTCGAAGGCGAAAGCCATCTTCTTTTTCTTCTCATTCGATGTACTGATCCTGCCCCGCCACCCTTCGAAAGCTTTTTGCACCTAACGTGGTTTTGCACTGCATCCCAGATCGGAGGCACTTCACCTGGTTTTGCATTGCCTCCGTGATCACACCTTGATAAAAAAAAATCGGAATCTAACAAGCTGCGCATTTAGTACTATATCAAACAGCTTGCACTGTGTCGCGCAAGGCTGGGGCGGGGCAGAACTGGTCGGCGCAAGGCTGGTCCTGGCTTGACTACACTCGGCGACACCTTTTCTTGGCAGTACTGTGGAAGCTGCAGAACCGAAACGCTTGCCTGCGCGCGCGCCATTAAATAGTACCTATTTCTATTATGCAATTTTCAGAGATATCTAGCTCGAATTAACAAAGAGTTCTTCATTATAAAAAGGAAACAAGTATGGGAAGCCGTTATTTTTAAATCATTATTGTGTATATTAATTTTTCTTGGACAGCACCACGTTTTCCGCACGCCTGTTCTTGCCGTAAACATGAGGTCCCCGATGCCGGCTGGGCCTTGTGCGGCTGCAAACTCGCTGTTTCGTTCTCCGAGAAAAAAATATAGTTGGAATGTGACAGAAAGTGGCTGTCAAAACAGACGAAGAAAGTTATCTGCAACATTTATGCTGGGGTAAGGTGCCGCCAGGCTGACTTGTCGACGAATGCTGTGGGCCGGACTGTCGCCGAGGTCGCCGGAGTGAGCGAACGGTGGCCCGAATTAAGGCTGAAGCTCTGCGGGCCCCAGTTGTTTCCCCAAAGCGCATCAAACTCAATTTATCGAGCGGATCTGACAAACGCATGAGCAGCAAGGCAAGGCTGCTGCGCTACGACACGTTTACATGTACAGAAATAGAAAATTTTCAAATTCACCACACCCTGTGAAGGTGCATGGCCAGCGAAGCTCCATAAATAATCTGTATCAGTCTCTTTTGAATTTAGCGTCAGCTCTTTTAAAATCTTCCAATTCAGCGGCGTCATGGTACTTGCATCTTTTAGCTGCGGTGTGGGCTTGACGACATTCATCATCTTGCACAGCTTCCTAGCGTGCCACAAACGGCTGTCTCTTTCGGCTGTGCCAGGGTTTAAGACTGTAAATGTTAACGTTCTATCACGTGTGGCGCGTGCCCGCATATTCCGGGCTGGGGTATGCGCCACCCACAACTTTGTTGACTGAGCGCAAATACACGGAACCTAAGCTTCACTGTAATTAAGGCTGTAAAATGCTATGAAAACCTTCTGAAAAGCGGAAATTTTTCTTAACAACAGTTTATATGCAGTAAATAGATGCGTCTCTGTACACTGACCAGAACTTCACTCTCCCGTTCATATTTTGCATGTATAAGTTTTTCTAAGTACGCTAGCGCTGCAAGAAAGCAAAACCGAAACTGTAGCTGAAATAGGCTGCAGTCTGCCGGACTACTTGCGTATTACCACAAATATGCAGTTGCCCTGCCTCCGTAGTCTTCGCTCCACTGCCAAGATAAGTTGTCGCAGGGGGGGCACAAGTGCACTCAGACGCCGATGCACGAAGTGTTCCCGGAATCACATTGTAAATCACGAGTATTGGCTAGGTATCGATCCGGTTTGATTGGGAATTGCTTGGGAATGACAGCACCAACTATCTTAATTGCCTCAATTAGGATCATTAGCTTAATTATGCTAATTAGCAGAATTGCTTTAATTTCCGTATTCGAGTTTTGGCCTCGTTAAGCTTGTATGTCGAGTCAACCCAGTCCTGCTTACACATTAATTAGCCTAATTAGGCTAATTCGCTTACTTGGGCTAATTTGCATATTCGAGGCATGGTCTCGATTTGTTTGCATGCAGAGTCAACCTATGCTTAATTAGCTAATTTATCTAACTATCACTAACTAACCTGAGCTTAATTAGTCTTAATTAGGCTTATTTCGGCTCTGCTTGCCGAGCTCGGCTTGACTGGGCACACCCGAATCTCATCTCGGCTTAATTATATTTAATTGGATTTAACCTGATTAGCTTAATTATGCTAAGCTACTAGGTATTACCATGCTCAACTAGGCTTAATTGGGCTTGGCTATGATTAACTTGGCTTAACTAGGCACAGCTATGCTTAACTTGGCTTGACGTGGCCGCACCGGCATGATGTTTTCGATGGAGGCGAAAATGCTTGAGGTCCGTGTGCTTAGATTTAGGTGCACGATAGAGGGACACTAAAGACAAATAACAATTTATGTCAGAGTGAAAGCTCAATGTATGACAACGTCTAAAACGGAACATTATCAACAGCAGTGCACTACTTACTGAGAAATTAAGCTAAATGTATCACTCGACGTGCGCCACGAGTGGGACACTTTGGAAATGATCCCGATCACATGAGAGTGTCCGACTACAATTAATAACTAGTAATCAAACTAGCTGCAATAAAAAAATTCCCGCTAAAGGGGACCATGGGGCGATGCGAAGCCGGAGCACTTGCACGATCGCGTTCCGTTGGCGTTCGTTGGGCGTGCTGCCGACCTCGCGTCGTGGAACGCGAAGAGGAACGCTACGCGCGTCTTGTCTTCCCTTTAGCCTGGCCGTTAATTCTCACAGGGCGAGCGGGGAACGCGGTCGACAGGCGTGCGAGAGGGGGGCATCGTAGGAGAGGAGATAGAGGGGGAGGGGACGCGCATGCGCTGGCGCTCATCGTGGCGTTGCGCAGGAGAGAATTTCGGCATGTCTAGCCCGCGTTTCAGAGGAAGAGGGGAGAGGGAAGGTGGAGAGGCGGAAAGAGGAGAGAGAAAGGGGAGAGGGGGAAATAGGAGAGGGGCAGTGGAGAGGAGGTGTGTGGAGAGGGTATGCGCATGCGCAGTAAGGGTGGTCACGCCGCACACCACCACCACCGGTTTGAACTCCGCTATAGGCGATGCGCAAAGCGCCGACCACGCCATCTGCCGCCATGGCTCGGAAGCGCTCGCGGGGCCCGGCGAACAGTGTTTCAGCGAGCGTCTACGCGAGTGCACGGATGGATGTGTTTTTCAACGTGATTTAACGACTCTCTCGGGCTTCAGCGATGTCGAAAAATGACTGCTGCGTTGTCGGCTGCTCAAACACATACAAAAACTCGCCAGGAACGCACTTCTACATGTTTCCGGTGCTATTTCATGAGCGAGAGCGACGGCGACGGTGGATTGCGGCTGTCCGACGCAAAAGGTAAGCAATCGCGCTTTGTTTAGGCAGTGTCAGAAAGATTACCGTGTTTTTATTTCTCCATTTATGTCGCTACGTCTTCAGCGAACGCTACTACGTTTACATTTGGTCGCCTCGCCTGCATTGTAGACGCTACAATGCACATGAGGTTGTTATCACTGATAAGACGCGATGCCTATAGGCTCTCTTGAAAAACGAATGGCGCGAAGCGCTATGCCAGAGAATGTGGGGCAGGTGGCGGCTACTTTAAAAAAGCGCCGTTGAATCACACGTGTGCTGCACGAAATGGGCTGCATTCTACCTAATGATGGCACTGGAATGCGATCACCGGTGCAGAATGTTCGCTGTGCGCTCGCCTCAACTGTATGCATATTGGCTGTAAAACATGGCACCTGTTCGCACTGAAGGCTTTTGACAGGACATTCAACCGATTCAACCTCCCTTTGAATGCCTCGTAACATGACTTCATGCTAATAAAAAACACCTTTGATGTATCCCACTAATACTCATTCGCTTTACACAAGCTGTGTTATGAGTGGGGCCATAGGCGTGCTCACGGGGCGTGGGGGCTTTCCTATTTGCCTAAGAGGGGGGGGGGGCGCAAAATCTGCCCCTTCTGCCCCATCTGTCTGTTTGGCGCGGCTAAGACGCCACTCCTCCTGAAGGTGCACGCCAGAAGAAGCCTCATCCATCAGAGAAACCGACATTTTGTGCCAGAACTGTTTCAACTGCTTCAAACAGATCGCCGTAGAGTCTCTGGATGCATCTCATTCTGACGAAAATTTTGTTCCCGAACAAATTGCTGTCGAAAAGCTACACGTATTTGTGAAGACAACAAAATGTATTTTTTTCAGCGAAATTACAGGGTGTCGACGGACATGCACCGACGTTCTTCTCTGAAGACACCCAGCAAATACGTAGCCAAGCTGCTATGACAAGCTAGGTGACCACCAGCTGCGCAGTGACTCAGTCCCGCGCCACTAGCGCAAGCTGCCGAGATATTTTTTCGCAAGTTTATCGTGCTGGTTTAAAAGTTTTACCAACGCTGACCATTTACGTGGCCGCACCCGTGAAATCCATGTGCCGGCGCGACAGCGCTCCCTCAAAATCTACTATATAAACACATGACACGTAAACGAAGCTATACTGTGTCGTGAAAAAACGTTGGTTCATGCGTCAACGCATGCAGGCATTAGTGATCGGGACGTTGTAAAGAAAGCGGTGTACTTACGATGAGCTCCACTTCGTAAGGAAGCTTGTTGACGCTTGTCTGTGGCAAACACTTGGCGCGTATAGTGACATTGCCGTCCCACACAGCTGTTACATCGGACACATGTCCACTATTATGAAGCGCGGCTCCTTTACGCACACTATCGCCGCAAAAGTAATTATCAGGGACGCGCACAAGCGGCAAATCGCACGCGCGCACATCCGTCATGCTTGCAGTGAAAGGAGGAGTCCGCTACGCGACCCGTGTGTGGTTCCAACGGCCGCCGCTACGCGGCTTTCAGTGGCGCCCCTATAGGCGCTGCGCATCGCGAATAAGATGCTTCGCATTTTAAAGAACCTTCCATGCATCAAGAGACGTTATAAAAATGCTGCTTGTTCGGTTCTGTTTGATTCATGGAAAAAAAGAACCTATTTGGCGTTGCCATGGGGAACGGTGCGCGTGGTTCAAAGGTTCCGTTTTCGCCGAACTGCGCTTCGCCCGGGTGCCCGGCTTGGCTCACGCGGTCGCGTCTCGGTGGTAGTTTAAGTATCGCATACTGCCGCGTGTGTTTTGCACGCTCGTGAAAGTCGCTCTGACAGAAAGTTCGACAAAATGCCGTATGCATGTGATGTTGCCGGATGCCCAAATGGTGCACGCCACCGCGCAGGAAAGGCGGGCAACGTTGGGCACGGCAACAGTGACGTCAGAAAGACCGCTTTCAGGCGGGTGATTTGAAGTGCGCTAACGCGATGCGGACCACTAAAACGGGATTTTATTTCAAAATAAGCACTTCCTTGGCATAAAAGTAGCACTACGATGTTTTTGTACCGCTATTTCAACAATCAACGTCAACTTAGTATTTGCCTTTAGTGTTCCTTTAAAGAACCCCAGGTTGTCGAAATTTCCGGAGTCCTCCACTACTACTAATAATAATATCTGGGTTTTAACGTCCCAAAACCACGACATGATTATGAGAGACGCCGTATTGGAGGGCTCCGGAAATTTCGACCACCTGGGGTTCTTTAACGTGCACCTAAATCTAAGTAAACGGGCCTCAAACATTTTCGCCTCCATCGAAAATGCAGCCGCCGCGGCCGCGATTCGATTCCGCCACTTTTGGGTCAGCAGTCGAGTGCCATAACCACTAGACAGACCACCGTGGCGGGGCGTCGTCCACTGCGGCGTCTCTCATAATCATATCGTGGTTTTGGGGCGTTACACCCCAACAACAACCGGCATCATGGTCTACGTCTTCAACCGGACAAACGGTGGGCATAACAGCTTTGCTGCGAAGACGTTCCGGAACCCGTACGGGTTCCTTGGTCCCAATAAAAGCAAACTCCTATGTAACCTATGTAGCCTTTGTACGACGAGAAACAAAAGCACTCTCTCCCTCAATGTTTTGAACCTGATACGAAAATTCAGCGTATGATGCCTGCGATTGCGCATCATCTGAACCTTTTGCGCATGAATTGCATTCTACTTTCCGTTCTGTTTGAACGCATGTCTCAGCATGCCTCTTTGACCCGCCTACAAAGTCAGCGACGGTTTGGAACATCGGCGGTTTCAGACGCTTTAAGATTTTTCCGAGCTACATGCTCGAAAAATCTCATAAGATTTTTCGAGCAAACAGCGTGACCCACATCCTCACGCGTGCCCTTCATTGAGTGTGTTATGTGTACTGAATGTGCGTCGTACCCTACGAATCTACTCCCCAATACCGTGCTCCCCAAAACCGGCCGACGCTGTAAAGTGCAAACCACTGGATGCGCACACATGCGCCTACGCGTCAAAAGCGTTGTGTCGCGCCGGCGGAAGAAAAGGGCGCGAAACCACTGGTACGCGTCGACGCTCGTTTTTGGCTGAGGCACAGTGTTGCTTGATCTTTTGGTCTAACACTGTCCATGTACGTACAGCCCAGAACGGCGCATTGTCAATCGAACGAGTTGGTATATTTTCGAAGATATAAAGAGCGCGTTAAAATGTTGATTCTGCTTCACCCACTATTGTTTTGACTATTCAAGAAGTAATCGACATCCCAATCACAAAAGTAACAACGGCGGTATGCGCAAGTAATCGACATCGGCGCCTGCGCTGCTCCCGTGAACGTATGTTCACGTCTGCATCGCGGGACACAGGCATCGATGTTTGCCAGATCGCCAACGCTTGCGCAATCGCCTTATTGACGCCTGTTCACGGCCAGGCTATTAGTGCCCGACAGATATATAATCATCCTTTACATGAAAATGGCTCTGCTCCTGTTGCTGCCAACAAGAAAGGGACGGGAGTGGCGTCGCCCGCACCTTCGGTGGGCTTGACGTCGTCTCTTGGCGCGTACGTTAGTTACGGAAAAAAAAGAAAAAAAAAGGAACAGGAAATAGTCGTTTGCTGCACAGTCCAAACGAGGTGCCCTAAGAATTCGTCGCATAACAATTAATACTTTTCACATTAACAAAACGATGGCTTTCCCGCGTACCATGGGTGTCCCCATGACTAATATTCAAGCTACCTAATATGCGTTACAGTTTATTACATGGGTCGAATCCTGGAGCAAGCATACATACTAACTCAAATTTTTTCAATAGCATGGACACAAGAAAAAAACATTACTGGAAACTCACAGTTCCTTATGTCCCCTACAGGAACAAAATGCCCGTAAACTGTAGCACTGCAAGTAGGGCTCGACTTTCTTGTTTTCTAATAAATGAACATGCACTGTTCACCACAAAACACGCATCGAGTTCACAAGTAAACAGACTATTCTCACGCCTTGTACACTTCCATGCAGTGCACAAAACATACTCAAAACATATTGTTTACTTGCGCAACGTGATGTTTTGATTAAGAAAGGTATTCACTATATATGGCTCCAAAAATTTCCACCACCTGGCGTTCTTTAACGTGCACTTAAATCTAAGTACACTGGCCTCAATCATTTTTGCCTCCATCGAAAATGCCGCCCGCCGCGGCCGGGATTGAATCAAGCGGCTTAAGGGGTCATGAACCACTTTTCCAAGTAATGATCTAATGACCTCAGTATCGGAGTGTACTGCCTCCCGAATCGATTGCCGCATAAATTTCTCGAATCCGTCAAGAATCAACAGAGTTACGGGGGTTTGGCGCACGCTCCCAGCGCTTTCTCTCTTTTCTCGTGCCGACGAGCGCACTGGAAGCTAGACAAGGAGGGATGGCATGGGGGAAAGAAGTTACGCGAGCGCGCGTCATGAAACGCGATCGCTCTCCCGCTGTGATTCGCTTGCGCGAGTGCGGCTACCGTGTACTGAGGAGTGCGGCGCCGGCAAGTGGCGGCACCCCGTGGCAAGAAGCGCATCTGATCCGAACGCCGCTCTCGATTTACGTCGGCTATCGGCCAATAAGCATGCTATGTCTCTTGCGACGTAAACTGACAGATCCGCGACGTAAACGGACAGACGCCCCGCCCACCGACGAGAGTGAGAACCGGCCTCTGTTTGAAAAGAGGGTGCCTGGGGAAACGGCAACTTCCCGCTCCGCTTGTGGCCATTACGCGGCGCGCACGACTGTAATATTTCGCAGAGCTGTTCATGGCCGTGTCAGCTTTCCGCAGGATGTGTTTTTTCAACCAGCCCAAGGGGTGCTTCATGACCCCTTTAAACGTTCAATATCGGGTTACTTGGAGTTACGGGGAGCAGAGACAGTTGAACTGCCACAGCTGTTGGTCACACAGCTACCAACAAGTGGACGCTTGTTGTTAGCTTGGCAACACACGCAAACGATTTGCACTGAAGCCAAGCAGTGTTTCAGCATCGTAAAATCCGCAAATCCACTCATGTACGTTGTCACATCACTGAAATGTGTTACGAAGTGCGAGGTTCTCTTTCCGCAACGGTGAGGCGAATGCCGATGTTGAAAACAAACACATTGCGGATAAAAACTCCTGTGTAAGCATTCCGCCATGTCTCGGCGTCATATATAGTGTCTACGTTGCGACGGAAACAACTACCGTGAATTTCCTTCAACGAAAGTTCCTCACATGAGCTGGTTCACACGAACTCGACGACAGAGGCCTACGGTGAATGCAGACGACACCGCTCTGAATTTACTTCGCGGTAGGCGAGGGCTCACGCTCAAGACTTCAGACCTCCGAAGCATGTTTACACTCGTTCCGAGCACAGATAAATACAGATCAAAGCACCGGAGCAGTGACATGCTGCAGTAGTCGGTACGATGCTTTCGCTCGGCCGACGATCGCATTCAAAACCGGCGCAAGGGCAACCGGCAAACATTCGCTGGACTTGTCGGCGTCGCTCGAACTCGGCACGAAACTGCGTCCCACTGGTAGCACTCGCGGTCGTTCGCCATGTCGTTGTCGTACTGGATGACGATGCGATCACTCAGGAATGTTTGGAACCGTAGTTTCCGTGCTTGCTCAGCACTCGGTGGTGCCTTCGAAGCGACCGCCATTACGCATAGCGGTCGGAGGTACCGCGGCCTCTGATTGGTTGGCGCCACGGTACGCGTGGTGACGTAGCAGACAATTTCAGACATTGCTTGACCCCTGGCGACTTGAGGCGTCTCGACGCATAGCCCCCTCCACAACCGATACTGAGAGGCGCATTTGACGCGTAGGCGCGTCTGTGGTTGGGGCTCAAGACCAAAGCGACGCGTTTATTCGATTGGGGAGTGGGAGATAGGGCGATTCATATTTTTTTCTTTCTGCACTTTTTAACGCGAAAGTGTTTTCTGCCGGGGTCCGCCAAGACTACAGTGGCGTCATTTCCATCACGGAAACGACGTCAGTGACGGTAATGACGTTGTAAAATGCACACGAACAGATGACAAAAATAAAATAAAATAAATTGTTTCGTTCACGTGGATGACCAACTCACGGCCTCTCGGTCCGCGGCGATGGCTGCCGAGCGCTCTACCCACTGTGCTACCGAAACCCATGCCCGAGGCTTTGCAAACGCGCCTTATATTTCTCACACCTTCTCAGTTAGAGACACGCTTGCGGGAAGTGGAACGCCATCGCGCGTTCGCGGGTCAAGCTAGGAACCGTGCCTCTCGCATTCCTGAAGCGCAGTGTGGTAGTCTATGCATGAGCAGATGCATATGTTACCCTATTACTGGCGAACGTACACTTCGCCGTTTCTCTCCTCGACGCTTTGAATGAGTGCATATCGATACCAGTGTTTACTATGCGCTTGTTGATGCCAGCTTTGCGCGGGATTGACCATATGCTGTGTCCAGATGTATGTTAACTACTTCAACTACCATAAAATGATTAACCGTGATCATGGACGCTAGGCGCCGGGATTAAAATGCGCCACCAAGCGTCAGCGTCGATGCATCCACGTCAAACGGTGCTGCCAAACACCAGTAGTAAATGTGCAAGCTCTCCTATATCAATGTACAATAAAGAATCTACTACTTCTGTGAAGACACGTTTTACTTTCGTGTTACACCGATTCCTGCGACGGAGGGATCAACCATGTATTTTTCCTTGATACTGGCTACCTCACAGTGAGCCTGTTTGAGGGCGCTGCTTCACGATGCGCGCTAAAGTCGCGCTTCTGTCTAGCCACATGTCATTTTTTAGATTTCGCGGGCTGTCTTTATTAAGCTTAAAAAATGACTACGCAGTTAGAACGTTTCTGAAAATGGCGCAGTTAGTCATTTGAACATGCCTACATATGCCTCACTGGCATATTGATAATTAGTTAAGTACTTGAGTTACAAGAATATTTATGACTAAATGACTAAATCTCATTATCGAAGGAGTTAGTAGTGGCTACTCCAGTGTACTGTGAACAATATGCACTAGGTTTGCTTCGCGTGACGCCATTACACTTTTTGTAATCGTGCTGCATGATAGTTGGGGCACACTCTAATAATAGTTGTTGGAGTTTACGTCCCAAAACCACGATATTGTTATGAGGGATGGCGTAGTAGAGGGCTCCGGAAATTTTGAGCATCTGGTGTTCCTTAACGAGCACCTAAATCTAAGTACACGTTGGGATGCTATATATATCATTTTGTTTTTTGACATCCCTGCATATGCATTACATACCATTAAGTGTAGGCTAATGCATGGCTTACCTAAATGTTAAGCTCACGGAGAGAATGAAAACAAAGGGCTTGCCTACGAGTGCCCTGGACAGATAGTGTTTCTAGAATGTGCGCGGATGGTTGCAAGGACGTGGCGGTTATCTTTTTAAATATCTGATAGAGACAGGCTTCACTAACACTTGCTAAACAAAATACTGGAAAGAAACGCTCGGGCGGAGCAATTGCCAGCCAGGTCTGCCAGGCCTCCTGCAGCAACAACACCACCACTCCAATCCTCCGTTAACATGTTCTATAATGGCTGTTTAGGGCTACATTACGCTGGAGCATACCGTCTGTGGCCAAGGCAATATGGGAGGAAAAAAAAATTGGCCGCGTATCTGCGTGCTTCGCTGCAAATGTCGTCTAAAGACGATAGAAGAGGCGCTGCGTGAGATATGGATGCCATCTGGCAATACGTCGCGAAACATGAGTGCTGTGTTGCGGGCTGGTAGTCCCGGCGCAGCAGCAGGCGAAGACCGACGGTGACCAACGCGACCGGCGGGGACGCCAGCCAGCCCGAACACGCGGTTTGGCGCGAAGCGCTGAAGCAGAAGAAACGCTTTTTGCCATTCCATAAGGTTTTATGACTAGTCCAGCTGATCCGATGCAGAGCTTGGGGATTGCAATGACATTTTCTAACATTATTTTCTTCGTCTCCACTTTTGCAGAAGATATCTTTACTGCTAATTTTTTTAACAAAGGTCACAACTTAAGTGTTACCTATTTCTGCACAAATGAGTCTGCTGCGATAAATGCTCATAAATTCAATGCATGGCAGAGCCAAGAGAACTTACAGTATGTATACGCATTTGTACATTTTTGTAAGTTTGCAATCATAAATATTACATTTGCACATACCATATAGTTTATAGAGTTGGGCAATTAACTAACTTAGTATCCTCTAGTTGAGGCTTGGCCAGACACTGCATGTTATTTTTCTCATCCAGTGTTCTCATATACATTCTTCTTAGACATGAATTACAAGTCCACTCACGCTTCTGCCATAGTAATCATGACTGTTTTTTCCTCTTCCAACTCAACCACAGCCTACAAGAAACTGTTCATATCAAAACACGCTTGGATGCTTTATCTCTGAACCTACCTCAAGTCAGCAGAGGATGTGCCATTACTGAAGGTAAACTCATGGTCCAAAATCCTCACAAGGTATGGTTGTGGACACTTCATTTATTGAACAAATTTTTCTTTCATCACTTCTTTTTTGCTTTTTTTCATGACTCAATTTTCTTCCTTCTCAGAAAACTGGACAAAAGAGAGATCATTGGTTTCCTAGCTACCCACACCAAGTTGTAAGAAGCTCAAGAGTCGCCACAGTGACAACCCTATGCGCCACAAAAGTTTACCAGACGGACAAATGCAAGCCTTATTCGCACCTAAAATGAAATCCAGGGGCCGCTGCAAAGTTAAACAACACTGGCAAAGATGGCGGCGGCAGAGAGGTCCATGTGAGGATTATCGCTGCTGGAAATACCGTGTTGCCTAAATTGCGATGTGAAAACGTGGCGTTATGTCGAAGGTGAGAGTGTACTTGGTGCCGAGTGCCTCATTTTGGTTGTCGCGAAGGGCAACATCGATGATGAAATAAATGTTCTTGCACTGTTCGTGTAAACGTACGAAGTGAATTAGAACGCACAAGAAATCCCAGTGCGGTTGCCAAGTGTTTTTGTTGAGCCTGTGATCTCCGACGGCCAATCCTCCTGCACTGCTGGATTTTTGGAGAAGTGCAAACGCGTATAAGCTGTTCTCATCTACTGCTAGGTAAGTGCTGCTGCGCTATCACGGGCCGTGTCAATCGGCAAGGCAAACTAACTGCTCGGCAGTGTTTGGAAGGTAGGTGGGCTAACGCACTCGGTAGTTGCCGGTGGGTATCTTTTATCAAATGCTGATTGACTAGGGCATCACGGCGACACGTCAGCATTTTGCAGCGATTTTGTCACGCGGTTACTTCGTCGCGTCCTTGAATAAATGTGTTTGAATCCAAAGAATGAGGCAGTGATGGCACACCGAGCGAAATAACGTTGCATGTAAAAGAAGAGGCGGAGTGAAACAATGTCTGCTAACTGCTGACGAAATGATAGCAGGAAACTTGTTCACCATTTTTAGGGGCGAAGCTCCTTAGGGGGTGGGTCGTTCCCTCCTCTGCAGTAGTAGTAGTATGTAGCCACCTCTGGTTTATGAATTTCTCAGTAGATGGCGTTGTGTGTCCATACGTGAAAGAGACGCCGAAGCATGTCGTCAGGCTGCTACCTCTAGTTTATGGACTGCTCAATAGATGGCGTTGTGTGTATATGTCCTTGGAAATAATATCACTAGATGATGCTAGTGGTTTTTCGTATACATTGATGAATAAAGATGATAGATGGCGCTGTTATAATAAGAAAAGGCGTTCACTCTTGGCGCGCTTTCTCTTTCGCTCGTAGTCGCCGGATGGAAGACAAGGCGGCGGAGCGACGAGCGCGCAAGGCGGCGGCAGCGCTCGCTCGCAGACAGAATCCGGCCGTGCGAGAACAAGAGGCCGAAGCGTGTCGTCAGGCTGCTCGGCGACGCCGGGTGCTAGAACCCCGTAGTGCTAGAACGGGAGGCCGAAGCGGCACGGCAGCGTCGCGAAGATCCAGCTGTTCGAGAACGGGAGGCCGAACGCGATTTCTGTTTCGCTCGGAGTCGCCGGATGGAGGCAGACAAGGCGCTCGCTCTTGGCGCGCTTTCTCTTTCGCTCGGCAGCGGACACTATCCCTGCATTTCACCGATCACAAAGCGGTGATAATGAAGGGATCACGTAGACCAACAGTACAACAAAAGTTTGATGTTTTATATATACACGGTTTTTCACACTCTTTATATGATGTACTGGGCGAATTTCACGGATGGGTTTCACGGTTTACCGATGATTCCCCCCGGAGCTCCGCCCCACACATCATCATTCACCCCGTGGATATGCTATGATTTTTCAGTGCGCAGTGCACTAACGATTTGTTTGTTTGTGCGTGTGTGTGTCAGCTGATCCGCATACGTGAGAGGAAATGTGGTGCCCGCAAATTCTTCTGCTTACCTGCTGCTACAGCTGTCTATCATTACAGGTAGGTGTAAATTGGCACTTTCCTGCTGCCTGAATCGTACGATGAGACATGAGGCAAGCTATACCAACGTTACTAGATTATGTTGGGCTATACCACTTACACGTGTCCACAAATCAAGGAAATCGAGCGCGCAATATCTAAAGAGCAAGGCTCAAAGCTACTGTACGTCATAATATAGCAAGCGTCTCAGGCTCGCCTTGACTCCAAGCGGCAAGCACGCTGAAATCAACACTAGGAAGATTTCGATTTTGCCCCCCCTCCCGCGTTGTGGCACAGTAAGGTGCTTGGATGCTAATAAGGCGGCAATAGGGGCTAGTTGGTACGTCTTCATGCTTGGATGCTGACGCAAAAGACGCTGTGCCGATCCCAGTTGCGGCGGTCGCATTTTGATGGGGGTGAAATGCTAGATGCATGCGTACGGTGCAATTTCAGAACCCCAGCTGGTCGAGATTATCCGGAGCCCTCCACTACGGCGTCTCTCGCAGCTTGTATTGCTTCGTGAGGTTCCCACGAATCGATTCCGATTCATTCCTGCCATGTTATCCTTAGGATTCGTTGATGCCGTTCGAAGAGTGCAACAAACTTTTAGCACAGCGGCGTAATACTTGTTGCTGAAGTGCAGAAAACAAACAACCATCGTCGGAGTAACTCTGCTGATGAAGCGGTTGGTTATTTACGTCGTTCTTCACGGTTTACTCAAAGAACGGAAGCTCGTGAAAAGATACTATCTCCCGCCTTTCCGCCTTGCTGATGTGCATATCGAAACGCAGGAAAACTGCTTCGCAACGCATTTTTTTTCTTTGCTGACGACGAATTCGATATCCGCCAGAACCGCTACCGCACGTGCGAAAGTGAATGTCGTCCGCTACATCGACCTCAATAGCCTGTTTCGCGCTCTCTCCACTTAGTGGCGTATTGACTCAAATTATTCGCGAATACTGAAAAGCAGTGATAGTCTACGGTATGTTGAAGCAGTATAAGATTGGGTGCACAAATTATTGTTTCTTGCTTCATGAATTACTCAGTTTCGAGGAAATGTGCTGGCTTCAAATTGCTTCGATAGTGCATGTGATGGGGTACACATACTGTACTTTAATCTACGTGTCAAACTTTGCATAGAGTATCACATATAACTTGGTAGAAAATGGGCCAGTAGTAGTGCACATTTAGCAGCACTTCTTTTTCACAGTGAGTATAGACTGCTGCAATTGTGAAGACTTGCAAAGCAATGGCAGGGAAAGCTACAGTAGTGCTGAAAGAAAAACGTTATGTGTACCGCTTGCTTGTAGGGAGTGACATTGTGAAGGTTATAAAATAGGAAACTGTTAGCAAACACTCGTCCCTTCATTAAACGAGCCATTTCGTGTAGTGGTCACCTGGAGAATGGTTTCCGGGTCACTACTCTGGAATAAAGGACGTTTGGTGATGGGAGTGGGAGAATGAAAGCATGTAAATAAGGACATTTTGGGCAGTGTTCTATGAAACAGGCTGTTGAATTTGCAAAACATTTGAAAAATTAGTTTTTAGCATTATTCAATGAACTTTGCCAATACATTAGTGGGATGATATGTAAGCAGACACATCCAGAAAAGAGGGTACAGCACAGTTGCATTTGTGCAAGCAATTTCTTTTGTATGCGAAGTTGAACCACAGACAAGTAGAAAATAATATTTGTTCTAGATAACAGAGCTGAGACATTACACGGAGTTTTTCAAAGTATGTTTATTTTTAACAGAAAAATAAATGAGTGCACTCAATAGATATAAGCAGAGTTCATTAGAATTTGGCTGTGTTTGTGCATGTTAAAGATTTGAATGTTTAATAGCTGCTATTTCCTTGATATTGCTGTTAGCGATGTATCAAAAAAAGGCTAGTTTTGTGTGATACCCGTGTTAAGAGTGAGAGTTAGGAGGTAGTGAAGAATGAAAATGTAAATTCAGCTTCTGCAACCATCCATCGTTTAAGCAGTGTCTTTCACGACTATGCACCATTGGCATCAGAAAAAGTGGTCTCGATAATTTATTTATTTTTCAGTGCAAAGCATAACAATTAAACAAGAAGCTAATTCTACAGATTTGACAGACATGATTACTCACTGCCTATTTTTCCAACACTGCTACTACGACTTCCAGCACTTCCTAGCTGTCTAGTATACTACTGTTACAAATGTCTCTATTGTCTGCGCGCACATCATGTGCAGTGTATTTATTGTCCGTGCTGTCCGCTGGTCGATCATGCTTTTTTCGAAAATGAGTGCCTTCAGGAAAACGCGCAGGCATCCGCTATCACATGCGTCAGCTGATAAACAGTGGGCGAGCAAGGGTAGCTAATTCTCGAAACTTGTCCTTCGTGACAAACTTCACAGGAATGTTCACTTGCCGAAATGTTGGATTCAGGCTAAAGCTTTCCTTATTCGCCAACAGTTACTCAATTGAAGTGTTTGTCACTGCAACATCTTTTGAAACATAAACCAAATTCCCTTTTGGACGTGATACCGCAAATGGTGTTTTCCCAGAATACACGAGCTATCAAGCGGCCCCGGCGCAGTGTCAGACGGCGACTGCAGAGCGAAGGCGAATAGCTGCGCGCGCGCTGGCGCCACTGTGTCTACGACGTCACTCCTCTCGAATGCGGCGCAGACCAGCAGCGGCGAGCCGCGTGCAGCGGTGTCGGAGAGCGCGTGAGATGCCAGCTCCGGTGACCCAGCTGTGTGACATCACTGATCCTCGCGCATGCGCAGCACGGCTCATGACGCTCCATGCGAAATCCGCTCCGGCTAGGCAAGTGTAGCTAACGCTACAAAAATTCGGCGCGCAGGCACGAACACAAGGATATTGAGCACAATAACGAGAACACGTTATGTACTTACAGAAATATTTAGCATAACAGCGTGGTTTCACTTTTTTTTCAACGCCGTGTGTCTCGCCAATGTGTTATAAATATAGCACATTGGGGCTCAGGATCTTACTGGCACTGCATCTTTTGCGAGCAGTTTTGATGCTGTTTGTTTATCGCCGCTTAAATCGGCAAACGCACGTGTGTAGTGAGAAAGACGACGGGCAGCACTGTACGCAAGTACTGTGCAAGGGTCACCCATCGTAAATAGTATCGTTGTCTGACGCTTCGTTCTGCGTACTATAAGAGGTAGGCTGAACGAGCCAAGAGACACCGAGTTGCTCAATTTCAGCTGTTAATTTTATTAAGCAGATGGCTAATTTTGTTTCTCGTATGTATTGTTCAACTCTGTGACTGACAGTGTTTCTTGTTTACATCTCCTACATTCACGATTGCCAATAAACAATGTAAGCTTACTTGCATGGCGTGTTTTTTGACAGTTGAGGCCTCTCGGTCACCTGGCGGCAGAACCGAAATATTTGTAGTAACGTTAGGCGGCCGCGCGTGGGAATACAACCCAGGGACAGCAGTGAATAAACGCCCAGAACCAGCGGGACCAGCCGTACCCGCCAGCAATGCGGCAGCCACATTGCCTTACCCGAATGATGATGATGATTTTGGCAGTGCCATCTTTTGGTCGGATACTTTAGTTCACAATGCCACCACTACCCTTATTTCCGTTGCACTGTCAAAGGTGCAGTTTCTGTTCTCTAAGTGGTTGTGTAAGTGTTCTGTGGTGTTGTGGCCCGATTCGAGGTACAGGGCATGCATCGTGTTATTTGTTGTTGTTTTGACTCCCATTAATCCATGACTTCAAGTTAGCGCGGCAAGGAAAGGGCATGAATGCTAAATGCTCCAGAGGTCTACAGAGCGTCTATGGGATGCGCATTGAGTCCAGGACTCGCGCGGCATTTGCTGACCGTCTAACGCGTGCAACCAAATAAATATGATCGTCCAGCGATGAACGTGCGTTACAGCATTCGCATGCTCATCAGAATTCCTTCGGTATTGATAATGTTCTCAGAACCAAAGTACCAAGGAATTCACTGTAGCAGTTCATATGAAGTGGCGCTGAAGAAGTTTAGTGGCACATATGCAGAGGCACATGCCCAGCGGAGCGTGACACATAGACCAATGAACGGAGCATATTACTCTGACTCAGACTGTGCGGAGCTCGTCCATAATGCTCACGTTTTTGAGCTCGCTTTTATTGCAGCTTGGCAAGTGTGTATCGGCGACCTTATTAGAAAAGTCAATTAATAATATTTGTTGGGGTTTAAAGTCCCAAAACCATAATATGATTGTGAGAGACGCCGTAGTGGAGGGCTCCGGAAATTTCGACCAGAGAAAAGTCGATTCGACGCATGTCATTACAATATTTTTTTTTCGTGCAATGCATTGTGTTTACGTCAATGCCTTTAATGTTAATAGATTATTCCCCATTAATTAGTCCTGCGGTAGCAAAACCGTCTGAGCCACTAAAGAGCTGATTTTGTGTTCACGCAGGGTGCGCCCAATTACGTTAAGCCCTTGGTACAAGTAAGATTTTTACGACGTGTAGGTCAGGCACAGCACTCTATCAAAGAAGAAAGCTGGGTTAGGTGGTTTGGTTAACTTGACGTATGAGCAGCGCTAAAACACGAACAGACCCCACGAAGAAGCACCCGCGCTGTGTTCTTCGTGTGACTCGCCTGTTTTTAATTTGTGTGTGTGTTTTTCTTTCGCGCCCCCAAATAGTGATGAACGTCGAGATATCGCTACTAAATTTCATTTTATCTTTTGTCGGATTGCAAAGGGCGCCAGACATGCCTATTGGGAGCACGCTTAATACAAAGCCCCATTGACTGGAAACGCAAATTGAATATATTGTTATGGGCCCCAGATTACGCTCGATTGTCTTTATTCAAGCCAGCTCTGATAACAATGGGCGTATTCTATTTGTGCATTTTGTTCCCTATCCTATTGAATTGTAACGATCGGTCCCATCGAATAAAGTCTTGTAGGTAGCGCGGTTGTGGCTTCGTGGGAGCCAATGTCCAGCCCAGATGGGTTCCGTGGAAGTCCAGCAAGGCGATGGCTCCGTCGCCTTGCTGGACTTGCAACACGCGCAACACGCGCAAGTGCAACATGCAACACGCGCAAATGCCAGGTGCAACCTGCACCTCATGCAACACGCGCAAGTGCCAGGTGAAACCTGCATGACTTATAATTGAGGAAGTCATAAAACTCTGTAGGATGGTGGACTCTGGAATGACTGAAGAATACAAAGTTGGGCACATTCTAAAATGAATCGCCGAGGACGTTTACAGTTTCCTCATCGCGAAAGACACCCTGACTTCCGTCGCCGATGTCATTCGGCACTGTCGCACTTTCGAACAACTCAAGACGAAGCGCATCACGCCGAAGTTTGGCAGGCTAGCCAATGTGACGACAGTTGCAAGCATAGTGAGCAACCAGCCGCTCAATCTCGCATGGCCGCTTGATGCTCGATCTCGCATCAACTATCCGGCAAATAGTCCGTGAGGAGCTCAACCTGTACGCGCAAGTGGCACAACCAAGCACTCATCACTCCCACCTGCCACTAGAGTTCGAGCCAAACGTTGCGTCCTTCTCCTCGCATCAAGCGGCGAAGGGTATTGAGGAGTACGACCTCACGCCTCGACAACAGCCACGTCTCTACGATAGAGGCCCTTCCTATCACGCTCGAGCACAACGAGAACAGCCGCGTTTTTATACTCGAGACCCTGTGCCTGACTACGTCTCGCTGACGCAAGGACAGCACCGACCCTATTACCACGATGCGGCTTACGACCGACATAACGGATTCCGCGAGCTACAGAGACCCGTTACCCGCGTGATAACAAACTTTCTCGTCGTCCGCAGCGGCCTAGGATTCGTTTCGACGAACACAGCATGAGCCGCGACCCTCCCGTGTGCTACAACTGCGGTTCCACAGAACACATAGCTCGGTATTGTCGTCAACGCCGCCCATCACGAAGGACACCACCCGTGTTCTCGCCATCAGGAACCGGTACATCATATGACCTGCGGACGACCGACTTGTTTCCGAGGCACCGTTTTTCGCACGAGACCAGACGCAGTGATTCGCCAGCCTCTGAGCGGAGTTTCACACCACCATCTAACCGACCCCGTCGCTCGCCGTCCCCTCGGCGTCGTACGTCCCCTCCGCCACCGGGAAACTAGCATCCGTGGCCGATGGAGGTGAGGTCGCCGGACGGTCATTGCAAGACATACCTCTGCCTGTTGTGATGTTAAAAAACAAAGTGAATGTGTTGATTGACAGAATACCGAAGATGGCTTTAGTTGACACTGCATGGGGCGACTCTGTCTGTGATGAGCCTCGCTTTCAAAAATCATCTAGACCACAAAGTTATGTTTTCTTGGAGCGACGCCATTACCTTTCGTGGAGTAGGCGGCAGTGGCTTCATTCCCTCGGTATTTGTGCTGTGAGTGTTTTGTTGGCTGGAAAAGTGTTTGCGTCGGAATTCCTGGTTCTTCCTCGTTGTTCGCACGATGTGATTCTTGGTATCGATTTTCTTGAGCAATGCGGCGCTTCCGTCGACTGTGGTAGTGGCGAAATATCGTTAAACAAGTTATTTATACCGACACTTTCTCAACAAAGCTGACGGGGCGAAGACAGGAACACACTTAATGTGATCGATGAAATGATAGCACCATCTTGTTGCCTGACACCCGTTCGTGTCTCTTCAAGTGCCGCTAATGCTGCTTGTGTTGATCTTGTAGTTGGGCCTCTCAGCTCAAACTGTGCTAAAAAGAACATACTTGTGCCCTGCTCCGTCGTGTGCATGGCAAAAGGAGTCGCAACATTGTGGGCGCTGAACTGTTCCGCCACGCCGGTTGTGCTTCCTCGCGGTATGAAGATCGCTTTCTTCGATGAAGCCTCATGCAGCTCAATAGCGGCACTAACTGCGGACCTCACCACAGCTTCTTCTCCTTGCGATAATCGTCATCATGATCTAATGCTCGGTATGATCAGTAAGGCTCTCTGTAGAACGGAACGGCAAGCGCTGGTACTGGTCCTTTCCCGGCATGTTGCTGCATTCGACTTTGAACATGGAGACGCGCCACTTCAGCTACCACCATCTCGCACTCACCCCAGAATAGACACCGGCTGAGCACACCCCATCCGCCAGAAGGCCTACCGAGTGCCATCCTCCGAGCGCAAAATTATTGCCGAACAAGTAAAGGACATGATGAACAAAGGTGTCGTTCAAGAGTCGTCCAGCCCGCGGACAGCCCAAGTAATCCTTGCCCGGAAAAAAGATGGTTCCTGGAGATTCTGCGTGGAATACAGGCGTCTAAATGCAGTGACAAAGAAGAATGTCTATCCCCTACCGCGAATTGATGACGTCATTGATTGCTTGCACGCCGCTTCTTATCTTTCAACACTTGATTTGCGATCGGGTTATTGGCAAATACCTATGGAACCTGAAGACAAGGAGAAGACTGCATTCGTGACTCCAGATGGCCTATTCGAATTTAATGTTATGCATTTTGGCCTTTGCAATGTTCCTGCCAACTTTTGAAAGATTTATAGACACAGTACTACGCGGTCTAAAGTGGGAGATATGCATGTGTTACTTTGACGACGTTGTAATCTTTGGCCGCACGTTTGAAGAACATAACAACCGTCTCAGCCTTGTCCTCGACTGCATCGAAAAAGCCGGGCCGGTTTTGAATTCCAAGAAATGCCGGTTTGGCGAACGTCAAACACTGGTTCTGGGACACTTAGTGGACAAGGATGGCGTCAGACCCGATCTTAGAAATGTATATAACATCATTAAGATGTCTTAAACATCATAGAAATGTATATAAATGCTGCGCAAATTGTATTACATGTCAGACTGATGAAGGCTGGCCCAACAGCCGAAACGTTTGTGATTATTAAAAGTGTTTCCACGTAGGTCGTACTTCTCGCTTCCGTTTTACTACGGCGCCAGTGTGCTTCTTTCACCGCCAGGTCTATATATATATATATATATATATATATATATATATATATATATATATATATATATATATATATATATATATATATATATATATATATATATATATATATATATATATATATATTATTGGCGTTCTGTATGTTATCATCATCATCATCGTGTCTGGGTGCACAATGAATGTTCACTGCCGGGTCCTCGAGCCAAGTAAACGTGTGCCGAACTAAAACATCGTATACGTGGTAATGGCGCCATTTGAACGTGCCTACATACGCCTCATTCACATTTTGACAATTAGGGGAGTACTTGTCGAGTTACAAATATAGTTATGTCTAATTAATTAAACCTCATTAATGAAGAAAATAGCAGTGGCTGCTCCAGTGTACTAGGAGCAGTATGCAGTAGGTTTGCTTCGCGTAACGCCGTTCCTTTTTTTTTCTTAATCGTGCTGCGTGATAGCTGGCACACCCTGTAAGTACACACACAGAACTGAAAAATTTGCACACTGAAAATAGTTGATCAGCGCCACCCTTGGCTACACCACTGAGTGGCGCTGATGGCAAACGTAAACTCCCGATTTGATATTATGGTTCCACGCAACTTTGAAATTTTGCCGAAGAAATTGAAATGAAGGCAATGAACCCAAAGGTCTTGGAAAAGCGAAACAATTTCCTTCAAAAAAAAATACATAAATCATCTGGCTCAAAGCGTACATCAAACCTTCGAAAACTCCTCTCTAGCTTCTGTCACCTGCTGCGGAAAGTCTGTCACTGTTTCAGTAGCGAGGATGCTTGCCTGCAAGAAACAAAACAAGTCGCCGTGAGGCGCCGACGCGTCTGTTTCCTGCCTCGAGAGAGCATAAGCGACCGAACAGAGGTGAAGCGTGCAACTTATATACTATCGTCCGCGCTGCCGTATCTCATGAAACGCAGGCGACTCAGACCGACTCAGTTGGCCGAGGAGCGCTAAAATAACACGACATAACACAACAATGACGATCACATTTATTGCCCTCCACTTTGAAACAGGGCAGCAACAACGAGTCATCTAGCCTGTTTGGTCCAATCAGGTTTAATCACAACTGTTGCTATCCTCTTGTTCTTCTAACGCGATAGCGTTAAAGAGCTCGTCTGGCAGAAATTCCGCTGTCCGCGTCGTTAGTTGTGAGCGAAAAATCAGCGTTGTCCGTGACCGAAAAATCAAGAAAAATGCAAATAAAAAACATGCAACGACGATTACGATACTGCCTAATGCGACTTCTGAGCGCCGTTTCGTGTTGGCGCAATGCCAACTGTGTTTGAAGCTTTGGCTTTCCGCAAGGTATCGACTACTCCATAAATCATAGTTTTTGTGAAGTAGGACAGCACCCATAACGCCATTATTACACCTTCTTCAGATAAGCGAGGTAGCCGCTACACATTCTAATTGCTACAGATAACACCCCCTAAACATTCCTTGACATTATTGTCTGTTAGGTCTCATTAATACGGTGCCTAACAAAGAAAAACGAGCCCTTAAATGTCACCTCCTTTCCTTCATTCATAGCGAGGGTCTCGCTCTGGCAGACTTGATGCCTTCAGGTAGTATGTAAGGGATTATTGGTCAGCTGCCAGCTCGTAAAACAATCACGTGCTACGTGACGCCAACAGACACAAAGAAGAGTGTTCCACACTCGATGCCATGGCTGCGATTGGCGCTTACTAACACTCCTAGGTTTAAATGAACATATATACCCCACAAAGTGGACGGGAGGATGACCGCCGCCGTAGCTCAGTGGTAGAGCATCGGACGCGTTATTCGAAAGTCACAGGTTCGGTCCCTGCCGGCACCAAGTTATCTTTTCGTCCACTTTACTTTCGTCACATTTATATACTGGTTGATATATGCTACTCTTCTGCCACGCTATATTACCTAGGTTAAGGAGATTCCATGCCCGACGTGACGCCTGTATAGGGTCTTTTTGCAAATGCGTTTCAAGCACTAGCGTGGATCTGTCGTAGAATACTCGACTGCCACGCAGAGGTCCCGGGTTCACGTTCCATTCGATCCTGGGTACTTCTTATTTTTTCATGTCCTTCGGTTACGCCGCCGACGGCAACGGCGGCGACGCCGCTCAACGCAGGAACGGGTGCCTAGGAGCTGCGCTCTAATAAATAATAAAAATCTTCGGTTTGAGTGAGAATTGAAGCCAGGTCTTCTGCGTGGCAAGCAGGTGTTCTTCGTAAAATGCTTCGGAAAAAAAAAACACTATGAGTGTCACGTAGTGCGAGGAGTCTCCTTAACGCGTGTAATATTGCATGGCAGAAGCGTAGGATCGCGCCAGGCGTCAAAACATGTGAATTGCGCAACGAGTGGGCGGTTTAAAGGCCCACCGATTACACAGGGCTCAGACATATTTAGTCATCACCAGCTACAAAAGCATTAACAAAGTGAGCAACTGCGTGGGTTTGCGTATTGCCTTCCGGACGCGTAGTGGGCGCTTCGCTGCTTCACCAAAGGAAGAATTATGGTGTAGTGGGCACTGCGCAACTGTACTTGGAGTAGGCATTCTAGGATAGCTTGAAACGGCCAGTGTTACGCGCACAGATGTCCGTTTCGTTGCGGCACGGTTGAGGCATGCACCAAGAACCGAAGCCCGGCTTGCAATTGAGAAGGCACGGGGCCCGATTACGCTTATCGCCCCGTTTCTATACTTTTGCAGGCGAAGCTCAATCGTCCTCCAAGTTTTCCTTTCTGCATACAAGCCTCCATCTTAGAGCGCAGGTTTTAGGCGCCCGTTCCTGCGTTGAGCGGCGTCGCCGTTGGCTGGTGTAGGCGGCGTCGGCGGCGTAACCGATATAGCGAACGAAGATGAAAAAGAGCCAACGCGGACGAAAGAGAGCGAACGCGGAGTCTCGATGTGACGATCCACTGGCCTCCAAACTCGCTTTCTTCCTCCGTCACGCGCGCTGGCCCGTTGGTCGAAGCTCGTGCTCATGCAGGGCTGGCATGTGCACTGCGGCTGGCTTCGCTCGTCCTAACGGGTCAGTTTGGTTCGCAACTCCTGCAATGCACAGAGTGGTGTGCGTAGCACTCGAGCGCTAGCAGTTTCTGTGGCAATATGCAACGAAGGTTGCATGGCTACAAATGCGGATATCCAAAACTTCAAACACAGTTGGCGTTGCCCCAACACGATGCTGCGCTCAGAATTTGCATTAGGCAGTATCGTAATCGTCGGTGAATTTTTTGTAGGGACTATTCGCGTGACGTCAACATGCGCTATTGATTTGCACCTTCAAGTGACTCGATGACGTCAGTGCACATCAGCTACATTGTTCTGTTGCCTATGACTACCGACTCAGGCTTCATCAATCTCTTTCATCAGTCTGCTTTTTCTGAACTACTTTTTCTTTCTCGACTGCTGTCCAATGCATACGTAATCGAACAGAGTTGAATATCAACGCCCTTGAAAGGCACCCAGCAAGAGCTGCCTTCCGCAGGTCTTGCCGGGAGAATATCATGACATTCCATATAACCATGTGCTGAATAGTTTTCGGACTTTGTTGCAGCGGAAACATGCCTCATCCTGCGGCGAATATTTTCTATACGCATGTCTTTGTGATGATGCAGGCAGCTCAGGCCACGAATAGCGAATCACCGTCTCTTGCATTATAATGCGAATTTTCCCTTCTGATTTCTTTTTTTTAACCGTATTCGGAAATTTATATGGTCTTTCTTGCCGCTATAATTCGCATCCATGTTACCATATGTCCTTTTCCCAATTTACTTTTGAGCCCGCTCGGTTGTATACCTCTACTTTCAATTACCTCGTACTTGTTTGCCGACTCTCTTGGCCTGTTCCTCCCGTTCGTCCGCACTTTTGAAGTACAGACATTTCTCTACCTTACGTTCAAATTACTCTCATCCATGCGTCTGAGTCTTCCTTCAAGACCAATTTTTCTCTGCGCTTCTCTTCTCTCATTTCAAAAGGAGCCCAGCCAATCTCACCATGTACTTACTCATTCAGGGTTTCCCATTGGCCTTAAATGCCAGTCGAGTCCTGTCCTGTTAACATTTAGACCCGACAAGACGTGCTTCTGATTTCACACCAAACTGAACCTCTGAAAGTTATTACTGCTATCATGGCTCATTTCTGAATTACTCGCACAACTTTATATTCAGTGTCGCTCCAAAGTTGGTACATTCAAGATGTAGCAACTCGCGCTTATTGCCACGATTGTTCTGCTGGGGTTCCATACGTTCGAAAAATTAGTGTTCATTTCAAGCTAAAATTCACGTTCTGGCTCGGATATCTATTGTCCGGACTTTTCATAACAACGGGCATATTCACGTACAAAGAAATATAATGAACACTATAAGCTCAGCATCAAAAAGTGAACACCAGGGTACCGCTTGTGCAGAAGTTATGGTGAAGCAGGCCGCAAGACGTGTAGATAGATGTACGACTGATTCTTCCCCCAATCTTAGTGCACTTTTCATGCCAGTCGACGCCGAAGACACGGCCTTCGACAAACGGCGGAGCAGGAATTTTGTCTCCGGAATCGCAAAAGTTGTGTACGAGGCTCCTACGTCCTGCGGCGATTTGTTTATTGGACAAACTGACTGTTATGTTATGACCGCTTGTACGAACATACTAACACGATTAAGACTAAAATTGGGACGCATTTTGCATTCGCTTCATCAAATAAAGATGATCGTCATTCCATCTGGCGAATTTTCTGCGCAGGTATCATGAGCTCTGTTCTTGTGAAATCTATTTACGAGACTTTCATCATGCATCGCAAAGAGCTCTCATGTGCAGCACGACCACAGTTGCGTTGACTGGCAAAAAGATAAGCTGTCTTCTGTGCTGAGATAGGCTACTTTTCTTTCTGTTCTGTCCTAGCTGGCTTGATGTGGAGAGGTTGGAGTTTATATCCCCTCGGCTATCGGCTACTCCATTTCTATAAGTGTGCGAATCGGGCTCGAAACAAATCGTTGGACTAACGACGGCCGCATCTATCTATCTATCTATCTATCTATCTATCTATCTATCTATCTATCTATCTATCTATCTATCTATCTATCTATCTATCTATCTATCTATCTATCTATCTATCTATCTATCTATCTATCTATCTATCTATCTATCTATCTATCTATCTATCTATCTATCTATCTATCTATCTATCTATCTATCTATCTATCTATCTATCTATCTATCTATCTATCTATCTATCTAGAAGATTACGTCTGGCCGCTCTCGTGCCATAGCAGGTCATGAGTGTATGGCGAACACGGTCGGGGAATGAATAAAGTGACATGCGTGCCGAGTACGCCATTCGCCTCGAGATTAGAGTCACTGGAAAAATTTCAGAGTATCGCGTCTGTTTTCCGCGCGCCGCCGCCGACGCGATTGGCTTACTCGCATCACGTGACCTCTCACCGCCATATCCCTTCCAAGCGCTTTGGGTGCAGGCGCGTTCAATGCAGAGCGTGGCCGGACATTTAGCAGTACCACGGTCCGCAGAAGTACTTCGTCGCTTTTTTCAACGCATCATGCAGACAAGGGCGTAAGCAGACATTTTTGTCGGGGGGGGGGGGGGGGCACGGGCTCGGTGTGCCACCCCCTGGCTACGCCACTGCATGCAGATGCCAGAGGAGAGTAGCTCACCATCAATCGAACGTTACTGGTGAGCTACTCTGGGAATCTCGTTTGACGTGTGGGAAAAATTAATGTCAAAGAGCGCCGTGTGGCTGCATAGTTGGCCTGAACGAACTCGCCCCCCTCGAATAACACTCCTTCCTGCGGTGAACTACACTAACTTTGCTGGAAAAGATCTTATGCGACAGGATACTTCACCTTTTCGGTTCGCTATGGTCAGCGATATTGAAAACTACATACCTTTCTATTTGCTCGGCTGTTTATATCTCGATCTGTTGAACAGATTACGCATGCTATCCGAGTTATAAACGTGTCACACACGAGAGCGAAATCGAAGATTTATTAAAATAATAACTGTTTACTGGTATACCTTGAAGGCAATTGTGGCATGAGCATTTGCCATTGCACAAAATAGAAGGGCTTAACTCTGTTGATAAACTTGGTATAAGGCAATGTTATCAAGCGTATTTTTACATTTGTTGCAAAAAAAATGCTGCTAATGCTGCATTGCACCGAGCGTACCCTTAAAATACTGTATAGTTGGTGAGAAATGGCCACAGCAAAAAAAAAAAAAAAAAGCAGATCCCACGCATTGAGGGAGTCGATGTTATGCGAGCCCTAGGTCTATATACATACTGTGTTGCAGTAGCATGCGCTTTAAAAATTCCGGGATGTGCTATTTCTGATTAAAAGAACATAAAGCACCGTGCCGAGGAAGCTTTAATAAGAGTGCATCTTGAAAAAAAAAGTGCAGCAGTGCAGAAACCGAACCCCAGCTGTTTACGTACTGGCAACGCCAGAAAAAGAGCTGTTTGTCGGAACACAGCAAAATATTTGCAAGCTCATTGTAACGTTGGGAATATTAAGGACACAAGAAATAGGAAATGAAACAATTAAGCAGTGATGTCAATAATTTTTGATGGCCTATTTTCTACTTATCGTAAGATAAGATGCACCTTACCTACCGCACGCCGATTCGCCCGTGCGTTCGGCTGCTGGCGTTCCGAATCAAGACGTCGCGCAGAACTTCCAATTACCTTACACACACAACTTCTATTACACATGTCAACCAGTTGAGCAGCAAGCACGGTGCGCAAGCAAGCTGTGCGTCAGCAATCAGTCGAAGGACGCAATGTTGAATGTTCTCGATGTTCGATAACGTTCTCGAGTACAGTGAACCTGAACACCGACTGCAAAGCTAGCGCAAACAGTCAAGATTCACCAAATGTCGAAGTAAATGGCATCTCGCACGATGTCACTGCGCTAATGCAACTATGTTTACAGATCCGGACCTAGCGAACATGCCCGGGCGTGACACGAAAAGAGACCGATGAAGCCAAGAAGAGAGTTCGCGAGCACATGGCAACATTCGCCGTACGTTTCATTAGTTACAGCGCTAACCGCGCAGTCGATCCATACCTGTCAATGACTCCAAATCACTTCTAATATCCTCTTGAAGAAACACACACACATAATGCCGTTCTGCCGAGCGTAGCACGGCACTGAGGCTAAAAGATCGGTCACTTCTCAACACACGCTACCAACGCGCCGGACGTTCCGGAAGGGAAATGGCCGCCGCCGCCCAATGTTGCCCGCGTGCAGCCTACCTTTGCGCTACTCTGAAATTTTCCAGTGACTCTACTCGAGATCTTTGAGCGGCGCCCTCCCGCGTGTGACGTCAGAGAGAGGACTCGGGTACCGCTCTTCGCGCGCGCGCTCGCTACGTGAAGGCTGCTCGACGCTGCCGGCCAGTCTGTCCTGCTCGAGTTATTGAAACATTAGTGGGCAAGTTCATAAAGCAATTTGTACGGAATGTTCAAGCGAAATGCCCAGCGAAATCGAGCGGAGTTACCGTCAGGAGCATGATCACTGTCGATTGCTCCTGGTGTCGTCTGCTAGCCATCAATGTGTACATCTGCATGTATGGCGACGATTTCTCTTCGCGACTGTTCTGTGGCCGTGGCGCACTCAAAATGACTTTCCGGCCCGTTTTCGAACACCGACTTCAGCGTTCAGGCTTCGGCTCAGTGTCTGGGTTAAAACGTGCTGCCGTGTTCGGTTTCCAAGCCTGCTCCTTCGGCTTGGTTCCTTTGTTCGGATTTCTAAGCGCATGACAGACGACGTGTGATTTTCATTCAAATAAATAAATGGTCGTTACAGGCAACAACATTTGATTAAATCCAAGTTTTCAGCTGCTGCCGTGTAAGCGCGTCGTAAGTACTTGAAATTTAAACAAGAAATAAAAAGGTTGAGAGCACGAGTGAAAAGGGGATGCACGACGGTGATATGAAATATTGGTAGGTTGTGCGGAGTTGTTGTGTTTTCTTTTTGCAGCATATTTTAATCCCTACGTTAATAAATAACGTTTGCTGGCGCCTTCATGGTCCTTTGAAAGTAGGCTGAACAGAATTAGTGTAATCATACTAACGTAGATAAATACAAAGCTTTCGCATCGAAAGTCGTAATAAGATGTATTTGCAATAAAATAGTGTAAATCACTCTCAACGGTCGACTCCTGATAGGCCGTGATGCGGTCGCTGACTCAAAAGACTCGCACGGTCCCTTATGCATTTGCCTAAGATGACTCGAAGTCGAAAGCCATCTTTTTCTTCAGTCGATGTATTGTTCCTTCCCCGCCCCCCTCCGGATGCTGTCTGGACGTAACGTGGTTTTGCACTGCCTCGAGGACCGGACCCATTGCAAGCTTTCTACACATCACCTGGTTTTGCATTGCCTCCGTGATCAACCCACCGATCACGAAGGCAATGCAAACCAACGATGTCTTGTGATGACGTCATCATGTGACGTGACGTTATGACGTCACACATTTTGGTGGTCTGTAATGTCATGAGGACGTCATAAGGTGACGTCACCATGTGATGACTTTCCATCACTCGTGTTGACGCTGCAGACTCGGGACGCCGAGAGAGAATTTTCGCGTTTCATCAGGATTCCAAGGCTTTGACCTTATAATATTCAATCTTGTTAGCGCGGTAAAGAATAGCAATAACTGCAGCCAAAGGGGCGAAAAGAATGGTGGGAAACAGATCTCTTTCTCCTCTTCCTGTACACATTCACCGGTTTTGCCTACTGTTTACGAAGCTGTACTGTCGGTGACAAATGAAACATGCACAGCGGAGCGTGTTCCCCAAGCATTAGGAACTGTTTAATGCGCGCCGTCCTGTCATCACCATTGACGGGAACGCACACCCGATTAGGGAGCACTGCACAACCGAAAGCATGAACCTGGCTCACGAGTGGCAAACCGCAAGAGCGTATCTATCTCCAATCATAAGGATGCGAATTGCACTGCGCGCACCACTGCTGGCCTTTCATTCGGAACCGATAGTACGTGTAACAAGTTTTAATGTGCATCCATCTCGCTCAATCTACGCTAGTTGTCGGCAATAACCCGCTGGTCGATGAAGTTATCAATTTTATTATGTAGGCAAACGTTTTGTGCACACAGGTCCACATGACTATAATAGGGAGGGGAGTGTGAATTTTCGTTCAACTCAAGTCTGTTTACATAGCGCTAAGTTTTGCAAATAAGCCCTAAAGTTGATTGCGCTTCGCTTTCAAATCAGCGTAGACTCTCTTTAACTCGCTTGGCGGGACGTTCGCGCTTTCACGTAAGCTATTCCAACGCCATCCACCCCAGTGAGTGACGTTACGAACTCGGGGACATGATCCTGACCACGATGGCTCTGTGTATATACAAGGCACGTTAAATGTTAACGTTTCTTAACCACCTGTAATGCTATCAGCCATCTAAAGAACTATCATTATAAGAAAATACAGCCGGCAGTTGCAGAACGCCGTGCCACGCTAGCGAACTATAACGAAAATGCAAAAAGCCGAATCCCAGTCTTTGCTTCACTGGAGCGCCGTTCGCAGCGCCGCCATCGGTGGCGCACGAGGCGAATAAAACTCTTTCCCACAGTCACGTGTGGTGCATACCTGCACACAACGGCCCATGGTATGCGGGTACGCTTTGTCATATAATTTACAGTCTATACCAACGCAGGATAACGAAAATAGGCATTTAAAACTTTATAAGACTCTTTCCGTGAATTAAGCAAGAGAATGGCATAGTGTTTGGTATAGTTGGCGATTTTTAATTGAGCACACAAACTCTTAAATACGTGCTCCTGTAACTGGACGAGCTGTAATCTGGCGTTGCTCGTACGTGCAGGAATACGTCAGGGAAAGCTGCTTACACTTCGTTTCGATAAGAGTAACGCCTGTGCTGTAACGTAAGTGTCGGCGTTACGCTGAACTATAGTATCTAGAATAACAGAGTATCTAGTATAGATACTCTGTTATACAGTATCTAGTATACTATATAGTATCTAGATGCTAGAGTAGTCAGCGTGCCTGGTAAGCCCTCGATATGCACACAACTACTTAGTTTACACAGAGACGTCCATCCACCTAGTAAAGCTTGGTTCAAAGTGCATCGTAAGCAGCTACTCGCTGACTGGTTCGTACGCAGTCGATTCCCACCATGCGTGAAGACAGCCGGAATGTTTTATGGATTTTTATTTGCATAAACGATTATCTGCGGAGAATGAATGCATCGCCAATATCTTGCTTGTTTTCTTTTGTGTTTTCTCTCACGCAATCTTCTTCGTTTGGTTTTTTTTCAGAGTATATACGGGGTGAAAGAATAAAAGCGGTTGGTAGACACCATTTTTCACTGACCTGTCCTTCATGTTTAGTATCTCGCGCTGTTCTTATAGATCATAAAGATGCACGAAGAAGCTCAAATAACGAAGCTTTTGACATTTTGCACAATGCACTCTTGAAGGGCTTGGTATAGTTGATTTTAGTTGAGATATGACATATTCCTGTGCAGAAAAAACTGCCACACCCGTTGTAATAAATTGTCTTCTCGTCATAACTACATAATACGTGTTGCTGTTAAAAAAATTCCGGCAGATCCAACACATTGTGGGAATCGATTTCATGCGAGGCAGGCGGTGAGCAGCAGCCTATGCCACTTTTCTCACTTTGAATCGAGCGTTACGAAGTGGATCTACGCTTTTGGGTAAATTTAGTCGTTGTGAGCATATGCTGGACCGGCACGTCGACCGCATATAAAGGGTGGCTATTGACCCGACGTAACGTCGACACTCATGATGTTATAACGACGTTAGTATTATCGCAAAAAAGTGCACGCTACAGTTTGATGAACAGCATATCATAAATGGCGGTCGTCAGCGTATTTGAGCAACGCTTCACTATAGCTTTGGACATAACGTTTGTATAGGGTCTTTTTCCTGAGTAATTTGAAGCACTGGCGTGGAGCTGTGGTAGAACACTTGAATGACATGCAGAATGCCCGTGTTTGATTCAAATCAATTGAATCAAATCAAAAGGCGAATTTTATTACACCATAATACGAAAAATGCGTACACAAATATTTGGACCCATAGGCTCAGCGGCTAGTGATGGGTCCAATACAAAAAAGGTTATGACAATTAGCAGTCTTGTGCAGAAAAAAGAAACAATAGCGAAAGTATCATCCATAAGAGAAAAGTATTACACAGATTCAAGGAACCATGCTAAAAAACAACGAATACATAATTACTATGATCACACTAAATATACATGAGAAAATTTTTAAGAATAAAGAAAAACTCAAGAAAATGCCTGGTTAGAAATGAAGTATCGTTTGCAGGTAATGTCAAAACTTCTTGCCAGTTTTGTTTCAAGAGGCAGAGGAGGAGGAGAAGAAGAAAAAAGGAAGGACAGGGAGGTTAGCCAGTTCTCAGACCGGCTGGCTACCCTGTGCTGGGGAAAGGGGAAGGGGGAGTGAAAGATGATAGAAAAGAGGCGAATTGTTCCACAGCTTAGCACCAGAAAATTGGATTAGTCTTTTACCGTACACATTCGAACATAAAGGAAGGTTAAGATTAGCGATGCTTGCGTGCCGTGAGTTTAACGACGGGAACGTGAAAATAGTACGGGGCAGAGGCGTGTTTGTGTTTATTATTTTATTTACTAAACAGGAAATCTTGTAGTTGCGTACGTCCGCAAACAGCAGTATACGCAGTCTCTGAAATAGAGTATTAGAGGGCTAATGAACCCGGAAGGAAGTAATCACACGCACAGCTCGTTTTTGTAACCGGATTAGCGGATTAAAGTATGTTATGTACGTTTGGCCCCACGACTGACAACAATAGCTGACGTGGCAGTGAATTAGGCTAAGATATAATGTTCGCAGCAAAGTCAAGTCAAAGTATTGACGTGTGCGTATGAGAGTGTAACAGCTGAATGAAAACCTTTTGCAAACGGTATTGATTTGGCCTCTCCAGTCAAAGGTTACTGTCAGAAATATATAATGCCAAGATATTTAATAGTCGGAACACATTCAATGGCTTGATTGTTTAGCGATACGCTAATTGCAGCGCAGTTCACAGTTTTCATTCGTGACCGGAAAATAATAAATTTTGTTTTATCGGTATTTAATAGCAGCTGATTGTCCCGAAACCACATTGACATAGCTACTAGTTCGTTGGACACAGTACGTTGTAAGGTTTCAAGTGAACCGCCTGTGAATAAAATTACGCTATCATCTGCATACATTAATGCTTTAGAATTAAGACTGTAGTACTCGCGAGAAATCATTAACGTACAGAGCAAATAAAATGGGACCCAATACGGATCCTTGCGGTACACCACATGTAACAGTCCTCGATTCCTCGGTTCGGATAGATAACCATCAAGCAGAACTTTTTGCTTTCGCGATGTGAGAAAACTGGAAAATAAGTCTTGAGCACCATCAATAACATCGTAGCTCTTTAGTTTTTCCATTAGTGCCGAGTGACAAATGGTATGAAACGCCTTTTTTATGTCGATAAATATTAGAATAACAACATTTGGTTGGTTGAGGGCGGAGTTGATGATTTCAGATAAAGTAAGAACAGCTGTTGATGTGGATTTCATTGGAACGAAGCCATGCTGCTCCGGGCAAATTATGCTATTCTTTCTAAGGAAATACTTCAGCTGTTGGGCGATTAATTTTTCAAATACTCAATACGGATATTGGTCTGTAGCTTCAGGGAATATTGTCCTTTCCCGTTTTGTATACTGGTACAACTTTGGCTATTTTTAATGCATCTGGGTAGGAATTGGCACTTAACGAATGGTTAAATACAGCGACTTTTGTTCTTTGCTTCCATCGGGATTTTTCGCTCATCGACAACGAGGTCGACGCTGCCACCGGATTTTTGGCAACACGGGCTCCTTAACGCTGTCGCCTTAACATTTCCATGTCTCTTCTTGCTGTACCGGATAGTACAGTCAGTGAATCACCTGCGGCGCATATCTGTATACCACAGGCGGTGTTATTCGAGTATGTGCCGTACGTGACTGTTGGAAAGGGTTTCATGAGGTTCACGACAGCCTACAGGCAAGACACGTTATTCATGTGGAGACCCGTGAATCGTGTTCGTCATAGGCGCATGCCCTCGTATGCCCATTCTGGTATATACTAAGCTAAGGAGACAACAACGAAAGCAACCAAGACCGAGGCATGTAAATCATGCCGTTCATGACATGCATGTCATGATTTTCATATTATGACTTGTCGATTACGTTCATCATACAGTCATGTTATGTCATACCGATTTTGGCATATATCCCATGAAAAAAATGGCCAGGTCGTAATCGGCCAGATAGATAGATAGATAGATAGATAGATAGATAGATAGATAGATAGATAGATAGATAGATAGATAGATAGATAGATAGATAGATAGATAGATAGATAGATAGATAGATAGATAGATAGATAGATAGATAGATAGATAGATAGATAGAAACGGCCAAAGTGCCTTTTGGTTAACTAAGAAATGCTTCGCATTTAATACTCACGAAAGTGAATGGAGCCACGGTAGCAGCGTAGCTCAATCAGTCGAGCAGTCCAAGGCATAGGCTGAAGCGTACAGCGGAAAACACCAATAGTGACGCACACACAGGCATTATCGAATGTGTCGAATATTTTTCTTCCCTGCTTATGAGACATAAATTTAGTCTGGTAGACATAACTTGAACAGTGCCTCGCGATGGGGCATCGTGCGCACTTAGGTTGCAGATTCAGCTCCCATCAGCGGCAAGGTTGCCCTTCTCTTACACTTTGGTTTCATTGTTCATTTACTGTAAGAATAATTTGTATGCAGTATATTATGGATCTTCGTCTTTAACTATGTTATTCAGTAAGGAAACAGTTAATGCGTATCATGTCTTTTTTTTATTTCTTTGCATATTAGCCTTTTTATGGTTGATAAGGTATGCGTTACGTGTGGCTTCACTACATTGCGAACTGCACGCCTGTATTTCTTTCTTCTACGAAACAGGAAAGCGACTGCCGCATTGATTAGGCACTAAGCTTAGCATAAGGGCATCGTTTATTTATAGTGCCATGGCCATATCGGAATTCTGCAAACATTAATAATGCGGAACACTCTTTGCCTAGGAGTCCATCGATTTCGTCTGAGCCTCTCTGTAAATGAGACGCACAACAGGCAGAAAGACAGTGTGTTCTGACGTCCTGCGCTTCTGCCTCTGTTCTTTCTTCTTTTGTGTGCCTTATTTACACCGAATAGCATGCACCAACTAGCCCAGCAACAAGTTCTTCTAACTTACATTTGTTCTGATCAATTCATGCAGCAAAAGCAAACGAAAAAACAAAAACCTTCGTACCCTCTATGTCCGAGTGTGTGATTTAGCATAGTGAGTGAGTCAGTGAAGGACTTTTTTTTTTAAGAGAGGCACTGTGGCCTAACTGGGCAAGGGAAAGGAGGGGGAAATGTAGTCAGATTTAATGAATCAGTGCGACAACTGCAGCGCAGCCTTGCTGAGCGTTGAGTCGCCAGCCGCGGGTAGATTCAGTAACACGTAGAGTGGATAGGGCAGAGGAAGAAGAGAATGAGGGCTAGGAAGAATAAGTAATATTGAAAAACAGGAAAACCGCAGTAACTGTCGAGAGCAACAATGCAAAACGACATGAGGTGGCGCGCAGCTTTGCACAAAACCTGTAGCTACATCATATGTACCACTCGGTATGTATATGGTCCCACTTTAGCTACGTCTATAGATGCACTGAATGACGACTCTTTTCTCAACGGAATTACGAAGTAACACAAAAAGTGGTGTACCTGAATATTCTCAATGCGACAAATATAAGTAAGAAAGGGCACAGTTCCTTTAATAAATAAAACATCAGTTTTCCTCCTTCCTTAAGCTTTTCTCGTTTGGTGCGTCTGCTTGTTCTCTCACCAGTAAAGTGTACTGTAGTATTGCGTAATCCCCAGGATAGGCCCACTATAGTCGACGTTCTTACCCTCCTTTCAGACACTGACAGCAAAGTGGGATGATTCTGGATGAGCATAATGAGAGCCACGAGGGTCACGTGCTAGAGGGAGAATGAGAGAGTACAACTTTATTAGAATCCGGTGCAGACGCTGTTGTTGCCCCGCGCCACCCGGCTACTCCCACGTGGGGACCGGCAGGTATAGCCTAACGGCCCTGTCGCCGGCACACTGGACGGTCAGGATTTGGTCTTGAAGGTTTGGGCTGCGCAGAAGCGGATCCCACTCGCCCTTGCTGTAAGTCGGGCCGAGCGACCCGCACTCCCAAAGTATTTGTAAGAATGTAGCGGTCTGCCCAAAAGCGGTGCAGATGGCGTCGGGGAATTTGTGTGGACAAATTTCATTTCAGTATGTTAAGGACGGGTACGAATGAGTTTCAAGTAAGCGCAACGAGACTGCCTGTGCCCTATTGAGTTTTGAATGTGGAATGGGGAAAGCTGGCCTCGCCATGTAGTAATACCTGGTAATCTCGTCGTGTGTGGCTGGAGTGTCTTTATGTCCCGCGACGTCGGTGCTGGAGCCGTCGGCCATGTCGAGAACAGCGCGGTCGGTGAGTGCACGCGCTGCTGTGTGGGCCGGCTCGTTCGGGTTTAGGGCAACGCCCTTTACTGAGCCGGCATGCGCAGGGAACCAGTATATGGTGTGAGGGACGAGCCCATCGCTGGTGGAGCTGTTCAAGATCCTGGCGGCCTGTGTTGATATGCGGCCCTTTTGGAAGCATCTGACTGCCGCTTTTGAGTCGCTGTACACCTCTTCACACCGATCATATAACAGAGCGAGTGCGATGGCAACTTGTTCGGCCACCTGCGGGTTCGTTTTGCGTACCGTGGAGCAGTTCGTAGAGTCTCCGCGTTTAGCCTTCTTGCCTGGCAGGCATGTAGTCACGACAGTGAGACACGTTTTGCAAGATAAGAATACAACTCACTATGAAGCTATTCTCCAACGGGGAGTTTCTGACTAGCATTTTCCCGTCAGATTCCTTCAGTGTCACCGCCTTCTTATCGTTTCTAAACAAGTTTGTTGTAAACGAGAAATTAGCAAGGTAGTATTAACTACTATGCCGTTGCTTTGTCATCCTCGTTTTTGTGTTTAGATTTAGTAAAACGCAAGTTAAGATTGTGAGCTCTCTCTATAGCATTACTTCCTTGCTCACATGTCCCCATGGTAACAAAAAAAGAAGGCTATAGCCTATATGTAACTGCGTACGTATACTACGTGTAAATGGACAACAAATACGCACATGCGCATTTGCGGCGTGCATGCAGCCGGTCCGCCCGGGACAGAGTACCGGGCTCTTGTTTTCGCCGCTCCATAACTTTCTATTAGAGGGGCCCAATGAAACTGATCGCACTTTGCACGCGGCTGCAGCCCCAGTTCGGTAGCTCGATGCGAACTACGCAGCCGCTCACCTTACAGCGCCCGCTGAACCGGACGTGCTTCTGTTGGGAACTAGCCCGATGGAAACTGCACTAAACACGTACATATATTCCAGAGAAGGAAACCGATGCCGGTGCGTATACGAATGTGTAGCACACGACCTCGAGCAATGCCACTGAAGCAGGAGGCCTCGCAAAGCACACGGTGAGCGATGAAAACAGCGGAACCGAGCCCCGAATGAGGAGACACGGAGAATGAAAGGGAAATGCAAGCACACCGCGCCGACACTGCTGGCGATGGAGGAAAAAAACGAGCAAGAAAGGGGAGCCGCAATAGAATGCGAGGCGTTTGCATGGCACCCCTGGAACAGCGGTCGGTTCAAAACGGCCGGTTGGCGGAAACGGAAACGGGTCATTGCGTACGAGGGAGAAAGAATGAGAATCGTTGGCGAAAGAAACCGTAGCAGCTTGGCTGTGCATGGCCGCCGTGCTTGCATCGGGCCCTTCCGTCGCGCCATCTTCTTGAATCTCAATTTGAAGACGGCGCCCGCGATGGCATGCACCACCGGCTCCGCAATCGCAAAACTTCGGGCTCCGCATTCCGGCCATCGCCGCCATGGGAGAAGCCTGTATTCGTGGATTTCGCGCTGGCTTCGCGTTTTTGAATTGCCTCTTTGTTGCCCGCGTAAAACCTGATTAGAGGAGCTGGCACGACGCTCACGTCTTTAGTTTCAGAGCCGATATTCTTCAAGGTGTCACACTGGGAACTAAACAATAAATGGAGTAGTAATTTTCTTCTTACCTTGCCAAAATATTACTGGAACATTAGTGTTTCCTGCTTACGTTGGTTTAGTGAGCCGTGTGAAGGGACTCGAATGGAGGAAATAATCTGATTAAATAATTTGTTTACACCCGCTCCGTAATGCTCTATAACGAAGGAAAAATCCTCCACTTAAATATTAAGCGGACAGAAGATTAAACAGCGTAAAGCTTGACGATTATCAATCCAGCATTTCAATTTTTTTTTTCTGCAGTAGAACGTATATATGGAAGAACGAAGAATTCTACTCGCCTGTAACAAAGAATTGCCATGAATATAATGTAGCCTTCAAGCGTTACCAGACACGTTAAGAGAAAAGCGCGCATGAACATCGTAGCAACGCGATAGAGTAAATAGGCAATTGTGGTCGGCACAACGACATAATGTTGTGTGCAATGACCTAGTTGATTATAAAGTATTTCGCCAATAGCAATGTTCGAGACGTCAGTGATTCGTGCAGACACTTGTTTTTTGAGAACAGCAAGGGAGTGCCTTTTACAGTGTAGGTTTGTGAAGGTCACGTGGGACCCCAAATGTATTGAGTTTCCAAGGGCTCGCAATTGCCCTTAGTAATTATACTGTTAACGAAATCAGATTCACTGGAGTCTACCAATGTTCTTTTTTTCTTTTGTGAAGTCGATGTGTGCGTCCGCTAAAATAATAATATTAATAAAAAAATTTGAAGTGGCAATACGCCAGCGTCTGTCCTAACCTAAACTTTTGCTTCCGTACACCATCCACTACTAGATTAGGACCCCGATTTCGTTTTTAATAAGAGGGAGACAGAATAACTCAAATTATAGACCAATTTTGGTATTATTTGTATTTTACTAAGTGACTGATTGTATTGCGTATAAGTCTAAATATTCTTTCGTTGGACGAATGCGTTATCTCAGATAGATAATAGGGCTTTCAGACGGATAAATACACTGAAATGGAATTATTAGGAATCAGAGACAATTATGGCTGATCCCTCCGCCATAGGAATTGATATAACACGAAAAGGAAACGTGTCTTCACAGAAGTAGTTGATTGTTTAGTGCGCATTGATATTTGAGAGCTTGTAATAAGTCTATTGGTGTTTGAAAGCTATAACACCGTTTGAAGTGGCTGCACTCACGTTTACGCCTAGTGGCACATCTACATCCCTACGACTAACGCCCATGATTATGATTTAACCGCTGTGGTAGCTAAAGCTGTTAACATATGCCTGGAAACAACATATCGTGAATCTCGCGCAAAGATGGTATCAAGAAGCACATAAACACTGGTACTCCGATATGCACTCCTTCAAAGCGTCCTCAATTGGAGAGAGCAACGGCAAGGAGTGCGCTCCCGAGTAGTAGGATAACTTAAGCCTGTACTTATGCATACACTACCACACTGCACTTCAGCAACACTGGAGGCCGAGGTTCGTAGCTTGGGCCGTGAACGCGCGACGGCGTTCCACGTCCTGCTGGCCTATGTCTCGCTCCACCAGGGCACGACATTCGCCCGTCGACACCTTTGCCTTTCTGCGGCGCTTATTACAGCAGTTTTATTAGTCGGTGTTATCGCACTCGAAGCAGTAGGTGGTGGACAACCACCCTTGGTGCATGTGGAAGCTGCACTACTCCGACAAGGAGCTGTCACGCTCTAACACGAACCGAAAGGCAAAGAACGTAACTGCATCTAGGGCGACGGACAACTTCCTCGCTCGCATCGAGACGCTTTAACTGCGTCGTCGCCGAATCGCCCCCTATCGGCAGCGCTTGTTAGTGTCATAACGTAGTAAGGTGTTCTGTGGTAGTACATCATGTCACCTTTCACAGACGGCGACACCGCCTCGCAAAACCCAGAACGGTGCTCTAGTGGTTATGGTGCTGGACTGCTGACCCTCAGGTCGCGGGATCGAATGCCGGCCGCGGCGGCCGCATTTTCGATGGAGGCGTAAATGATTGAAGCCCATGTACTTAGATTTAGGTGCACGTTAAAGAACCCCAGGTGGTCGAAATTATTTAAGCCCTCCCCTACGGCGCCTCTCATAATCATATCGCGGTTTTCGGACGTTAAACCCCAGCACTTATTAATACATCGCCTCGCAAACCAAGCGCACCGTGCGAGAGAGATCGTGTGAGAGATATAAGGCATGTTCGTTGAGTCTCATACATGTGCGTCGATGGTGCAATGGATTAAATACCTGGCATTATTCGTCGTGGACCGAGAGGTCGTGGGCTCGAGCCCCGGTGATGGAACTTTTTCTAGTTTTCCTTAACCATCTGTTAACGTGCATCTTACCAACGTCATATCCGTAACGGAAATAGGTCAGTGAAGTCTCGGTGGACCCTAGCATAAAACACTTTCGTGTTAAAATTAGCGCAGCTTTCACTAGTCACGCAAGGCACGGTAACAGCAGAGCTGGCGGGCGCCTAGCTGGTCCTGGCTTGGCTAAGCTTTTACCCTCTCACATCTCTCTTTCCCAGCCCTTGCTATCATGGGCGACCTCGCTATCGTCAGGAGTGGTGCTGGAAGACCGGAGAGTGGATAAGATTGTTCCAGTCCCTAAAAAAGGTCCATCATATCTGTGCAGTAGTGATCGCCCAATTTCACTCACTAGTATTTGTTCTAAACTAATGGAATATGTGATTTACTCTAACATTGTCAAGTTTTTAGTCAGCACTAACTTTTTTGGTTCCAGTGAGCACGGCTTTCGCTCAGGATCATCATGTGGTACCCACCTAGCTTTATTTAGTCACGATATTAGTTCCAGCCGTGACTTAAACATAGCCGTTGATGCTCTTTTCTTAGACTTTGAAAAAGCAATCGGCAAAGTTCCGCATCAAGGGCTGCTCCTAAAACTTTTCCGACTAAACATTAACACACTTGTATTTAATTGGATTCACAGCTTTCTCACTAAACGACAGCAGTTTGTGCATGCTAACTCCCCCTCATCTAGCCGTTCTGGTGTGCCGAGAGGTACAGTGCTCGGACCCTTACTTTATCTAATTCATATTAATGACCTTCTAGCTAATATATCTTCTAACATTTGCCTGTTTGCCGATGACTCTGTCGTATACCGCCCCACAACAAACTGCGCACATATTGATATTCTTCAAAATGACCTCAACATTGTTAAATCCTCCTGTTACAAATGGTTAATGTCTTTAAACACAAATAAAACTTCACTGGTAGACTTTCATCACAGGCCTCATCACCAGCCAGCAGAATATACCATTTCCGGCTCAGCAATTTCATCTGCTGAATCTTATAAATATCTTGGCATAACATTTTCAAATAATACCTCCTGGTCAGCCATTGTCACTAACATGACTAACTTCGCGAATCGCACTTTGGATTTTCTACGTTGGCACATAAGACTGGCGCCCACATCAGTTAAATTGATAGCCTATCTTACGTTTGTTCGTCCTAAATTAGAATGTGCATGCTTTGTTTGGTATCCTCATCAATCTAACCTATCTAGCATTTTAGAATCAATTCAGAATCGCGCTGCTCGTTTTATCTACTCTGAGTATTCCTATCATTCCAGTGTTTCCGAAGTTAAAAACCGTTATAACCTCACTGAACTAGAATTACGACGTGATATGTCTAGACTCTGCCTTCTTCTGAAATTTTATCATGCTGCTTTCGACGTTCCAGCCATTCTCCCAGTTGATCGCTTGTAAAGCCGCACAAATCATCCTAGAGCGGTGTACCCTTCGCCAGAACAAACTACCACCCGTCTTCGCTCCTTTTTTTTTTGTAACAACCGCACGGGACTGAAACCATCTGCCTGAAACTACCGTGCACCACTCCGATCTACACCAATTCAAGAATGCCCTCGAATCACTCCTTCACTGCAATTAATACCCATCCCGCATGTAATACCCCAGCTGGGGCTCTTGTGATTTCGAAAATAAATAAATAAATAAATAAATAAATAAATAAATAAATAAATAAATAAATAAATAAATAAATAAATAAATACTATGCATGGCTATGCTTGCTCTCTTTCTTCCCTGTCTTTCTATCTGTTTCTCTCTCCACATACACCAGGTATGTGGAGTTAGATGCATGTTCTCGATTTCCGTATTATTCCCTGTAAGGGTGAACTAACGAAACAAACAGACAATTAAACCGAGGAAAACATAGGGGACATTATTTGTTGTCGTTGTTAACTGTAGTGTAATGATTTTGACATAAATTGAAAGCAATTAAAGTAAACGGAAAATCCCCCTTTTCGTCGGTTGGATCCAACGACGGCAAGGGTGGTTTTTCGGCGTCTATAGCCGTCTATAGGCGTCTATAGCCGTCTATAGCCGTCTGTAGTCGTCGTAGCCGCCTATAGCAAGCTGGACAGAGTTGATCTTAAACACCACTTAAGCGTTTATCACAAGGTATGAGTAAGGATGAGTCTACGAGAATGAACGAGGAAGTATATAGGAGTGTGCGGACACCAGACTCAGCTTGTTTACTCGCTGTTGCGTTGTGTTTTTAATTGTTCAACGTAAAAGGAGCTACCCAGTTTTCGTTTGCGCGTTCTGCAGCTCTCTCAGCCCAAACGAAAAAAAGAAGCAGTGGGGGAATAACGGTGCGAACTCAAGTACGACGGGATTTACGTGGAAAGACCCAAACCAAAAAAGTGTGCGCGTGAAGGACGAAAAGTTTGGGACGCCAAATGACGACAGCGAGGGACAACGCACCCTTGTCCAAGACGTCTGCGAGTGTAATCCGCACGAGACAACAATAGCAGAAGCGAAAAATTTTACGGCGCGAGCCTCGGCATGACTGCGAACCTAGGCGGAGCTGCGGGCTTTCTGGCCTTTCCGCCAGCCCGGTTAAGCTTCGAGCTGGGAGCTCGAGTTTTTCACGGTCCCAGCAGAAACAGTGGTTTAGTGCGTACAGGTACCCCTGTGGGTAATCCTTAGACTGCGAAATGGTACCGAGCTCTTCTTGCAATCGCTAGGGGGCTTCCAGAGGGGCAGTAGTGGACGCAGGCAGAGGTTATGCTGCCTAAATTAAAGCTGCGTTTTTTGTAAGTCCTCCAATAGCTTCAGAGACTTGTACAGCTCTAAATGTCAAGTGGAGTCTTTATTTGAAAACCAGGCAAAGTCTGCGCAGAAAAAGAAGGCCTGCCATCTGCCTCGATGTATTTTCGTACGAGGATGGGAGCAGATAAACAGCGAGAGTTATACATAGAGCGGAGAGGATGAGAGAAGGGCTAAGAGAGGGGTGGAAAGGGTTGTCTCCACTATTAAACTGCATCTGTTATTTCAATCAACGTGTACTAAAACGGGTATATTATTGGTGTCTTGATTTGAATGTGCAGGTACCGGTGTTTTAGAAGAGAAATCGATATCTACTTGCGTACCTCGAATGCAGTGTGTAAACACTGTAAACATGTATAGGTCACCTTCTCGTCAGCGCGAAAAAAGGACAGAAAAGAAGTTAGCTGCCCATGTTAACGGATCCCAGGTGGTCAAAATTAATCCACAACAGCGTGCCTCGTAATCACGTCCAGGTTTCGGAACGTAAAACGCCGGAAATTATTATTCTTACCTTTGTGACTCCGACGCTTCTGCACGCTGACCAGCAAACACACCGTTCCGCCTGGTCAAACTTTCCACATTACTGCGAAACATGTGAAAAGTAATTTGAATGTTATTGTTTGAACTAAAAATAATACGGAAGTAATTTTAAATGCGAAGCATTTCTTAGCAAACCAAAAACACTTCAACCATTTCTTTCTTTCTTTCTTTCTTTCTTTCTTTCTTTCTTTCTTTCTTTCTTTCTTTCTTTCTTTCTTCTTTCTTCTTCTTCTATCTATCTATCTATCTATCTATCTATCTATCTATCTATCTATCTATCTATCTATCTATCTATCTATCTATCTATCTATCTATCTATCTATCTATCTATCTATCTATCTATCTATCTATCTATCTATCTATCTGCCTACGTTTGGCGCTCTCGTGATCGACTCCTTAACTTGCTGTGTACCAATATTGGCATAAGAAGACGCGAGTGTATGACTAACACGATTTGCAGGTCACGACAAGAACAACGTGACTTACCTGTCGCGTACGTCATAAAATCCTTTCCTCCAGTTACATGCGGCACATACCCGCATAACGCGACCTGTGGTACGTGGGTATGCTATATTATATAATTCAGTCTATATCAACACAGACTTTCGAAATCTTGATGCGACAGCGTGAAGGAGCCGCAGAAAATGCGGTGCCGTCGTCGGCGGCGCTGCGGATGGGTGAACCTTCCCGATGGAAGGAAATAATAAGAATCACGGATCCAGCCGGAATCGCACCCAGGTATTCTGCATGACAGTCAAGTATTCTACCAGAGAGCCACATCAGTGCTTCAAACTGCTTCGGGACACGTCAGTGCTTGAAACGCTTCAAAAACACCCTTAACAAAATACGTTGCTGGTCTAGCTGGTTCATAATCTTCAAAATTGGACAGCGTGAAATCGAACAGGACTAAGAAGGAACACAGATGCACAGGACAGGTGCTACTGGCAACTAAACTTTATGCAGAGAGTCTCCCTACATATATACACAGCCGAGTGACGCGCGCAGGGCATTGCACGTGACAGTCAACAACGCGAATCAGGAACAGAAGAGCAAGACATATGCACATCACAACCATGTTTCTGAGAACAGTTTTTCTTTACTGCGTAGCACAATAGAAGTGCCACTGTTACAATCACTGGCTTTCTTTTTAATATGATAAGCCAGTTCTCTCGCCAGCACATTCCCACTTCTGCCCAGAATTCGAGTGCTAGTCAGCACTGGCTCACAGGCACAGGTCCTACAATGCACAGGTAGATGAAAAGTCAAATTATTTTTAACAGATCGCTCGTGTTCCCGTGCTCGATCGTTGACGCAACGACCAGTCAGTCCGATATAAACCTTGCCACAAGTGATTTCGTACACGATGCATACGGAGCATGTGACGTAGGGCCGAATGTGATTTTTTTCCGCACGTCGGTTTTTCAGGTGGTCCCGAAATGAGTGGGCATAGCCCAGCCATGGTTTATGTTGCGCTGAAAAAACTATAGGTACATTGTGCCTATGTGCCATATTTTTTTTAATTGTGTGACACTTTGTGCACATACGGCACCACTTCCCGTCATTTTTCTGCACGAGAAGAGTCAGGCTTCCTATTGCCCTTCAGTTTCTGTAACAATCAATTTGCGAAAGTAAGTGGAGGGGATTTGCGTTTTACTAAAAAAAATTATGTGATAGGCTTAATACGATTTCTGGTTTTAACAGCGAAGCTGTTTAAAACAGAGGTTGGGCTGTTAGGTGTTCGCAAAAAAACCCCATAGATTCTTCATGCCAGGGCATCGCCAATTAAGGTTGCAGTGCTCGCTGTCCGGTTTTATATTGTCGCCGCTCACCGACGTGGTTTTGGCGCGAAATATTGCTCTGCCAAGCACCATAATCGAAATAATCGAGAATAGGGCTTGCGTACCAGTCGATAATTTTAAATTTTCTACTCACGTGCTTCCCCATAGCGCATATCACCCCCTTGGAAGAATATGAGATCTCTTGAAAGCTGGGCGAGTTGGTAAGGTTTCATCGTCTGGCAAACTGAGCAGCAGAGGGGGCCACAAAGAAGGAACAAGAGAGACAGACGAGCGCAAGACGAGCGCAGTACACTTTCGTCGCCTACTGCTTCGTCCTCGTCGACTGCGGACAACATTTGTAAGATGATTGCCCCTGATCTTCTTGCGGAAGAAACAACAGCTCTTCGTCACCTGCTCAATATCAATATCCCTGCAATAACAATATCAATGAAATAAAGATTACATACGTACACATATGTCTTCACAAGCTATAGTCAAGTGTTGCGCGAATACGTCTACGACCACTACTCATGATATGCAAATCATCGCACCACAGCGTGCACTTCGTGGTGATAAAACTGACGTCTCTGCTCTGACGTGAGGACCGACCTTACGTCGCACCATGAGCTGCCCTTTACACTCCAGTGTACTCGGTGTGCCGGCTAAGGGAACTATATGCGCTGACCTGCTCAATTTACACAAAGACCTCAATCCACCTCGTAACTCTTGGCTTAAAGCAAAAGATGTGGCATAGGCTGCTGACTGCTTCGCATTACATTGATTCGTACAATGCATGGGATGCGCGAGATTCGGTAGTGTTCTAAAGTAATCATGCTCTACGGGTACTAAGTGGCCAAAATGTTCTGTCGCTACAAACACGATAGCCGTTTCAACGTCTCGGCCACGACGGCAGCATTCCCACGAGGTGGGATACGGCCCTCTGCTTACAGATATCGGAGAAGTTTAAATATTTTGAGTCAAAGTAACCACAAGGCTGCACTACGCTCATCTTTTTCTTATTCCTGGCGCTGAATATACGGAAAGGGTCTTAATACAAGCTACCTGCTTAGGCTACACCTTCATTAGTCCCGCCTTCAAAGCGCGGGACTAGCTAAGGGAAAACGGACACACAAGCCGTCTGAGCGCCTTCTGTGGCCATTTCCTTTTCGTTCGTGCCGTGGCTTGTGCGTTTTACCTAAAGATCCACGGATTTATTTTCCAATTTATCTAAATGCGTCAATATTACGTTTACTCGTGGTGCGATCACCTACACATGAGGCATGGCACCAGTCAGTTTCCCAGAGTAGTTATAAGTTTAGTAAAGTAAGAGCCAAAAACTCCCCGTCATGTATAAAGGCTCTGACGCACCACAATGCCAGCCAAGATGTTCCACATTGGGAAGCGCTTCCAACCTCCCGAGCCAGCGCCGTGGCCAAGGCAATGCGCTTTGATGTCACCAGTTCAATCCCGACATGCGGCTGCTGCGTTCGGATCGATTCGTAATGCAGAAACTGCTGCGTAATAAATTAAGTACGTGTTAAAGGAACCCCAACTAGATAAAATACTCCCAAGTCCTCCACTATAGCCGGCCTCGGTATCACATCGTGGTTTTGAAGCTAAAGTCGAAACCAGAGAATTAATTCCATTTAAGAGGATCCATTAGTAGCATTCGAAATCTTGCAGTTTACTTAATCGTGGATTTCGGTCAAGTGCACGTCCGATGGCCAAGTTTAATAGGCATATTCATTTGCCGAACGCTTACGAAGCGCGTACATATTTTCCGCTCACTCTCGGCAGTCCTTTTTTGCTCGGCTCGTGGAGTTATTCTGTTTCTGTACAGATCAGTTCCCTTCTGCTCTAAGGGTTAGAGAACGCCTTAGGCCATTGTGTTGATAAGATATTTTGTTAATACGACGATTGTTTGATTTTTTGTTGTAGTAGATACGATATTGATTTTTTTTTTGTGAGCGAACAATTTACAGTAAGTGTATGGGATTACAGCTTTAAAAAAGTGATCTGATAGGCTTATTAAATTTCTGGTTTTACCAGCGAAGCTGTTTAAACCAGAGGTTGGGCTGTTCGGTATTCGCAGAAAAACCTCGCCGAGCGATGTCGTCACCATGCGTGAATTGAAATCCCAAATTGAATTCCCAAAACCAGACCTGGACGCTCCTTTCACGCTGGGGGAGCTTCATGCAGCCGTAAAACAGATTCTGCACCGGGACATGACAACATCACTTGGAAAATGCTACGCAATCTGTCAGAAGAAGCCGAAACTGTCCTCCTAAAAATCATTAACGAGCAGTGGTCTCAGGGAGTAGTACCAGAACATTTGCGTCTGTCTATTATCAATCCTATACCAAAACCAGGCAAGGATCCTACAATTATAGGCAATCTCCGTCCCATATCGCTTACACCGACCATCTGTAAACTCATTGAGAGGATGATACATACGAGGATAACCAACTATATCGAATATCACGCATCAGAATTGCACCCGTCTCAAGCTGGTTTCAGACCCAACATGGGAACGCACAACAACCTCTGGTTGCTTCGAAGAGTCCTAAATCGAAACTCACGATACGCACCTCCTGACTATATTTTAGCAGTCGACATGCGCAAAGCTTTTGACAACGTCAAACAGGACCACATCCTATCGAATCTAGCAAGAATATACCCCAGCCAACGAACGCTTGAGTGGACCGCAAGATTTCTAGAAGCACGACCAGTACGACTTCGCGCCAATAGTAATACGTCCCCTGCGACTTACTATCTCGACCGAGGCGTTCCTAAGGGCTCTATTTTGGGTCCTCTGCTTTTTAATGTTGCCATGCTCACTGTAGCCCAAGAACTGGAATCGAACACTGGTGCCCGCTATACCATATATGCGGATGATATAACCATTTGGACCGAAACACAGGACTATGGCGGGAACATTCAGGATATGACAAATGAACTTCAAGCTGCTCTGATTGCACTCGAAGATACCCTTCCAAAAATAGGACTGACCTTAGCGCCAGAGAAAACTCAACTTCTTTACGTCAATGGCAGACGTAGTGCTCTTCCAAGAGAGCAGGCAATAACATTAACACCAGGACCACATCAAGTAACAGCAACACACGGGCACATTAAAATTCTCGGTATTCCCATCCACAGCTATAATACGGGACATCTTTGGACCACCGAGCTCAAAAAACAATGGCCAAAGCTACTGAACACAATGAAGCGCATCTCCAATAAATTTGGCGGAGCACGCCAATCAGCCTGCGCTACCATAGTCAGATCAATCGCTATTGGTAAAATCACTTACGGAGGCACCGTCATATCGCTGTCAAAAAAAGCCGAAAAAACTCTGCAAGTTCTCCACCGACACAACCTTCGGACTATCACGGGCGTCCCTAAGTTTACCAATGTATAAAAACTGCAGAACCTAACGCCCATCCCACCCTTTGATGATATTCTCAGAAATGCGCCGACATCTCTATACAACCGTTTACACCTCACCATACAGGGGCAAGACACCCTGCTTTGGGACACCCGACGTGTCCGTATGGAACCCCGGGACATGGCTAGTGAAGATAACACCCTTAACTTTCCTCTCCTGTGCCACTCCAAGACATCCACACCACTCCCAATCGGAGCCACTGCGGCGAGACAGCGGCTTTCTCAGCGACACAATCTGCACACCACCAATGCCGTATTTACCGACGCCGCTCTCGATGGACAAAGCCTTGCCTTAGCATGGTACAAACCCTCGACCGATGAGGCCAAGCGCTACATATGCAGAATGGACTACGCGACGCCTGCACAAGCAGAACTTTTGGCCATTTCGACCGCCCTACAGGATAACATAGCGCCATCAACTATATACACGGACTCATATGAAGCACTAAAGGACATCGAGAATCCCAATACAGAAGATGTTGCAGCGTTACGCATCCGCAAAATTCTCCTGCACAAACAGAAGAATGGCATTGACACAAGAGTCGCCTGGACGCCGGGTCACGTGGGGATCCAAGGGGGAGGTAACGAGGTGGCACACATTCTCGCCACCTCGAATGCCGGAGTTCTACCATATCATCTCCAACCTCTCCTACATGGATCTCCAGATCTTGGTTGCCACCCCTACACAAATTTGCCACCGAGCTCTCATTCCGGAATGGCAAGACTGCGATGCTTCCTCAAGTACACTAACCGGGAGAGACTCAAAGATGTCACCCCTCCTTGTATATTTAAGAACCTCGCCCTCAGCCGATCCCAGGAGATATTTATTAACAAAGTGCTAGCAAACACAGCCACTACCCCTCACATAATTCATCAATGGCAGACTCTTGCTGACCGGAAGAGGGGCATAGACACCTCCGCCCCCTGCATATGTACCTTTTACCACTCTCCATGCATAGCCAACATGGAGCATCTCATTTTACGTTGTCCTGCCCTACATCCTCATCGAAGGAACAGCGCCATTTTTATGCATCCCCATTTGGAAGCAGTACAAAAGGACATACTCGAATACCCTCACCAGCTTATCACATTAGCCCACTTCGGAGTTAGTAGCGGGTTGGCGCGCGTGATTTAGTGTGTGCCTACCAACCCTCCCCCACCCCCAACATCCTCATCAGTGGCCATCGGTCCTCCCTTTGCCTAATAAAAGAATCTATCATCATCATAACGGTAGAGTCTATTTGCATCTCAACAGCTCGGGGTCACGTGACCTGAGTAGAAACGTCATGTATGACGTCAGTGGTGGAGCGACACGTCACTGTCGAATCTGGCTCAGGCGGTAGTGATGCTGGAAAAATGGTGAGAACCGCGAAGTGGCACGGCGTGAGTTACTGACCCCCCAAGTGACACGGGTCAACCACAGACACTGCCAAAACGGCAATACTAACGCAAACCCCAGACGGAACTCTGCATGCCTTTCATTCAAATTGTACGGCGGTGGTATGGCGTCATAGGTGACGTTTCTGCGCAGGTCACGTGACTCCGAGCTATTGATGCAAAAATACGCTCCCCATTTCTTTAAAAGAGCATATACGGAGCTTTAAATTGCTCAAGTACATCGAACAACGTTGTTAGCACGAAAACCCGTGCACAGCAGTGTTTGCCGGCGTTCGTGGTTTATACTTGATTAGACAATTACTCGGGACAGCTTTCATGACAGGTTAAGAAATTTAAAACGCTCGAGCTCCATCTGTGTCTGTTGATACTCGGTTATAATAGGCCAAAGTTGTATTTCATGCGATTTTCCTTTTATTCCCGGCTGTCTGTATCTTAGCATCCGTAACCGTTATTTGCAGTGCCTTGGGTAAAGGCAACAAATCTCGCAAGTTTTATCTGTAGATAAAACTCTATGCGCATGTAATGGTGGGTGATGACTAGAGGCCAGATTTTTAGGCATTAAAAAAGGGCGTTTTAGGTGCCAAAAGTGCGCAACCAAAACAACGTTTTAGGCACCCAAAATAGGCAGGCAAAGCACGTTTTAGGCTTGCAACGTGGCAGACGTAGACCCAATAATTTTTTACATAAATGCAAATAATTTCAAAACAAAGACGTGCGCTACCTGTATCTACGACAGTAAAGCAAAAGCTCGAAACTGCTGAGGTGGAGTACATGTGTGCGAGCAGGAAGACGGACACACTAATTGAGGCGGGATAAGCACAACAGCGGTGGTGAATGGTAGACCGTGCACCAGCTATTCGGCAGGCCCAGGGTTCGGCTGCCAGTGCCGCCTAACACCTACCGGCTTTTCTACTCGGCAGAAAGGCACCTCGATCTGGCCCTCGGTCATGTAAGAATACTTATTTCGAAAAAGTTTGCACGAAGTTATGCAAAGCTTGGTACATTGAAGCACAGGACCGTCGTCGCTCGCTGGGCAACCTATTTCTCTACAGAGCTGGGCGGCCTTCTTTCTCTTTAGTTTTCTCTTTCTGTCTCCCTCTCTTTCTTTTTCTCTGTGTCTTTCACGTCTTTCTTGTCTCTGTTTACTTCTATTTCTTACTTTGTCTCTATTTCTTTCTTTCTCTTTCTTTCCCATCTTTGTCTCACTCTGTCTCTCTGTCTATATCTCGCTTGCTTCCTCTTTCTTCCTGTCTTTTTTTCCTCTCTCTCGATTTCTTTCTCGTTCTTTCATTCTCTCTCTTTCTTCCTCTTTGTGCATTTCTTTCTCTCTATTTCTCTCTTTCCCATTCTGTATATGCTATGCTATACTCTCTCCCCTCCTCCATTCCCTCCTCCTCACCCGCACCTCCCGTTCCTAACCCCCTTGCTATACTGTGTTCTGTCAGCGTGCCTGGATAGCCGATTGGTTAGGACGCTCACCTTCGGATCGTGGCTTCGCGAGTTCGAGTCCCGCCGCCTCACGCAAATTTTTTTCGCTAACATTATCTCTTTTTTATATTTCTCGCTCTCTCTCTCTCTCTCTCTCTGTATATCTTTCTCTCTTTCTTTGTTCGTCCTCACCGTCACATCTCTCCTTCGCTTCGTGCTTCCCCCTTGTTACATGCAGTACAAATCGGCGCACGTATTCTGGGAGCGAAGCAGAAGATGAAGAAGAGGACTGCAGAGGAAGAAGAGGACGAGGAGAGCGCGTGTCGGTTCATGATGATCATAATTTTGGGTCACGACATTTTACGCCGAACTAGAACAGCTTCGCTGTTAAGTTAAAAATGCTATTTCTTATGATAGCACAAAAGCGCCAACTTTTGAACATAGACGTGCAATTCTTATTCCCGCACGGTCCGCAGAATACCTCCTCTCCTTTTATTTTATTCAGTAGCGTGGTGAGTGAAGCGTCCACTGTCGAATCAACAGACTCCTGGGTCTCTTTCTTTTTGGCATGGCTAGAGAAGGGCAGAACAGGACCAAGCCGCTAAAAGACCAGAAGGGAGAGATGCCTTGTATTGGCCGGGTCTAATCGCGTAGGGTCATTTTCTTACCTGCCTGTGAACAGTTTAAGAAGTAAATTACGAACATAAAAGCCGCGTGCACATACCATTTTTCTTTCTTTTGCTCTTCTCTCTCCTTTCCCGCGACGGCTCTCCACGGTTTCGCAATCGCCAACCGCTCGCGCCATGTCAGCGAGGCGGCGTATGCTGGCGGGTGCGTCCCATTTCACTGCTGCTGGCGGTTGTTTTCTGGAAGTTGGTTGGTTGAACTGGAGGACTAGAGTGAAGCCCATAGAGTTCCGAACACTCACTGTTGCCCGGTAACATGAATAACGGTCTCGATCTACACTTGAAAGCGAAAATTGAGGTTAAATAGTGTTCACACAGACGCCTATATCGAAAATAGGGATTTATAGGCACATATGCATTTAGGCACAAACGACAAAAATGGGCATTTATAGTCACTATAAAAACACTATAAAAGCCCTTCTTAAGCTCTAATTCATGCTCATATATCAAAGTAGCGCGATAGGAACGCAAGAAACAAAATACGCATTTACCGAAAATCCGGTCTCTAGCGATGACATGTGCTCGCGATTACTTTACGTTTTTGCTACAGTGACATCGGCGCATAAATATTTATCATCAACAGCCATATCACAGTGGCCGGTGCGAGAAATGTAGCTGAGGATTACTTTTATGCTTACGTTTTCGTTTGTGTATCTGTGTTTCTGAACACTATGGAAATATGTTGGGACGCTGCGAATTTAGCCACAGACAATTAGGGTCTTGTTTTTCCTTTTTTTTGCGATTTACTGTTTAATTATGAACAGAATGCGTTTACGTTAATAAATGCTGCAGTATATCTCGGAAAACATAGTTTTTTCTTAATTTACATTATTTTGTATCTAAAGTCGTTATCACTTTTTTCTTTCGACATTCGTTAGTTTTCATTTTTATGTGCAGTATTTATCTTCGTTATTATCTGATTCTAAGCACTCGTAAAACCGCCTGCTTCTTGTACGACCCGTCGTAAGTAGTTTCAGACCCGTCGTAAGTAGTTTCAGCTGAGGCTGCGAAGCCACCGACCACATAGAACCAGTGCGCCGCCCCGGTACAAGAGCTCTTACCCGAAGCCGTTGCAGCATTGGGCCTGTGTTGAAGACCCGGAGCAGTTGCAGAACGGCGCCTGTTGCGGTTGCGTTGTTTCTAAGGTCGGTCTCTTAGATGAGGCCACCAGAGGGTCCAGTCGCTTGGAATATGATCTCTCCACTGAGGTCTACGGCAGGTGGTTCCAGCCGCTGAGGCTTCAGCGATCAACATGGACAGGCGCTGCACACGGTATGGCAGATGCGTGCCTTGGCCATTAAGCCATATATGCCCATACTCGGAAAAATTGGCAAACAAATATTTTTATTCAAGAATAGGGGATTTGTGCCCGCAACAAAACGTACAAAATAATTATTTACTGTCAGGTAAGCGCATCACAGTTTTGCAGCGCTTTTTGCACCTAGCTTTTTCTCGTGACACTGAGCTCAAATTGTGTATTTGCAATTACGGGCAATAGTATGGTCACTGCTACCAAACTACTTTTAGCACGAATGGTGGAATGGTGGGACTTTCGCAGTAATTTGAAGAAAAAGAATGCGTCATAGCTTAGGCTATCGTCCACTCCAGGGCCTCTACTGTACCGAGTACGCGTTCGCTCAGATGAAGTAGTCAGTACGTGGTAATATTAACGGCAAGCAATGTGTTGACTATTGGCCGCGAGATCGAACAGAGTCGGCGCCTAAGTGCGGAAGCCGGTCAGCCGTGGCCGCTTCAGCAGCATTGTATGCAGTGTTTGCACTTCGAGAACTTACAATGGAAGTTGACGATGAGGGTTCAGTCGACGGTGAGTAACATGTCAAAATCTTATTCCTTGCTTTTTGCACAGAAATTTCGTAACGTGAATCGCTATATTTCGTAAATGCGTCGATATGAAAAGCGCTTACTTGCCGCGACCGCCCAATATGCGCGTGTCACCTTTAACGTGTTGTGAGGCTAATATGCGTCCTCTTTTTCGTTTCCAGTGCCCTTTCCGTTGAGCACCATTCCTAACCATGTTGGGGATGGTGTCAAGTGTCTCGTTGAAGGCGATGAGGTCGTTGCAGCGGGCCACATTATTGAATGTAGTGCCATATCGCGTCCACGTGCTGCTCTGACAATCCAGTGCACATTATTGCGTTCGTGCTGCAATCGTCCGGGCTTACGAAGGAGCCACGGCGAGTCGACCTGAAGTTGGCCGGCAACGCGAACATACCAGAATTGAACTGCAGGTGTCCTACAGGGAAAGTCGTGACAATGTCACACGGCCACTTTTATCGCGATCAGGGCCGATGCGGATCATGTTTTGCTACACGGTCACTCCCAACAGTGATAAGGCCCAATCGGAATCCCTACGTTCGCGGTCTACGCATCTTGGTCTGCCTGAAGTCTGCGCCAAACTCGATCCGGATAACTTTGGATTTTGCAGCAGCGACCATTGTTGATCTATATCGAGAAATCCTATCCGCATATGCCCTGATCGCAATCGAAAGTGCCCGTATAATCCTGAAGTTGTTCGGATGTAGTTGGTCGGGGTACGTATCGCGATTTGTTTACATCATACTAAACTGACTACGATTCGGGCTCTGCTAACCACTTACTTCACATTGTTGAGGCGAAAGCCTTATATGCCTCATCAAACTCGAAAATTAACCGTCGGCAGCGTCAACACGAGTGATGCAAAAGATCATCACGTGATGACGTCACCACATGACGTCACAGATCGCCAAATTTTTCGACGTCATAGTCACGCCATCATATGACATCGCCGCTCTGCACTGCCTCCGTGATTGGTGACCGATCACGGAGGCAGTGCAAAACTAGGCGAGCTGCAGAAAACTTGCAATCACACGGGGTCATCATGACGTCGCACAGCGCCGAATTTTGTGATGTCACTATGACGTCATCACGACATCGCCACTTTGCATTACCTCCGTGATCGGTGACTGATCACGGAGGCAGTGCAAACCATGATGAGCTACAGAAAACTTACAATCACATGACGTCCCACAGCGCCGAATTTCGTGACGTCACTATGACGTCACATGGCGTGACTTCATACGATGACGCCATCATGGCATCACATCACCGCTTTGCACTGCCTCCGTCATCGGGCGCCGATCACGGAGCCAGTGCTAAACCAGGTGAGGTGGAGAAAGCTTCACGGGATGAGTGGAAGAGCAATACATCGACTGAAGGGAAAAAAAGATGGCTTTCGCCTTCGAGTCGTCTTAGTCGAATGCATAGGGGACCCTGAGTTTTCAGAAATCAGTGACACCTAGTAAAAATAAAAGTAGACTGAACAATATTTTGCTTACTTTTCCTTTCGGCACACCTCACAAGTGCAAGCATATTGTTGCTGTGCTGTTGCACATCAACAAAGTAAGGCAATTTACCCTTCTATCAAGAAATGACTTGTCCCAATCATGGGGACAGAACGCAAAGTACACTGAAAAACAGAAATATGGACTTACCCCCATAACTGAGCTACAATGCTGCCCCAAGGTATGTATATTGACATCAGTGCCCAGACATTGACTTCACTGCCAAAGTACAGTGTCGGAAGTGCGTCAGGCCTCAACCTCTTCTGCGAGAACCCTTAAAAAGAGAGAGAGAGAGAGAGAGAGAGCGAGAAAACATATGTCAAGATCAGCAGTGCCAAAAAACTCGCTCGCGCATTTTCATCGCTTATGTGGCGAGTCAGGGCTCACAAAACGATACTCTTTAATATGCACCAGATCATGCATACACATTTGCCGCGTTTCGGTGGTCGTATTTACCCTGCGGAACTGAGAACTGTTCTCTTAGCTCTGTTTTCTTAACGTGCGCCATCTACAACAAGGCTCCGGGATACTAGTTTAAACAGACTCGCAGCTGAGCGCGAACTAAAATTGCATTCGCAGCGCAGACGGTATATGAAGGACAAAGAATAAATTCCATGAATTAATTTTCTTCTTTCTGCATTGATTCTCGATAAATTTTCTTGCGGATATGATTGACAATCAAAGCACAGGGGAATCATGACTGGTACCCCTATCGAAGTTCTTCCCAGCATTCGCTTACTGCAACCGTCTTCACGCTCGTAGTCCACAGCAGTAACAAGCGCAAGTGCACACAGTATCGATGTTTTCGCTCACTACTCACCATCCTTTCTCGTCCGCGAACGCTTGAATGCGCCGCCATCGCAGCGCTTGCTGAAACTCATCGCGTACTTGGAAGGCGCGTCTTGCCATTACGGAGCCTAACGAGCCAAACACGACGGCGTTCCGCGTCGGTGGGATAGAAATGGAAGCTTATCCCTGGCTCTGTGCAGTATGTACGGCATTGTGGCACCGAACAAGACCTCACTGTCGAAAAAGAGTCTTCTGCCGATACGGAACACAGAATCACCATGTGAAAACAGCAGCCCCGTACACTTCCACACACTGCGTGAAACCCGTATCCACACTAACGAGGCGATGGTGCTGCCACCTATAGGTCGATCTCGCCGCCAATAGCACATGTTTCGGCATACATCCGCTTCATTTGCTATAAATGGCTCCAGTGTTCACCTAAAGAAGTAGCGATTTTAAAGCAGACCGAAGAAGCGTCCTACATGTAGGACACTGGGCATATATAAGTTAAGCTGCAAGAATGACACCGCTGTCTCAACCTAACCTCCGCTTCTATTACAATTCCAAGGTCATCGACTCTCCAGTCTTCTGACGGTCACATCAAAAACTGCGAGGCAACGTCTCCCGTTGTTTAATCGCGTGTTCCTTTTCGTTGATTCCTTCTTACGTCTCACGCCTTATAGCGTTAATACTTTTCATGCATTATAATCCACTCGTTTCCTTAACCTTGACTGCGATTTATAGCTTATCTGTTTAGCTATGACGTATTCTCAGGTATACTCACTCTCGCTCTCTCTCGCGACGCACACACAAGCGAAGAATGTCTTAACCCTCACACTGGGGAGTGTTCCGCATTTCTCTTGAGCAGCCGGAAACGCACCACCGTGCTCAGCAGCCTTAACGTGCCATTGTAGCGGATGTGATAACGAGCTTTCGTGGAGGATGGGAGAGCTATAGCGTCCGTCCAGAATGAGGCGTTGCACAGCAGCTGCGCAGTGACACCTTATCAGCCTTTGCCAGAGCGTCGAAATGCGCACTCATGCATACGTGGATCTATGAGACACGCGAATGCGGCTAAGCGCCCATCGGTATAGAACGCCGCTCTCGAAAGTGGCCCGGCCATGCGTCGGAAATCAAAGAGCCTGTCGTGCCCTCGAGGCAGGCCCGCTATCTTGCCGGATTTTGGCCTTGCGACTGCACTCAAGGTGCAAGCTATACTCCATTTTAACTTGTTCCAGCCGCGCCTGTAGTAAGAGGCTTGGTTCAATGCTGTCGGTTTTCGCTGGTTTTACCTTGTAATGAGACGCGTGCTGCCACCGCAGCTCACGTGGGTACGAAAGCGGCAGCAACGCAGCTAATTGGAAGCGATCCACTCAGAGATGACAGCGAATCCTCCGGGAAGAGCTCCCTTGACTCGATTTGCTGCTCTTATAGAGAACTTATAGGACAAGACGCTGGGTCAAGAGAGCTGGCCTGCTTTAACAGAGTACGTGAATATTACGCCTCAGGCAAGGCTTTACGCGGTGTTGACAAAGGAAGAGGAACACTTGCTGGTGATTGATCAGTCTAGAACATATCTCGCAAATGTATGAACGAGCTTATCACATTCAAATCGTTGAACACCATGCTACGCTTGTCTTTTACTCGACTCTGACAAAATATTACATCGCATGTTCAAGATTTTCTCGGCACAACGTAGTCTCGCTCAATCATACATAGTACTAAACAATTATGCGCGGCGCGGTCATATTCAACCATTTGCTTTGTGTGTTTGAATACGTAAAGTATTGCTACTTATGTGGAAATTGTAACCTTGGCTTGTTACATCATTTTAAGCCTATATTATGTCCACTGCAGAGCGAAGGCATCTCGAAATTATCTCCTAGCATATCTTGTTCGAGCTCGTTCCATTTTATTCCCGCGAACTCTTTGACTTCGCCGCTCCATCCAACTCGCTGCCGTCCTCTGCGGCGTTTCCCATCCCTTCGCATCCATACCGTTGCTCCAACTGACCGCCGGTTGTCTGTCCTACGGATCTCGTGGCCGGCCCAGGCCCATTTCTCTCGCTAATGCCAACCAGAATATCGGCTATACTCCTGTTTGTTCTCTGAGGCATTACGCTATCTTCCTACGCCTTCATATTGCGTCTATCCTTTTTCGCCCTCTTTGCCCGCTGCGGGATCCGTAACTTTTTCCTGAGTTTCTTTGTTATCCTCCATATTTCAGCCCCGTATGTTAGAACTGGCAGTATGCAATGATTGCACACTTTTTGCTCTATAAACAGTGGCAGATTGCCTGCAGGTAGTTGTGAATGGCTGCTGAATGGCTGCCACATACGTGGTTTTGAGATAGGTGGCCTTTATTTGCTACTGGGAAGTCAATAAACGAATTATACGCGGTGATCACAAGATTCTGACATTATAGTATTTTGCAATGAAAACAATTATTTCAAATTAGTTCACAGGTTCCTTAATGAGTCCATTTAAATGTCAGATCTCTTTTGGTAAGTCAAGTTCTAAACACTCAAAGTATGAAATGAAGATAAGTGATTTGTTATGCGAGAGGCACGCGTTTCCTTTTTTTTCTTAGTTCGCCATTAATTATTACGATATGTACACGGGTCTGTGCTGCTTCACTACTCCTCATTAACTCGAACAACGTGGCTTCTGACTTTCCAACTGTCGACCAAACACGGAACAGAACCATTTATATCGGCGGTTCCGCTAACTAGGGCTCTCTCCTGGATGACTCCGCGGTTGAAGTCATTTCTAGGATCCTGACAGCAGACACGAGTGATAATTGGCAAGCCACTGCGGTCTTTACAGAATAGTTCGGAGAAGTAATGCTTACTTGACTTGAACGATCTACGTGTCTTAATTCCGACCTCTCAAGCGCACCGGCAAACGCTGCTACGTTGAGAAGTTTCTACCTCATTGTACAAATGATAGAACCCTGAGGTCGCGGTGTCTCCAAGTCGAACGACGGAGCAGTGCTGTGCGAGATGATAAGATATGAAAAGGCTAACTTCATAAAATGCAGTGTTTCTCAAGAAACCTGGAACAAGCTGTGTAAAAAAAGGAAAAAGAACGCACGTACGACATGCGAAAATAGCACGAATGAAATGTTAATAGTTGCATCACGTAAACTGTACAATATATATATATATATATATATATATATATATATATATATATATATATATATATATATATATATATATTGTACAATTATGGTTATATATATATATATATATATATATATATATATATATATATATATATATATATATATATTGTACAATTATGTATAATTATGGTTCCAGGCGCGGCTGGAACCATAATTCTAGCACCCGGTTTGCTACCCTGCACTAAGAGGAGGGGGAAAGAAAGACGGAAAGGAAAACGGGGAGAAAAGCAGACGCGCGATAAATAAAATAAAAGGAAGGTGTGGAGCGGGAGTCTATAGCCTATTCAATAGGCCACCGGCACGCAAAAAGTTCAGTAAGGCCTTAATTGGTTTCCAGTGTGAAAACAGTTCGGGTCGGCATTCTAGCACTAACTGTTCCGACAGGGGTCTGTCGTAAGGCGGGCCAACACAGCAGCTAGCGGCAGTCTGTGCGCGCAGCGAGGGCAGCGACAAAGAACGTGGTCTATCGTTTCATCGCTGCCGCAGTGGCAGCCAAGCAGCAGTTTAACCCTTTCGGCCCTAGCGGTGTCAATTGACACCATCACACAAAACTTGTCCTAGCACCTTGGAAATGAAACCAAAACTGCCGATTCTTGGGGGAATACTTCTTCAATCATCCCCACTGCGATTGACACCAAAATGGTTGCATGCTTGCGGAGTTGCGAGCCGCAAAGAAGAAGAAGCTTGACCGAAGTCATGGGTGACGCCGAGGCGGGTCAGCTGAGGCGGGGGAGCGCTATTTTCGGATCGACGTACCGAAGCTGTTTCAATGAGTATCACGCTGAAAAATGAGACGTGGTTCACATTTTGTGTACTCTAGTGAATAGCAGGAAAAAAGATGCCATTTTTCTCATTTCGCAACCGCTGAACCCTGATGACCTAATTTGACGTCACGTCTGTAACTCCATTAATACTTGCACCACTGGCTCAATTTTTCGTTTTTGGTCTTCTGAGGTCATAACTATTAGGAAAACACGCACAAAAGGATTCCCCGACCAAAATAAAAAATCCAGGGCTGAAAGGGTTAAATAGCTGAACAAAAATGAGGAAATTATGTGGCGAAAATTGCAAACCGGGGTGTTTCCAAACCCTCACCTGTACAGTAAATGGCACCCGGAAGTGTTTGATTCCCGATGTGCGCACTGTAATAGCACTGCGGGTCTAGTGCACATGGTCTGGACCGGCCCTTGCTACAACGATCCAAGCAGAAACGTAGAATCTTGGGAGGCCTTATTACGCAGCCAAGATGCCAAAGAACAACGTAAAGTCATCGGTCACGCCCTGTCCGCCGCCGAGTCCCAGGGGAATGCGGCTGACGGCTAGGGGGATGAACGGGGGCAGAGGCCGAAGCCTCAGGGGCGTAGCCAGAAATTTTTTTCGGGGGGGGGGGGGGGGGGGGTTCAACCATACTTTATGTATGTTTGTGCGTGCGTTTGTATGTGTGCGTGCCTATATATGCAAGCAAAACTGAAAATTTTCGGGGGGGGTTTGAACCCCCCCAACGCCCCCCCCCTTGGCTACGCCCCTGCAAAGCCTCCTCCCCCGTCATTCTCGACGGGTGTAAATAAATGTTATCTCTCTCTGTCTCTTCTATCATTCACTAGGTTATTGGACAAAACTAATTTCCGAAATGATGCCCACTGGTCTACTTGCGAAAACTCGAACGCATCAGAAAACATCGCATTTTACAGTTTGAGGCCTTCCACACACACACACACACACACACACACACACACACACACACACACACACACACACACACACACACACACACACACACACACACACACACACACACACACACACACACACACACACACACACACACACACACACACACACACACACACACACACACATATATATATATATATATATATATATATATATATATACATATATTATTTTTCACGTGCAGCAGTTGTGCAGCAAAAGCAAAACAAAGAATGGAAGTGAGCGCGCACCCAGATACCTCGCGCGCACGCGACAGCAACGCTCTCAAAAGTGTTTGGAACAACTATATATACTCTACTCTGTGCCCCGGTTGGTTCTAAAAAGACAGGGCGTGCAAACACGGACACAAGAAAGAAGTCAGGACACGACAAACGATGGTGTCGGCGTTTCTGGTGTCCTTACTTCTTTCTTGTGTCCGTGTTTGCACGCCCTGTCTTTTTAGAATGAATACTTACCAACTAGCTCAGCTCTCTGTTATTCTAAGCCCTGGTTGGCTAACCGGTAAATGTGATAAGGCGGTAGTTGCGTCACTGTCGGCTGCTCTTATACTATGTAAGAGGCTAGCACAGCGCGGAATGCCGGACTAGTGCGCACCGGTTTAGGGTGGCGTTAAGCTGCACTACTGAAGCGAGAAATTTGAACACGATATTTTTATTGCTGCGGTTACAGTGCTGCTCTGCCACTTTACGCGGCCTTCAAGTCAGGAACAGAAATGTTTGCTCTATTCAAACGTTTCTGAGAGCGGTGCGCGCGCGTACGAGGCGTGCGGTGAAGTACTGACTAACGCGACGAAGTACTAACTTGTACTTCGTCGCGTTTTGCAGTGCAATATCGAAACGCAAAAATGTCGCTGTGGAAAGACGTAGTGAGCTGTAAAACTATAGAAAATTAGGTTTTCAAGTTCAACGCACGACTTGAATCTTGAACATACGCACTTATGCACTTATAATATTGGCCCGTTCACTGGCAGTACGACCTCATCGTCTTCGTCACGGGCTTGTCCCCGTCATTTTTTCCACAGCGGCACGTACAAGCCTCCCAGCAACGATACCGCGTAATTGAAAATTATATCTGCCTGTTCAACTAGTCTTTCCGCACTTTTCTTCTGCGCCGTTATCGGAGGAGGAAAGGAAGGGAACTAGGTGTTATGGGCACTCGTATCTCCTTTTCCCTCTCTTCTTTCAGTCCCCTTTACCCTCCCGCAACGACGCTGCGCCGTGCTCTCTTATGGCTTGCAGAAGTAATCATCTGTCCTCTCCTCAATTCACCACCATCACCACCATTGCTATTGCTAATAGTGCCGAGAACATTTACATCTGAAAATGTTCAATGGTCTAGTTGGTTTAGCACAAGGCTTATTAGAACGGTGTTCCGTCGAACGCAATGTTAACCAGGTTTACAACAGTTACACCTCAGCCCCGCTCCCCCCCTTTTCTTTTGCAATCACTTTATCAGCAACGTGGTCGAAAAAGAAAATAGCTGAGGTTTAACTTTCGTACACCTAGTTATAACGAGCGAAAGGCATGTTTGCCTGGGTTTCGCGAAGACTACGCACGCAGCGTTTCGTTAAAGTTAGGCTTATTCTCCTTGTTATTGTTCGTGTTGCTGAACGATGGCGGTGGCTGCAGTAACTTCGATCTTGGCACGCTTCCGCGCTTGGTAAGCTTCTGCATAAAGTGCCAATCTGGCTTCCCTCTGCTCCGGTGTTTCATCAGGTAACTTTGCCTTTGCTTGAGATTTCGCAGCCTGCCGTTTACTATATCTATAGGATGATTGGATTCAGCCTGTGGCTTGCGCTGAAGCGCACGCACAGACGGCCCAACTGGCGCGCCTTCCATGGCGATACTGAACGACGGAGTGACCAAGCGCCGGCGATGCAGCCGTAAACCTTCGCCTGCTCAGCGGCAGCAATGCTCCGAATGAGCGCAGCTGCTACGCCTCTGTACAGCGCTTCACGTGGCGTGACGTCACACTTGCCATCCTTGCGCTCCGGCGGTTCAAGGTAATTGCGACGCGCTGAATGACCTTGGCAGACATGGCGTAGTGGCGCTTTCGCTCTCAAGTACAACATCTCTTTTATGCGCTCATCACAGTCGCAGGAGCGACAGATGGAGATGTCTGACGATGCCAATGCGAACGCGTGATCGGACCATATTATACACTTCAGGTGTCTGAGATCACTGCAACGAATCAGCTTTATGAGGCCGTCCACTACGATGATAGTGACGGCTGCTCCCAAAAGGTGAAACCAGCCATTGCAGTTGAACGACAATCAGTTGAACGACATTGCAGTTGAACAACAATCAATCCAGAGAACAAGACACGCAGAGAAACTGCATAAATTATGTAAATAACCACTGTGAATGGCATGCTGGTCCGAAACAGCAAACAAAAAAAAAAAAGCCGGCAGATCCCACGCATTGTGGGAATCGATGTAATGCGAAGCAGCCAGCAAAGAGCTGCATACATCGTCTTGTATGTCATTGAGGAAAATGCGTGTCATGGTTTTCATGTTAACTCCTATTATTTATGTTCGTCACACAGTAACGTCGCGCAATACCAACTTGGGGGTCGATCAACCTAGAGAAACGGCCGCCAGGGCACCATGAGCGTGGCACGTAAGTCATGCTGTACATGACATGTGTGTCATGACTTTCATGTTAACTCGTGTTTTTTATGTTCGTCACACAGTCACGTCGCAAGATACCAATTTTGGTGTATATCAATCTAGCGAAACGGCCGCCAGCGCCCCATGAGCGTGGCACGTAAGTCATGCTGTACATGACATGCGTGTCATGATTTTCATGTTAACTCGTGTTATTTATGTTCATCACGCGGTCACGTCGGAAGAGACCAATATTGGTGTATATCAAGCAAGCTAAACGGCCGCCAGCGCACCATGAGCGTGGTACCTAAGTCATGCTGTACATGACATGCGTGTCATGATTTTCATGTTAACTCGTGTTTTTATGTTTGTCACACAGTTACGTCGCGCAAGACCAATTCCGGGGTAGATCAAGCTATCGAAACGGCCACCAGCGCGCCATGAGCGTGGCACGTAAGATATGCTGTACATGACATGCGTATCATGATTTTCATGATAACTCGTGTTATTTATGTTCGTCACACAGTCACGTCACAAGATACCAATTTTGGTGTATATCAAGCTAGCTAAACGGCCGCCAGCGCACCATGACCGTAGCATGTAAATCATGCTGTACATGACATTCGTGTCATGATTTTCATGTTATGACTTGTCATTTATGTTCGTCATACAGTCATGTTACGCCATACCAATTTTGGTGCACATTCGATTAACCAAGCGACCAGGAGAGCACAAAGTCGTAGGCGGCTAGATAGATAGATAGATAGATAGATAGATAGATAGATAGATAGATAGATAGATAGATAGATAGATAGATAGATAGATAGATAGATAGATAGATAGATAGATAGATAGATACGGTCAAAGTCGCAGAAGTTCGCTAAGAAATGCTTCGCATTTAAAAAAGAGATGTATCTCACATCAGTGATGCTGCCTCGGTATTGTGTCCCGCTACAAGTATCTGACTAATTCATCTTCATATAGCAATTACCTAATTTTTATTTACTAGAAGATTTGGGGAAATGAACAGGGATGGTGTAAGTAATGTCTGGAATTGTTCACGCAAGTTTGTCCTTGAGCGAAACGTAATCAAGGGCTACAAGCAACAGAAGCTCTGAAGGGCTGGACAGAATAGCTGTTTTTATAGACGAAGGACACAAATATAGCAGGCAAGCACAAATGACATAATATAAAGTGATGTTAATGTCGATGGGCGGGATCAAAATAGCACGCTCTAAATGAAGGACAAACCCCGTGATCGAAACATCGAAAAATAGTGAAACCTTTGAAAATATTTTGCATTGTCCTGCGCCTATGGGAGATTGAGATGATATGTGAAAGCCTATCCGTTTGATATCTCTTTTTCTTGTATGCCGCATTTCCTTGGATGGTTCACCACTGAGCGCTTTTTGTTCTGCGCATGCCACCTCGGAGAACAAAAGCCTACAGAGTAGAGCACTAGATGTCACCCATTCTGACCCATTGTCACCTTTTTAGAACTTGCCAGAGGCATCTGGATATACGTTTCTTTTTTTCTTATTCTCTGCGCCCAAATTCTTCGATCAGGAATCCGTCTTGTAAAAGGCAGAATGTGTAGAACGCGGCGCTGTTCATGAACTTGCTAGCGTGTCCCATGCGTGGCGACAGAACTATTCGATCGCTGCAGCAGCGTACGTCTTGGCGAAGTGAAAATGTTCAAGTCCCTCGGCGTTCCCTTGACAAATGCCATTTTGTCCGAACCTTAGGCAGCCTCGAACCTGAGGCAGCCTCGACTTTGGGCTCTGCCTCTGTTCTATCGCTTGTGTTCGCTTGAGCAGCGCCAACAACTGCGTGGGTAATGCTTCCACACACGACAAATGGTTCTGCCGTCTGTCACCTCTAAAACGAAAAAGATATCGCATAAATTCCCACCCAGGGCGATCACTACACTGAACAGAATTTCCTTGGACATGCGTTGGGCAGCGAGTGCTGTGACTCTGGTTAATTAAGGAAGTGATACTTACGTCACCACTCAGTGCCATTCAGTGCACATGACGTATGCCGTTGCCACTAAACAAATATGCAGTGATTCAGTGTAATAATACTTTTACTAAGCTGTAGGCAGGAAAAAAGATACCGCTGTCTCCTCGGTATTTTCCGTTTAGACCAGTTCTAGAAGCCTGTTGTAGTCGACCAAAATCCTGCTGTTTATAAATCAGGTCGTTCCTATGAGAACGACCACTTCGTATTCGTTCAGCTCACGCTTTCTTATCACTCAACTCTAGCCGGCTGAGCTTCATTTTTTATCGGGGCTTCTCACAGCAGGACAACTGTCGGGGCGGGCAAAGAGAGCGCGGCACTTCGCGGTTTCGGGCGTGCTTTGTTTCGCCGCCACGGTGTGCCGCCTCGTGTCGGCCCCTCCTTCCGAAGCCCACGCCAGCACTCCCTAATGCTCCCGGCAATCCTCCCCTCGCACATAGCCCCTTTCCCCTAGGCTCTCCCTTCCCCTCCGCCGACGTGGGGTAGCGGCGGCTCACATCGAGTCTCTCTTCACTGCTGTGCACGGCTGTTGCGCTGTCGAGCCGCGCTCTGTTCACGTGCGCTCGCCCGTAGCGTCGCCGCGCCGCGCGCAGTCGGACCCAACTTTGCCCAGGCATCGGAAAAGTGAGCGCGCATGATCCGCAGGCGGGCCGTTTTGCGGCTCGCTGAGATTGGCGCCCTGTGTGTCATCTATTCTACTGACTGTCCGTGATTCTGAGTGACTGAACGTGGACTTACTTCTTCGAGTACTTCGCGGGAGTTCGCACTGCGCGAAGTCCCGCGACTAGAGCTACAGTCTTTGTCGTCCCTTGTGCGCGCTCCTTCTTCGCAGAACTCTTTTCCAGGACCCTTTCGTAGCCTTTCTACGTGATGCCGAGGACGATGCGCTCGTCACGTATCTCGATCAAGCGTGGCTGGAACAGGCGTGTCACCTGCTTTCTGGTTCTGCTAGCGGGTCTCACGAAAAACACGCAAGCTTCCGGTACGTACTCCTTTTTTTCTCCTAGCGTGTGGTGCCTTGATATTATTTAACCACACGCTGAGAAGTGCGACGCGCATGTCTGTTGACTGTCAGTGCATGAAAATCGTGCGACACACTTGCACACACAAAAATATACACATCGATTCAGACTGCATAGACTATTGCATAAACTCCGTCAGTTTTTCAGTTACTTTAGAACTTCTACTATGACCTTAAGCGTGCTGCCGGACTCTAGTTGTTTGTAGGTTATCGTATACCAGTACAATATACATGTGCCACGCATCGAAGTGTTCCCACAAGTGTGTGAGCAGTTCGGAGGTGGTGATAAAACTTTCGTTTTCTCATTGTCATTGTTACTACACTATAATATGATCCAGTGTTGAATGCCTTCCTATTAAAAGTATTCACTACAAGCCTCAAGCATACTGAGAACAAAAAAAAAAAAAACAGAAAAACTTTATCGTTTTCCAGTAAGTATTGACTGCCGTTTAGTTAGTCTCTCACCTTTGTGATTCGATACGCACAAAATTATAAACCTCTGAAAACGAAGCAGCGCGAGCACACTGCTTTCAAGTGGCTGTCGTAGCGTTGAAATGCCACGGTGCTTAATGCCCAATAAATAAAAACTACGCCTTCCATTTCATTTTTTTTTTCGCGCAAAGTGATCAAAGATGCCATTTTGGAACATTGCGCTAGAACTAAGGTTTAGAGTTATCTGTACTGTAGTTTCAATAAGCAAAACAAGGAAAAACCCTAGCACGCATCCAGCTAAACGCCGGCTTCAGCAGGGATTAAGATATTGTGTCAATAGAATAATTCGCGGCGTTTTTATTCGCGTTGCCACTCAAGCATATTGACTAAGCAAAAAAAAAAAGTCATTCTCGGGTCGCAGGTCTGACGCATCAGAATTCTTCAGTTTATAATAGGGTATTTTTCTTGTTTCATTTCTTTAGTAATGCGTAATTATTGCGGTCGCACAAATACGTGCGGACATTTCTTTATAATTCTGTTCTCTTGCGGGCCCATTAGTGCATTTCTCACAGTCACAGATGGAGTCGGATAATTAATGATGCCGCGCGGAAACTAAAAGGGCGTACAATGCGGCTGGAGACGTGGACAGAAAATGGGGAAATAAATGGCTTCGCGCTATGATCGGGACCAAGTGCGCCAATCTATGCACCACGTGGCCGCATATTTTGCCGGCAACGCACTGTTCTCGGCACGTTGGCGTGGTGGGGAAACCGCAGCCGAGTGCGCAGAAAAAAGAAAGCGAAACGCGAAGACGCAGCCCGATGCATTAACATTCTCGGATCTCTGGACCCGAAACGATGCGCTTGTCGTCGAGTGCGAACAAAGCAGGTGCGCCGTCAAATAGATAAATAGGAAAACAATGCGACACAAACGCTACACGAGCGCAAATTGATTGTTAGGAGAGCGGTCGCTGTGCAAGCCTTCGGGAATTAATTCTCGTAAAAGAGAACCCTGGCATGTTGCCGCTCTACATTCATTCGAGATAAGCGGACGTATTCTTCACCTTTTTTTTTTCTTATTTTGTTCCTTAAAAGGACCGCCGTGTAGCACGCTCATGCGTTGCGTCATTTGCATGATGTGATGTCGCGATAATTGAAGATGCGCTGCGGCTAGCATTTACTGAGCGCGCATATTTTCTGTTGCAGAAACTGAGAGAAAATTAAAACTTTGCGTACTTTTTAGCTCGCCTCCATTCTAAAAGCAATATGTTCAAAAAAAGGTGACGGCGGGCTCGCGAGATAAGTCCCGAAGTTAGCGAGTGATGTTTTAACGAAGCCTTGTTCAAATACTGTGGCTGACTTCGTGGATGCAGTTAAAGTGACGCATATTTCAACTCTTGATTGTAATCCGTGTTTGAGGGCAAGTACGCCAAGTGACTATTAAAAGAAGAACAGCATAGATTAACAGACGTATTTTTAGAACACATCAATCGCAGCGTCGCTTGTAGTTAAATGCATTATGAAAGCCTATAGTTATTTTTTGACAACGGTGATGTGCAAGCAAGTAAAATACTTAGTGGATTGAGTAAACGTGCAGAGGTGCATGTTCGCGACGTGTTATAATTTCTTTGCCTAGCGCCATAAGATATGCGCTAATATGTGCTGGAAGTGGGCGGCGAATTTTATTGCGCTTCCATTTAATGCTTTCTTTTCTAACAGAACAAAAGAACTTAGCTCGTAACGTGGTACGTCTTAGAAGCAAAAAAAAAAAAGAGATCGGAGTATGCATTACGAGAAAACTACTCCTAGCAGCACAATTTCTTTTAAATTAAGGCACTTCGCCGAATGGCTGGCTTAACATTACAAAACCAACCATACTCATGGGTATTTATCTAAGTAATTGTCCTGTGAATGATTATCCCATAGATCACACCGTTGAGTATGCTGCAAGATAAAAAAAAAGAAAGATGAGGAAAACATCGTTTCATATATTTCGCGCAGTCTCTAATTATTGCCTAAACAATTCACTGACCATCTGGAGTTTCTTCATGCGAAATTAGCAGAAAACAGCCATTTTGAGTTAAATCCACGACAAAAGAATGTTCTCACTTACGCTCCTTACTGTATAAAGTACAAATTAAAAGGTTTCGCTCCACTTTGCGCGTAAGCACAATCTACCAGTCTGGCTTTCCTCCGGGTTAATAGAGGCATGGGGTGAATCTCTGCGTAGCTGAAGCCTCTGCATTTCATATTAAACGCAAAAAAAGTCACGGTATTTCTCACCGAGCAGTAATAACGCATGTTTCTTTTCGCGACTAGGCGAACGAATATTTAACATAATGAAGAGCGAACTTTGTGTGCCAAACAGTTCGAACGTTCGTTGTTTTAACTAACATATGAGTTTTCAACTTATCCATGCTTATCCGTGGGAGCAGACCTCGCACGCACGTGCACATACTCAAACAAAAAGACGCGCGAGCATGAGTGCGAGCGCCATGAGTAAGCTAAGAGTACAAACAAGCTGGGAGTGACGAGAATGCAACTCGTGAATAAAACATGACACCCAATAGTATTTTTTTGTTTTAAGCAATCAGTTTTTACTGTATCTCAAAGTACACACGTATGAGGAAAGGTTTTCACTGTCAGTGCACTTCTAAAGTTAACAATACAGAACTGTATTAAAGGTTAGCGAAGCTTTGTAATCTATAGCGAGTAGCCTGTATTCGCAGGTCAATTAGAAGAAAAAAACAATAGATCATTTATTGATAGGTCTGAAGGTCTTAATCATCAGAGCAGCTATGCGAGACGCCGTATTTGTAGAGCTACGGAATAATGCTGACCACGCCAGTTTTGTGTGCCGCCGTACATGAGATATTGGTTTTATAGCCCGCATCCAGCTAAGCGTAGTTACCGCGCCGTGAATTGGGCGCACGACCACCGTTGGTTTTTCGGCATCAGAACATTAGACGACCGTTAGTGGACGAAAGAAAAAAATAAGAAACGACAGCTGCGACCACAAGGCTGAACGATTCCGACTGATAAGAGTATAGTCATTATGAAGAGGTAACCAAACATTGCTCCGCTAAGAAGCTGACCACACTATTGATTCACAAGCGTGCAAATGCTCCTCGCCCTCCGCCTGACTCAAAACTATAGTATTTTAATAATAATCATAATATCTGGGGTTTAACGTCCCAAAACCACGATATGATTATGAGAGAAGCCGCAGTAGAGGGCTCCGGAAATTGCGACACCTGGGGTTCTTTAACGTGCACCTAAATCTAAGTACACGGGCCTCAAGCACTTTCGCCTCCATCGAAAATGCAGCCGCCGCGGTCGGGATTCGATCCCGCGACCTTCGGGTCAGAAGTCGAGCGCCATAACCACTAGACCAGCGTGGCGGGGCAAAACGATAGTATTTTGAAAATCAGGGCATGCTGTTCGAGCGGTTGAGTTTCTTCTTTAAACAAGCGCGGCATTTAACTGAACTAGAGGCACTTGTAGTTTGCGCAGCGCTATGCGGCTACCACATGCGGCACGCATTTATAACGCATTATTGTTCTCACGTCGTCCGGCATCAGCGCATTCACTTTAAGCCATGCCACGACTTCTCTGCAATGCCGGTCCGAGCGTGCTCCTCGCGCTGACGGACTGAATGTCATAATACAAGATATGCAATAATTCTTATGTGTCAGCATTGTTATCCCATGGAATAAAAAAAGGTGTGCCATGTTTTAGTTCTCAAAGTGTATCTTTCTTTCACTGCAAAAAAGAAAAACAGAGAAACAGATGTCGTTGTAATACTTCTTATGTGCGCGTTCCTCGTGAATATACCGGTCTTCTTTAAAAAAAATTCAGTACTAGTATATGTTAAGAAGTGAGTGCATATTGTGAGACGCCAGCTACTCGCCTTCTTTGACACGGTGGTTTATCTCCTGATGTTCTTACCGCAACATTTGAAAAAAGAGCCCACTCACGGACAGTCGCATAGACAAAGTTTGATCACGAGAATGCAAATGACCACACAACAGAAGTGTTCCCGCAACGTTAAGGCTCACACGACAGAAATATTCACAGAACTGTAAACGTTCTTTCGCACTTGAAAATGGGGTCTGCCTTGAGTGCCACAGTCGAGGAACAGCAGTCATGTGCCTTGACACAAATTTCAGATAAGCAAGCAAATACAGTAAAACCCCGGTGATACGAATCTTGCGGGGTTACCAAAAATATTCCTATCATCCGATATTCGTATCACCGGAAAACATGGAAAATTAGTGAAGGAAAGCTATGATTTTTCAAGGGCTCGTTTATCTTTGTTAGACACAATATTAATGAGAACTAACAGACAATAACGCCAAGGAAAGTACAGGGGGTGTTGTCTGTAGTATTTAGAATGTAAATGTGAAGAAAGTAAAGTGGACGAAAAGATGACTTGCCGCCGGCAGGGACCGAACCTGCGACCTTCGAATAACGCGTCCGATGCTCTACCACTGAGCTACGGCGGCGGTCATCCTCCCGTCCACTTTCTGGGGTATATATGTTGATTAAACCTAGGAGTGTTAGTCAGCGCCAATCGCAGCCATGGCGGCGAGTGTGGAACACTCTTTTTTTGCCTCTTGGCGTCACGTAGCACGTGATCTTTTTACGAGTTGGCAGCTGACCAATAATCCCTCGCATACTACCTGAAGGCATTAAGTCTGCCAGGACGAGACCCTCGCTATGAATGAAGGAAAGCTATGATTTTTCAAGGGCTCGTTTATCTTTGTTAGACACAATATTAATGAGAACTAACAGACAATAACGCCAAGGAAAGTACAGGGGGTGTTATCTGTAGTATTTAGAATGTAAATGTGAAGAAAGTAAAGTGGACGAAAAGATGACTTGCCGCCGGCAGGGACCGAACCTGCGACCTTCGAATAACGCGTCCGATGCTCTACCACTGAGCTACGGCGGCGGTCATCCTCCCGTCCACTTTCTGGGGTATATATGTTGATTAAACCTAGGAGTGTTAGTCAGCGCCAATCGCAGCCATGGCGGCGAGTGTGGAACACTCTTTTTTTGCCTCTTGGCGTCACGTAGCACGTGATCTTTTTACGAGTTGGCAGCTGACCAATAATCCCTCGCATACTACCTGAAGGCATTAAGTCTGCCAGGACGAGACCCTCGCTATGAATGAAGGAAAGCTATGATTTTTCAAGGGCTCGTTTATCTTTGTTAGACACAATATTAATGAGAACTAACAGACAATAACGCCAAGGAAAGTACAGGGGGTGTTATCTGTAGTATTTAGAATGTAAATGTGAAGAAAGTAAAGTGGACGAAAAGATGACTTGCCGCCGGCAGGGACCGAACCTGCGACCTTCGAATAACGCGTCCGATGCTCTACCACTGAGCTACGGCGGCGGTCATCCTCCCGTCCACTTTCTGGGGTATATATGTTGATTAAACCTAGGAGTGTTAGTCAGCGCCAATCGCAGCCATGGCGGCGAGTGTGGAACACTCTTTTTTTGCCTCTTGGCGTCACGTAGCACGTGATCTTTTTACGAGTTGGCAGCTGACCAATAATCCCTCGCATACTACCTGAAGGCATTAAGTCTGCCAGGACGAGACCCTCGCTATGAATGAAGGAAAGCTATGATTTTTCAAGGGCTCGTTTATCTTTGTTAGACACAATATTAATGAGAACTAACAGACAATAACGCCAAGGAAAGTACAGGGGGTGTTATCTGTAGTATTTAGAATGTAAATGTGAAGAAAGTAAAGTGGACGAAAAGATGACTTGCCGCCGGCAGGGACCGAACCTGCGACCTTCGAATAACGCGTCCGATGCTCTACCACTGAGCTACGGCGGCGGTCATCCTCCCGTCCACTTTCTGGGGTATATATGTTGATTAAACCTAGGAGTGTTAGTCAGCGCCAATCGCAGCCATGGCGGCGAGTGTGGAACACTCTTTTTTTGCCTCTTGGCGTCACGTAGCACGTGATCTTTTTACGAGTTGGCAGCTGACCAATAATCCCTCGCATACTACCTGAAGGCATTAAGTCTGCCAGGACGAGACCCTCGCTATGAATGAAGGAAAGCTATGATTTTTCAAGGGCTCGTTTATCTTTGTTAGACACAATATTAATGAGAACTAACAGACAATAACGCCAAGGAAAGTACAGGGGGTGTTATCTGTAGTATTTAGAATGTAAATGTGAAGAAAGTAAAGTGGACGAAAAGATGACTTGCCGCCGGCAGGGACCGAACCTGCGACCTTCGAATAACGCGTCCGATGCTCTACCACTGAGCTACGGCGGCGGTCATCCTCCCGTCCACTTTCTGGGGTATATATGTTGATTAAACCTAGGAGTGTTAGTCAGCGCCAATCGCAGCCATGGCGGCGAGTGTGGAACACTCTTTTTTTGCCTCTTGGCGTCACGTAGCACGTGATCTTTTTACGAGTTGGCAGCTGACCAATAATCCCTCGCATACTACCTGAAGGCATTAAGTCTGCCAGGACGAGACCCTCGCTATGAATGAAGGAAAGCTATGATTTTTCAAGGGCTCGTTTATCTTTGTTAGACACAATATTAATGAGAACTAACAGACAATAACGCCAAGGAAAGTACAGGGGGTGTTATCTGTAGTATTTAGAATGTAAATGTGAAGAAAGTAAAGTGGACGAAAAGATGACTTGCCGCCGGCAGGGACCGAACCTGCGACCTTCGAATAACGCGTCCGATGCTCTACCACTGAGCTACGGCGGCGGTCATCCTCCCGTCCACTTTCTGGGGTATATATGTTGATTAAACCTAGGAGTGTTAGTCAGCGCCAATCGCAGCCATGGCGGCGAGTGTGGAACACTCTTTTTTTGCCTCTTGGCGTCACGTAGCACGTGATCTTTTTACGAGTTGGCAGCTGACCAATAATCCCTCGCATACTACCTGAAGGCATTAAGTCTGCCAGGACGAGACCCTCGCTATGAATGAAGGAAAGCTATGATTTTTCAAGGGCTCGTTTATCTTTGTTAGACACAATATTAATGAGAACTAACAGACAATAACGCCAAGGAAAGTACAGGGGGTGTTATCTGTAGTATTTAGAATGTAAATGTGAAGAAAGTAAAGTGGACGAAAAGATGACTTGCCGCCGGCAGGGACCGAACCTGCGACCTTCGAATAACGCGTCCGATGCTCTACCACTGAGCTACGGCGGCGGTCATCCTCCCGTCCACTTTCTGGGGTATATATGTTGATTAAACCTAGGAGTGTTAGTCAGCGCCAATCGCAGCCATGGCGGCGAGTGTGGAACACTCTTTTTTTGCCTCTTGGCGTCACGTAGCACGTGATCTTTTTACGAGTTGGCAGCTGACCAATAATCCCTCGCATACTACCTGAAGGCATTAAGTCTGCCAGGACGAGACCCTCGCTATGAATGAAGGAAAGCTATGATTTTTCAAGGGCTCGTTTATCTTTGTTAGACACAATATTAATGAGAACTAACAGACAATAACGCCAAGGAAAGTACAGGGGGTGTTATCTGTAGTATTTAGAATGTAAATGTGAAGAAAGTAAAGTGGACGAAAAGATGACTTGCCGCCGGCAGGGACCGAACCTGCGACCTTCGAATAACGCGTCCGATGCTCTACCACTGAGCTACGGCGGCGGTCATCCTCCCGTCCACTTTCTGGGGTATATATGTTGATTAAACCTAGGAGTGTTAGTCAGCGCCAATCGCAGCCATGGCGGCGAGTGTGGAACACTCTTTTTTTGCCTCTTGGCGTCACGTAGCACGTGATCTTTTTACGAGTTGGCAGCTGACCAATAATCCCTCGCATACTACCTGAAGGCATTAAGTCTGCCAGGACGAGACCCTCGCTATGAATGAAGGAAAGCTATGATTTTTCAAGGGCTCGTTTATCTTTGTTAGACACAATATTAATGAGAACTAACAGACAATAACGCCAAGGAAAGTACAGGGGGTGTTATCTGTAGTATTTAGAATGTAAATGTGAAGAAAGTAAAGTGGACGAAAAGATGACTTGCCGCCGGCAGGGACCGAACCTGCGACCTTCGAATAACGCGTCCGATGCTCTACCACTGAGCTACGGCGGCGGTCATCCTCCCGTCCACTTTCTGGGGTATATATGTTGATTAAACCTAGGAGTGTTAGTCAGCGCCAATCGCAGCCATGGCGGCGAGTGTGGAACACTCTTTTTTTGCCTCTTGGCGTCACGTAGCACGTGATCTTTTTACGAGTTGGCAGCTGACCAATAATCCCTCGCATACTACCTGAAGGCATTAAGTCTGCCAGGACGAGACCCTCGCTATGAATGAAGGAAAGCTATGATTTTTCAAGGGCTCGTTTATCTTTGTTAGACACAATATTAATGAGAACTAACAGACAATAACGCCAAGGAAAGTACAGGGGGTGTTATCTGTAGTATTTAGAATGTAAATGTGAAGAAAGTAAAGTGGACGAAAAGATGACTTGCCGCCGGCAGGGACCGAACCTGCGACCTTCGAATAACGCGTCCGATGCTCTACCACTGAGCTACGGCGGCGGTCATCCTCCCGTCCACTTTCTGGGGTATATATGTTGATTAAACCTAGGAGTGTTAGTCAGCGCCAATCGCAGCCATGGCGGCGAGTGTGGAACACTCTTTTTTTGCCTCTTGGCGTCACGTAGCACGTGATCTTTTTACGAGTTGGCAGCTGACCAATAATCCCTCGCATACTACCTGAAGGCATTAAGTCTGCCAGGACGAGACCCTCGCTATGAATGAAGGAAAGCTATGATTTTTCAAGGGCTCGTTTATCTTTGTTAGACACAATATTAATGAGAACTAACAGACAATAACGCCAAGGAAAGTACAGGGGGTGTTATCTGTAGTATTTAGAATGTAAATGTGAAGAAAGTAAAGTGGACGAAAAGATGACTTGCCGCCGGCAGGGACCGAACCTGCGACCTTCGAATAACGCGTCCGATGCTCTACCACTGAGCTACGGCGGCGGTCATCCTCCCGTCCACTTTCTGGGGTATATATGTTGATTAAACCTAGGAGTGTTAGTCAGCGCCAATCGCAGCCATGGCGGCGAGTGTGGAACACTCTTTTTTTGCCTCTTGGCGTCACGTAGCACGTGATCTTTTTACGAGTTGGCAGCTGACCAATAATCCCTCGCATACTACCTGAAGGCATTAAGTCTGCCAGGACGAGACCCTCGCTATGAATGAAGGAAAGCTATGATTTTTCAAGGGCTCGTTTATCTTTGTTAGACACAATATTAATGAGAACTAACAGACAATAACGCCAAGGAAAGTACAGGGGGTGTTATCTGTAGTATTTAGAATGTAAATGTGAAGAAAGTAAAGTGGACGAAAAGATGACTTGCCGCCGGCAGGGACCGAACCTGCGACCTTCGAATAACGCGTCCGATGCTCTACCACTGAGCTACGGCGGCGGTCATCCTCCCGTCCACTTTCTGGGGTATATATGTTGATTAAACCTAGGAGTGTTAGTCAGCGCCAATCGCAGCCATGGCGGCGAGTGTGGAACACTCTTTTTTTGCCTCTTGGCGTCACGTAGCACGTGATCTTTTTACGAGTTGGCAGCTGACCAATAATCCCTCGCATACTACCTGAAGGCATTAAGTCTGCCAGGACGAGACCCTCGCTATGAATGAAGGAAAGCTATGATTTTTCAAGGGCTCGTTTATCTTTGTTAGACACAATATTAATGAGAACTAACAGACAATAACGCCAAGGAAAGTACAGGGGGTGTTATCTGTAGTATTTAGAATGTAAATGTGAAGAAAGTAAAGTGGACGAAAAGATGACTTGCCGCCGGCAGGGACCGAACCTGCGACCTTCGAATAACGCGTCCGATGCTCTACCACTGAGCTACGGCGGCGGTCATCCTCCCGTCCACTTTCTGGGGTATATATGTTGATTAAACCTAGGAGTGTTAGTCAGCGCCAATCGCAGCCATGGCGGCGAGTGTGGAACACTCTTTTTTTGCCTCTTGGCGTCACGTAGCACGTGATCTTTTTACGAGTTGGCAGCTGACCAATAATCCCTCGCATACTACCTGAAGGCATTAAGTCTGCCAGGACGAGACCCTCGCTATGAATGAAGGAAAGCTATGATTTTTCAAGGGCTCGTTTATCTTTGTTAGACACAATATTAATGAGAACTAACAGACAATAACGCCAAGGAAAGTACAGGGGGTGTTATCTGTAGTATTTAGAATGTAAATGTGAAGAAAGTAAAGTGGACGAAAAGATGACTTGCCGCCGGCAGGGACCGAACCTGCGACCTTCGAATAACGCGTCCGATGCTCTACCACTGAGCTACGGCGGCGGTCATCCTCCCGTCCACTTTCTGGGGTATATATGTTGATTAAACCTAGGAGTGTTAGTCAGCGCCAATCGCAGCCATGGCGGCGAGTGTGGAACACTCTTTTTTTGCCTCTTGGCGTCACGTAGCACGTGATCTTTTTACGAGTTGGCAGCTGACCAATAATCCCTCGCATACTACCTGAAGGCATTAAGTCTGCCAGGACGAGACCCTCGCTATGAATGAAGGAAAGCTATGATTTTTCAAGGGCTCGTTTATCTTTGTTAGACACAATATTAATGAGAACTAACAGACAATAACGCCAAGGAAAGTACAGGGGGTGTTATCTGTAGTATTTAGAATGTAAATGTGAAGAAAGTAAAGTGGACGAAAAGATGACTTGCCGCCGGCAGGGACCGAACCTGCGACCTTCGAATAACGCGTCCGATGCTCTACCACTGAGCTACGGCGGCGGTCATCCTCCCGTCCACTTTCTGGGGTATATATGTTGATTAAACCTAGGAGTGTTAGTCAGCGCCAATCGCAGCCATGGCGGCGAGTGTGGAACACTCTTTTTTGCCTCTTGGCGTCACGTAGCACGTGATCTTTTTACGAGTTGGCAGCTGACCAATAATCCCTCGCATACTACCTGAAGGCATTAAGTCTGCCAGGACGAGACCCTCGCTATGAATGAAGGAAAGCTATGATTTTTCAAGGGCTCGTTTATCTTTGTTAGACACAATATTAATGAGAACTAACAGACAATAACGCCAAGGAAAGTACAGGGGGTGTTATCTGTAGTATTTAGAATGTAAATGTGAAGAAAGTAAAGTGGACGAAAAGATGACTTGCCGCCGGCAGGGACCGAACCTGCGACCTTCGAATAACGCGTCCGATGCTCTACCACTGAGCTACGGCGGCGGTCATCCTCCCGTCCACTTTCTGGGGTATATATGTTGATTAAACCTAGGAGTGTTAGTCAGCGCCAATCGCAGCCATGGCGGCGAGTGTGGAACACTCTTTTTTGCCTCTTGGCGTCACGTAGCACGTGATCTTTTTACGAGTTGGCAGCTGACCAATAATCCCTCGCATACTACCTGAAGGCATTAAGTCTGCCAGGACGAGACCCTCGCTATGAATGAAGGAAAGCTATGATTTTTCAAGGGCTCGTTTATCTTTGTTAGACACAATATTAATGAGAACTAACAGACAATAACGCCAAGGAAAGTACAGGGGGTGTTATCTGTAGTATTTAGAATGTAAATGTGAAGAAAGTAAAGTGGACGAAAAGATGACTTGCCGCCGGCAGGGACCGAACCTGCGACCTTCGAATAACGCGTCCGATGCTCTACCACTGAGCTACGGCGGCGGTCATCCTCCCGTCCACTTTCTGGGGTATATATGTTGATTAACCTAGGAGTGTTAGTCAGCGCCAATCGCAGCCATGGCGGCGAGTGTGGAACACTCTTTTTTTGCCTCTTGGCGTCACGTAGCACGTGATCTTTTTACGAGTTGGCAGCTGACCAATAATCCCTCGCATACTACCTGAAGGCATTAAGTCTGCCAGGACGAGACCCTCGCTATGAATGAAGGAAAGCTATGATTTTTCAAGGGCTCGTTTATCTTTGTTAGACACAATATTAATGAGAACTAACAGACAATAACGCCAAGGAAAGTACAGGGGGTGTTATCTGTAGTATTTAGAATGTAAATGTGAAGAAAGTAAAGTGGACGAAAAGATGACTTGCCGCCGGCAGGGACCGAACCTGCGACCTTCGAATAACGCGTCCGATGCTCTACCACTGAGCTACGGCGGCGGTCATCCTCCCGTCCACTTTCTGGGGTATATATGTTGATTAAACCTAGGAGTGTTAGTCAGCGCCAATCGCAGCCATGGCGGCGAGTGTGGAACACTCTTTTTTTGCCTCTTGGCGTCACGTAGCACGTGATCTTTTTACGAGTTGGCAGCTGACCAATAATCCCTCGCATACTACCTGAAGGCATTAAGTCTGCCAGGACGAGACCCTCGCTATGAATGAAGGAAAGCTATGATTTTTCAAGGGCTCGTTTATCTTTGTTAGACACAATATTAATGAGAACTAACAGACAATAACGCCAAGGAAAGTACAGGGGGTGTTATCTGTAGTATTTAGAATGTAAATGTGAAGAAAGTAAAGTGGACGAAAAGATGACTTGCCGCCGGCAGGGACCGAACCTGCGACCTTCGAATAACGCGTCCGATGCTCTACCACTGAGCTACGGCGGCGGTCATCCTCCCGTCCACTTTCTGGGGTATATATGTTGATTAACCTAGGAGTGTTAGTCAGCGCCAATCGCAGCCATGGCGGCGAGTGTGGAACACTCTTTTTTTGCCTCTTGGCGTCACGTAGCACGTGATCTTTTTACGAGTTGGCAGCTGACCAATAATCCCTCGCATACTACCTGAAGGCATTAAGTCTGCCAGGACGAGACCCTCGCTATGAATGAAGGAAAGCTATGATTTTTCAAGGGCTCGTTTATCTTTGTTAGACACAATATTAATGAGAACTAACAGACAATAACGCCAAGGAAAGTACAGGGGGTGTTATCTGTAGTATTTAGAATGTAAATGTGAAGAAAGTAAAGTGGACGAAAAGATGACTTGCCGCCGGCAGGGACCGAACCTGCGACCTTCGAATAACGCGTCCGATGCTCTACCACTGAGCTACGGCGGCGGTCATCCTCCCGTCCACTTTCTGGGGTATATATGTTGATTAGACCTAGGAGTGTTAGTCAGCGCCAATCGCAGCCATGGCGGCGAGTGTGGAACACTCTTTTTTTGCCTCTTGGCGTCACGTAGCACGTGATCTTTTTTTACGAGTTGGCAGCTGACCAATAATCCCTCGCATACTACCTGAAGGCATTAAGTCTGCCAGGACGAGACCCTCGCTGTGAATGAAGGAAAGCTATGATTTTTCAAGGGCTCGTTTATCTTTGTTAGACACAATATTAATGAGAACTAACAGACAATAACGCCAAGGAAAGTACAGGGGGTGTTGTCTGTAGTATTCTTTTCGTCCACTTTTCATCAGTCATCTTTTCGTCCACTTTACTTTCTTCACATTTACATTCTAAATACTACAGACAACACCCCCTGTACTTTCCTTGGCGTTATTGTCTGTTAGTTCTCATTAATATTGTGTCTAACAAAGATAAACGAGCCCTTGAAAAATCATAGCTTTCCTTCATTCACAGCGAGGGTCTCGTCCTGGCAGACTTAATGCCTTCAGGTAGTATGCGAGGGATTATTGGTCAGCTGCCAACTCGTAAAAAAAGATCACGTGCTACGTGACGCCAAGAGGCAAAAAAAGAGTGTTCCACACTCGCCGCCATGGCTGCGATTGGCGCTGACTAACACTCCTAGGTCTAATCAACATATATACCCCAGAAAGTGGACGGGAGGATGACCGCCGCCGTAGCTCAGTGGTAGAGCATCGGACGCGTTATTCGAAGGTCGCAGGTTCGGTCCCTGCCGGCGGCAAGTCATCTTTTCGTCCACTTTACTTTCTTCACATTTACATTCTAAATACTACAGACAACACCCCCTGTACTTTCCTTGGCGTTATTGTCTGTTAGTTCTCATTAATATGGAAAATTAGTGTGCGACAAAAAAAAGTTGGGATACGTTTTGATTTAGTGTTTCTCAGGGCCGCACTGACGTCATGAACAGATCTAAATCATTGCCAGTAAAGTTTTTAGACGTCAACGATCATACTTGTACTCGTAAATACGCGGTGCGTGTGTGCTTGTGTAATTAATGAACCATATGTGTTGTGACCCGTGACCGCTAGTATCCCCTTCCAGATCTTACTACGCTTTTGTGCACGACATAAAAGTGCTGCGGTGAAAGTCACTTTATGAAGCGCTTTGCACGCGATAGATGAAGGCCAGAATTTTTACAATCATTGTCCTTTGTTACCGTTACTTTCTTATCGCGGTGGTGCTTTTCGGGAGACTTAAAGGCCAACTCCGGCGATTTTTTGGTCATGTCAAAGTAATGGTGCTTTTATGTTCCTGAGACGCTCCTGTTACGGGCCCGATAGCAGGAATAGTCGGCAAATTGGAGAATAATTTTAAATAAGCAAAAAAGCGCAACACCGAAACCGAAACCCAACCGAGTGTACTGTCTACGTATGACGTAGACGTTGTTACGAACAAACCGGAAGTCGTGCAAGGCATGCCGGTCACGCCGGCGCGGAGTATGAAAACTGTGACAGCCGGGACGACCAGCGAAGCGCCGGCCAAACCAACGCTGTCTGTCACCTTGTGCACAGCAGTCGCTCGCTGTAGCGGCCGAAGCGCCGAAGTTAGCGGTGCCCTCGGCTGCGTCACTTCCGCCGCCTTCCCAATACTGACGTCACAGACGCAATGTTGCCGATAATTGTGGGAAGCCGGGAGGGCGTTTGCAGACAATCTTTAAAATTCATTTGCAAACAATCTGCGCATGTCTCAAGCCTGTAATTTGGTATAAATGACGGAAACGTGCAAAGGAACGTACCCAGCGAATTTCATTGAGATCTATCGACCTCGAAAAATCGCCGGAGTTGTCCTTTAAGGCCGTGCCCGCACAGTTGGGAGGTTTACTCAAAAATCGGGAGTTTCCCGTGCAAATCGGAGAGTTGGCATGTGTACGCGTACGTTGCGAGGCCTAGCTCCTTCGCCAAGACCGTCCGCTTCATCTCTTGGGGTCTTCGTCCACCTGTCATGGGACTTCATGATGGACCCGCAGCCCAAGTTTCAGCCTTGTTTCGCAGAATGTCTGATTACGAGGACATGGCTTGTATCAACGTGGCAGACACGTGTTAACACAGTACAAAGGCTATGCTGTCTCGAGCGCAGCAGCAAGCGTCAACGCGTAAAAAAAAAAGAAACGCGTCGTCAACGCCATCTGTAATCTTAACGCGAAGGCGCATAAGGCCTCCAAGGTGCGCGCGCACAAACTCGGAGGCAACGACGCATCGTTGACGCTCGCGCAGCACGCATGCCCGCACCCGCCGCGACTGCCGCGTCTTCCGCGACAGCGCGGACAGCACCTGTTCGTACCTGTGCGCTAGCGTACGTTCGTATCAAACGTCTCGGGGAAAAATTCGTATCACCCCGAAATTCGTACGAGTCGTGATCGTATCACCGAGGTTTTACTGTATATGAAAACAAATAAAGAATAACTGCTCTTGCGAAAAAAATACTAAAAAACAAACAAGCAATAGAGGCAAGAAAGTTACCTGATTTAATGGATTTTTTATATATTGCCCTTGGTCGAGTTATTCAGGGCTGAACCGAACGTTCTTACGCTGCTTTGTGATTAATGCTGCGAGGAAAACCTCAATGCCCGGTCTTCTGAAGTCACGGTTTTCTGAACAGGACGCTTGCGAAAGAGGTCGTAGCAAGTGTGGCCTAAATTGCGCAATCTGCGAAAACAGTAACACCGCAGTCTTTATTCTCATCTGCAACAGTAACAAAAATAACAAAAAAAATGTTATTGAAGTTACGGTGTGTTCGCAGACACAACGCTGCAATTTCACACGCAATTCTTATTGACCTAAGTTGGATGTGATGCTGTGGAGAGCCCCGAATTACTTTCGCAAACAGCGGTTTTCGAACGCGCAGCGACAGGTCGGCACGCGAACGATCTTGCGCTATTTTCGCGCAGAATGGGGGAAACTGTAGTTTGCAATAGCAGCCACGAACTTTTTGTACAGTAACAACGCCATAGTCTTTCCTATAACGCTAGACTGGATGCTTAGACAGCGAGGTAAGCTTAGGTTACCGCCAAAAGATATATAGATTCCACAAATGCTCAGCACTTCTCGCGGCCGAATGTCCCTGCTTCGGTGAAGCAGGGACATTCACCTGTAGATTGTCTCAGGAGCCTGTATATTTTGTCTCATAACGAATCGAAGCCAATTTAGACATGGGTAGGCTCATTCTTCAAAAACTCCGGCGGCGACTTCTTCGTTGCACTTGCGGCTGTACTCTGGATCGAAAATTACTTTCGCTTTTCGGGGCCCTTCAAATGCAGATGGTCTTGAGGTTACACTTGTCCAAATATCGGCTCTCTCTACGGTCTCCTACTCTACCAGCTTTAGAGCAAGTCTTCTCTATATTTCCACTTCGGACTGGTCATTTTGATAGGCACCAGTGGTATAGCGTAAATTTACACCAGGGTTGCCGTTGGTGGCTAATTTGAGCCAAATTGGTTAATTTACGCCCCCATCTGGGGCCATGGCTATTTGCACCATGGCTATTTCTGGCTACTTTTGAACTTCTCTTATGACCCATTAAGTAGCCATTTCTCTTAATATTTGTAGATAATATACGCTCTTTCGAAGTGTCAGCCGATGCGCTCGGCTTCCTCCCCACAGAAGCAGGCTGGTGCGCATCGAGTCGCACCAAAGCCGCGCGCAACGCGCCTACAAATACGGAGTGGAAAATTGTGTGCACGTTGGCAAACGCGTGGCTGGCACGCTGCTCACTCTGCCCGCCATGTATGCTGATGCTACGCCAAGTTTCTAATTCTGATGCGCAGCGCGTGTTCTAGTGTGAACTAGACAAAACAGAGATCCGCAACAAAATGAATCTGAATGGTTCATCCTCAACCGAATTTCACTACGTGAAGCTAGTATTATTTAAACTCTACTAATCAAATTCTGACAGCGCTGTCAAATTCTGACAGCGTTTAATATTCCTACTGGCTTGCTGGCTTCAAGAAAGAGATAAATGAAAAGGAAAAGGCAGGGAGGTTAACCTGGTAGTAATAACCGGTTTGCTACCCTGCACAGGGGTGGGGAAATAGGGGTCGGAAAGAGGACACAGAGAGTGAGGTAAAATAAAAACAAAACAAAAAATGCACGCATGTACACACATGCAGGATGTTCCTATCAGAGCCGTTCTGGTAGACCGGTTGAACGCAGAAAGCGCATTAGCGCCTGCACAGCCTTCTTCTGTGACGTTAAGTCCTGTCGGTGGCGCAGGATTCTTTCTTCCGAAAGAGTTTGGTCGTCCAGTTTATCAAGCGCGTTGCAAAGCGACCGTGTCCGCGAGAAGTACCGTTGACAGCCGCACAGAATATGTTGAATCGTTTCATCACTTCCGCAGTGGTCACAAACTGCGGTGTCGGCCATTCCTTGCCGAACGCGTAGGCATAGGTAAATGCGACACCCAACCATAATCTGCACAGAAGGGTAGCGTCACCTCGGCGAAGTCCTGGAGAAATTCGAAGGCTGAGAGTTGGGTCCAGGGAATCTAGTCGTGCGTGTGGGAAGTGTGGCTCGTTCCACTTCGACGTCGTGCGTTGGCGAGCAAGCACACGGAGCTTCCTTGCAGCGTCAGTTCTGAAGAGCTGTATCAATATTTGATTGTTTTCAGTATGGGCGGAACGGGCAGCTTGATCGGCCCGTTCATTGCCGATAATCCCACAGTCACTTGGAAGCCATTGAAAAGTTATTTCGTCCCCATTCTCAGTTAAATGGTGCATCTCTTCTGCAGTCTCAAATACAAGTTGTTCGTGCAGGCCGCGTCCCACTGCGCAGTCCCTTCTGGCTTCAATGTTCCAATGTCACTCTGTATCTGGCAGGGACTCTATGTATTATACATAAACAACATGAAGAGGCACGCAATTTATTGTAATTATTATTACCCGTGGCTTGAAGACCAAGCAAAAGAGAAAAAGAAAAACTGTGCTCATATCTCTATGTTCAGTGAAATGAAAATTGTATTATTTGTTGTTCAGTAATAAAAAAATGGACTACTTTTGTTCTATTTGGCGACACGTTTGGCGAAAAAAATTAAATGGCACGGCTACTTTGGCTACTTTCAGCTTGTATTCTGGCTCCTTTTCTAATCCACCCAACGGCAACCCTGTCTTACACTGAACAGGAAAAGCCGTCCGCGAAAACTTGCCAACATCCGCTCCACGTTACTAAAAGCTATTTTACCTGCAGTATAAGCAAACTTCTGTGTACTCAGGATAGAAAGCCTCATGCATCTGCTACATAAACAGCTGTCGTGTTTCTGGACATCTAAGCTTCGTTGTTATGAAAGTTGGTTGGGCATCATCCATTGTCTAAGAATTATTATTATTTGGTTTGAATACACAGAAAACACGAAGACACAGAGGAAATAGGGAGGGAACTGGCTGACAACTGCCACCTAAAGGGGCACAACGCCTGCCTGCTCCTTCGGGAAGGGGGAACAGAGGAAATGAAGATAGGGGGGAAAGAAAGAGGAAAGGAAAAAAGACAAATAACACAGACGTAAACACAAATAAGTAGCCACATAGAAAAAAGTCTATAACCCGAGGCCAAATCAGTATTGCTTAAGAAAGTTAGTAGGGCTCGATGGGCCTGGTCACGCCGAGCAGCACAACCTCCCGGGAACAAGCAATCGTGAAGGTTCCTACACTTAAGACCAATGAGTCCATATTCCTTGATGAGCAGTGCTCGCTGCATAATGAATGCGGGATACTAAAAAATTATGTGTTCTAGTGTCTCACAGGAGCCACACGACGTAGATGACGGACTGTCTACACGACCTTGACGGTATAATCGCGCACGCACTAATACAGAGCAAACTCGTAGCTTATATAAGAGGGCTCTGTCACGACGAGGCAATCGACGACCACGAATACGAGGAGGGAACAATCCGCTTGCTACACGCTGCTCAGGGTGCTGCTCTAGAAGATGTCGGCGGATCAACAGACGAGCGCTGTCAAACAGGCATGAAATTTCTTAGCAGTCACACTCGTTGTGGGCACAACTTTAAGCTAGGTGATCGGCCCCTTCATTCCCAGCAATACCCACATGCGAAGGTAACCATTGACGAATGAGGGACACCCCACGAGAAATAATTTCTGTGGCAGATTTTACAATACTGCATGTAATTGGACCGTCGGAGTTTTTTCTCAACAGTCTGCTAAGGGCAGCACGAGAGTCTGTGAGTATGACAACATTTGATACTCCTAGTCCTTCTTGAACGTATTTCAGAGCAACATCAATGTCTGATAGTTCCGCAGTTGTTGATGAAGATGGATGCGGTATACGAAACACCCGTCTGATGTTAGTCGAAGGGCAATAGAAAGCTGCAGAGCCCCCTTGGCCGTCGCTGCGTACAGATGCGTCTGTGAATACATGAAAATCGTCAAATTATTCAAATAGGTGCGACTGGGCCAACTGAAACAGTGCCGAAACAGGCTGGTCAGACTTTTTATGTATTCCTGGAATGGAAATATAAATGGGGAAGGTGCACTGGTTGTGCTCTTTCGGGGTTGTGAAGGAAGTGGCATCATCTGAAGTGCCGGCAATCGTAGTAAACAATGCCGCCATTTTCCCCATGCGAGAGCCCGGGCGCTGAGTTAGGCAATTAATAAGTGCTTTACCGTCTGTTGCTCGGTGCAAACGCTCGATATGGTGCAGCGCTCTCTGGTCAGCCTGCCGCCTCAGGGGCAACTGGTGCGCTTCTGTGAGTAGAGGAACAGATTGCGCCTCACGAGGTAAACCAAGTATGATTCGGAGGGCAACACGGTGGCCCCGTTCCAACTGAGACATCAAACTGGGCGGCACGTTCAAGACTGGCAAAGCGTATATCAAGCTAGAGAGTACAGCTGCGTGATACACCTGTAAGGCTGTCGTCTGGACGCAGCCAGCGCCCCTGGCAGTCAGGGCGGCCACATACTTGAAGAGCCCCTGTGATGTGCGCCTCGCGGAGGTAACGGCAGGGCGCCAAGACAGGCGATCATCGATAATTACGCCCAGGTAACGATGTTTTCGCACCCACTGTATACTGTATCTCCGATATACAGCCGGCTCATGCTTCGTCGAGCACGTTGCCTGGGATGGTAAACAATTTCGGCTGTCTTAGCAGGTGAAATTTGTAGACCAACTTCTTCTAGGTACTCTGTAGCCGTATTCAGCGCTCTCTGCAAAATTACGCGAAGACGCGGACCCTGCTGTGAAGGACCGCTTATCCACAGTGCGATGTCGTCAGCATAGACTGCTATGCCTATTGGAAACTCATATTATTGAGGTAATCGGCTTGGCAGCCCAGCAAGTTGCCTAGGGGGACACCCCAAGGCAACCTGCTGGGCTGCCAAGCGCTGCCTTGAGGGACACCGCAACAGTGCGCGATTTACTTGTCACTCTTCCGATGAGTACATTCATTTTGCGCTCCGATAGAAAGTTACCCACAAAATTAAGCAGCCGGGCCTGAATTCCCGCAGCCATAAGCGGGAAAACAATCTCCTTATGTGACACCGAATCAGAAGCTTGTTGCACGTCCAGGAATAGCATATGTGCAGAGTGCCTGTTTTCTCGAGCAGATTCAAGTGTTGATGCGAGATCTGCGATGGTATCGATGGTTGAACGATGTAGACGAAAGCCGCTCATACCATTAGGAAAGAAGTCTAGCTCCTGTAGTCTGCCGTCTAGACGAAACAGAATTACATAATTCAAGGAGGCACCAATGCCTTCTCGATAGTTTTTTCTGTTGTTGACGAAACTAGCTCAAGAATCATGGAATTAATTTCGTGTAACGCGCTATAATATGGAAATGTACACTGTTAATACAAAAGCTTTTCTTTGTAATAACTTTTTCTAGCGCAGACTGACACACGGACAAAGAGAGGGAACAACACCAGCACTACCATCCACTGAAGACTATATATATACCGAACCTTTCACCCGCTGCCCATGCGCACCGTCGTAGGTGCAATGTCCGGAGATATCGTGCCATATCTGCTGCTACTCCTTTCTTTCAGAAGCGACACTTCTTTTTCAGGAATAGTTAACGACGGGTGGCTGATACAAGATGACTCCCTGATATGGATGTAATATGCCTCTGCGAGCTCTCGTGTGGTGCGATCACGGTGCCTAAACAGACTGACTATATGCGAAAAGCGTGCCTCGCACCCACACTGCGCACAATGCATCCCCAGATGCGTCAGCGGCCTGCCCTTCAAAGACGAGTGGTGCTCCCTTATGCGTAAGTTTAGGCAGTGCCCATTCTGCCCCACATACGCTCGTCCACATGTTAGAGGAATACAATAAACAAGGTTAGACGCACATGGAACAACACTAAACTTGTGCTTAACATTGCAGGTTCATGTGCTTCCTCGTCCTACAGCGTCCAGCTTATTTCCAACCATGGGCACAGCTTAGCCAGTTTACTTTTGGCCGTAAAAACAACGTCTTTTTAATTCGGTGTGACAGCGCATGTACGTACGGTATCACCGCTAATCTGCTCCGTTCACGCTCCGGCTGGCGGTGTTGGCTGCTTTTAATATGCTTAATAAGGCGCCTGCAAATTACCTGCAAAACAAACTCGGGAAGCAGGAAGCCTTAGTACCTGCTCCCTGAAGCTCTCCTGTCCCAAATAATGACACGACCTGGTGACGGCGGACTTTAGACAAGAAAGGGCTACTCCGTTTTTTATTACCTTGGAATGAAAGGAGCGGTAGCTCAGAAGGGGCTTATTAGATCGAGGAGCGCACTTAAAACATGTATGGTCGGCTGAAAAATATAGCGTAAGGTCCAGAAACTGCAAGGTCTTTTGAACCGGGACCTCACAGGTGAATTTTAACGCTCCGCCTTTCGCCTCAGAAGCTCCTAAAACACCCCGTACGAACGTATCTATTTGCACATTACTGCCAAGTACGAAAAAATCATCCACATAACGAAATACCTTAGTGGCAACCCCCTGCAGATCTATCAGCAAATCACGGTCCATTCTGCTCAAAAAGATGTCACTAAGTACGGGTGCAACCTTGGATCCGATACAAACACCAGATTTTTGAATATACAGCTTATCCTTGAATTCAAGAAAGGTGTGGTTCAAGTGAAAGCTGAGCAACTCTAGGAAGCTCTCCACCCTAATACCGTGCAGTAATTTCTAAAAACAATCTCGTTGTTGTCATTTACAATCCAGTCTCTAACCCGCTTCATGAAAAGATCATGCGGGAGGGAGTAAAACAGGTCTTCTGTATCAATGCTTATGCCGAAGCAATTGGTACATTCAGCATTAGATGAGAAATCGGTTACCCCAGCCGAGTTACGTACGCAGTGTGGGTGCGAGGCACGCTTTTCGCATACAGTCATTCTGTTTAGGCACCGTGATCGCACCACACGAGAGCTCGCAGGGGCATAATATCCACATCAGGTAGTCATCTTGTATCAGCCACCCGTCCTTAACTATTCCTGAAAAGGAAGTGTCGCTTCTGAAAGAAAGGAGTAGCAGCAGATATGGCGCGATATCTCCGGACACTGCACCTACGACGGTGCGCATGGGCAGCGGGTGACAGGGTCGGTATATATATGTATTCCTTTGCTGAATAAAGCCTTCAGTTGATAGTAGCGCTGGCGTCGTTCCCTCTCTTGGTCCGTGTGTCAGTCTGCGCTAGAAAGAGTTGTGGCGATGTATATGTACCAACTAGCTCCGCCTTTCAATATTACTCCAAACTTTTCTTCACACATTCTTTTCCATCGCCAAAAACACGCCCGGTCTCCGTAAAAGCGCGACTATGGTATATTTTCATGTTGTCCTCGTCATTTTCTATAGAAGAGAAGAGCTGGTAGAAAAATGCGGCTTTCAAAGGTTGTCGGTCACTCACATTCCCAGACAATTGACCAGCGAATGAACAAATTTTTGGAGTAGGCAGCTTCATCAGTTTAAGTATCGTTTTCATGCTAATATTTGAATTTCCGCACACAAAAGGCAATTTAAAGCCCGTATGACGAAGGGGCATATTTCGAGCAGGGGCTTAACGCACGTTTAATCGGCGCCGTCATTTTACCACGTAAGCTGTGGGCGGTGCTCTTTAAGCGTTTGCGCAGAAGAATATGTATGGTTTGTCCATCGTGCTGACAACCCAAACGACCTTGTTTCGGTACAATAAAACGAAAACGTCTTCGAAAGTAAGATTCTGCTGAGGTGCAAGTTTTCCTTAGTTGCCTCGAACTGGTGGTTCGCGCACCCAGTTCCGAGCGAACTCAGTGGAACATGCATACTCCCTGCGCAAGGCCGCCTATCCGAGCAACAAAAATTTTTGGCGGGGGGAAAAGCGTGCTGTGTAAAAACGCTGACGGCGCCAGTCACTGTTTAGTGGATTTTCTTTGCCATCCCGGTGTGCGCGTAAATACCAGTCTCCTCGATGTGCGAATGCAATTTTGTCAGAGCATATTCTGTCTCTGTCTTTATTGTACCTGAGTGGTGATTCCACAACGTCGGCCAATTTTTGTATTAGTAGTAATGATGAGCGAATGTAATGAAACAAGGAAAAAAAAAAGAGAAAGAGATCTTGAGCTCAACATGGCGAATGATATGTGTGCTGCGAGAGCTGTGTGCAAGTACGCTTCTCCGCTGTGTAACATAAAATGTGCCTATACGGATGCTTATGATTCGGCAGAGTGAACACACCAGGCGCCGAATAAACCAAGCACCTAATGGTCATTGTGAACTGTCTGTCAGGAAACAGTGTCGTTTCGTTCGTTTTACTGAGTCGCTTGCGTGGATACCCCTGAAACGGGCTTGCATGCTCAGACCCGCACCGAACACAACCGCTCTGCAAAAACATAGCGTCTTACAATTGACGGCGACGTCGCCTGTTCCTCCTGTGCGTTTCGTTGTAAACACGTGTGCAGGCGCACCTAGCTTGGAGCCACTGTACGCCGAAATGGTAGCCTGGCTACCATTGATACTTCCTCCTGCAGTAAACCAAGTATCTTGTGGACAAAATACAAGGGAGTGCAAGGCTGGATGTTCGAGTTCTGTTACTCTGTTAGAATGCACAGCAAAAAAGGAAAAGAAGAGAGAAGACTCGGGAAAAGAATAGCAAAGCACAACAAAATGATTACCTGCAATGGAGCGTCGTAAATTGATAGCGTTCGTTTCATTAATCAAGCAGAGGCTGATGACTGGCTTTTCGCCGCGGCTTCCGGAGGTCGCAAAGCCGGCAGACCTGGGCCCGAATTACGTAGCCCCTGAATGGGGCCTACTTTTCTATTCTTGCGCCTGTTTCGGACACTAATTTGGGCTGCTGGAGACGGAAACTAATCGTCGTTGCCGCTAACGGGTAGGGAGCATTAGGGGCTGCGGCTTCCTTCGTGACAATTTTGTATTAAAGGAGCGGAAAAAAGAAAGACGGAACGGTAGAGGGTCATTTGCCTTTAATTAACCTTTTCGCCTCCTAGTAAATTTCCTTGCATGACGCGTGCTCGGTGCAAACATTTCGCGTCATCCCATCTTAGAAGAAGACAACAGCAAAACTACCCCGTAATGCCCTTTTAACGTCCGGTGGCACATATGAATCACACTAGGAAGTCCTTCACGAGCGCCTAATTGCTTCAGAAGGGTCTTTTTTGTTGTTGCATGGGTCTTTGTTAGACGGCCACCGGGCGCAGCCCATGCTTCAAGGTTTTACCAGATATTGTGTGGTACATTTGGAGGTACAAGCTCACTACAGTTGTTTAAGAAAAGTTCGATGCTATGATGCACAGGAAGGAGCCGCAGGGTGATTCCACGAGAGATCGAACATGCCTGTCCGGTCGCAATTTTTGTTTGTGGGCAATGTTATGTGGGCACATTCAAAGTGCACGGAACCGAAAATTTTATTTCCAAGAAACGCTCCCAGCGAGCCAACAAAATATTGGAAGGTGGCGGCGCGGGCCTCTTGTTCTTGCTCACTGCAATGTTTTCGGATTTCACGGCCGAATTTAGCGCGAAATATAAATGATGTGTCGAAAATTTTTTTGCTGGTTTTAATACGCATTACTGTGAATTACATCCATGCTTTTTTTATGCTGTCCTCAAAAAGAGGAAAATGTGAAAAAATGGCAAACACGGCCGAAATAAAAAATGGGTCCTAAGTTTGAGGCGCCTTGGCGGCTTTGCTATTACAAACAGAAACTTGAAAACAATGTCAAATATAGAAAAGAGCCTTTGCAACATTTATACGGAAGATCATTTTCCTACAGACAGCGGAAAAAAAGAAAAAAAAATAGTTAAAGAAGCGAGTTTTTTCAAAAAAAGTACATTTTCAAAAAATAAAATAAAAAAAACTCCGGTCTCAATTTTGACGACAATTTTTTATCGAAGAGCGCTCATATCAGTGAACACAGGGTTTTAATATCATATGTCCTCATTTGCTTTGTTTACGAGATATAACTGGCCAAAATGACCCTTGCTGTGTGTGCTGACTTCAGTGCGACTGATGGTTGTTATCAGCTTGCATTGTGCGTAAATTTCAGTTTTAATTATTCTGCTGCAGCTAAATCTTGCTCTGGTGGCTTTTCGTTAAGAAAAATGTGTTCTCAGATTTTATTTGCTTCTAGCGTGTAAGAAAGTGGGCTGCTACCGCCTTCTAAAGGGTGGTTCCACGAGAGATCGAACATGCCTGTCCGGTCAATATTTTTGTTTTGCCTGGGTTTTTTATATGTTATGTGGGCACATTCAAAGTGCACGGAACTGAGAATTTTATTTCCAAGAAGCGCTCCCAGCGTGCGAAAAAAAATATTCGAAGGTGGCGGCGCGGACCGCCTGTTTTTGTTCACTGCAATGTTTTCGGATTTCATGGCCGAATTTAACGCGAACTATAAATGATGTGTCGAAAATTTTTTTTGTTAGTTTTAATATGCATTACTGCGTTCATGCTTTTTATGCCGTCCTGAAAAGGAAAAAAATGTGAAAAAAAGTGGCAAACCCGGTCCAAGTCAACAAAGTTTGCTAAGTTTGATGCACCTTGGCGCCTTTCCTATTTAACACAGAAACTTCAAAAAGTGTCAAGTATTTCAAGGAGCCTTTGCAACATTTATGCGGAAGGTCGTTTTCCGACAGGCAGCGCAAATAAGAAGAAAATAGTTAAAGAAGCGATGTGTTGCAGTAAGACTTTGGTCTGGGCGAGTTGGTTCATAGCAACTGTCTGTTGTGTTGTGTTGTGCCTTCCCATTGCTAAAGAAGCGAGTTTTTTTTTCAAAAAAGTATATTTTCAAAAAAAAAAAAAAACTCAGGCCTCAATTTTGACGACATTTTTTTATCGAAGAGCGCTTATGTCAGTGAAAACACCATGTTAATATGTATGTCCTCATTTGCTTTGTTCATGAGACTTAACGGGCCAAAATTACCCGTGCTGTGTGCGCTCACTTCAGTGCGATTGATAGTTGTCATCAGCTTGCATCGCACGTAAATCTAGTTTTAATTATTTTCCTGCAGTAAAACTTTGCTCTGGTGTCTTGTCGTCAAGAAAAATGCATTCTCAAACTTTAATTGTGTCTAGCGTGTGCGGGGGTAGGCTGCTGCCGCTCTCTAAAGGCCTAACGAGTACGCAGTTTGCAGCTTATAACCTCAACTTACCCCGCCAGTATTCGCTAATCGGAAGCACGCGAGACACCACGAACACATGGTTTAGGTCACTTTGTCAAAACTCTCCTTGCACACAGAATAAAGCATCTCTATGCAGCGCAGGCCAACTTAATCTGTAACTAAATGCCACAATCAGCAGGCGCGCTGTTATGCAGTTGTTTTCTCACTGCCTGCTTGCTTCCCTTCCATTATGTGCATTGTACGCTCTAACCATCTTCCCCATTTGACACACACTATGCCTAAACAACATTTGTAAAAAGTTAATCAATCATTTCCGAGCCGTTTATTTCACTTCCCGCTATCACCTGTTTTCGGCGTCGCAGATAACGTCTTCCTGTATCAGGCTCGAACTTTACCTCAGCGTTTCAACAGCCAGAAAACGTGCGGTGCGGCATGATTAAGCCATGAGTGGCCGAAGCTGCCCAATTGATGATGTTTTGTTGCCACTTTACTAAAGTGCTTTCCCACGTCGAGGACACCAGAGGTCATTGGTGGCACCAGACGGACATTACCCCTAGTTTTGACAATGAGTGTGGCCTACAAATTAATTATTACAGCCCAAAGCGCTTAGACGCCCTTAGTCATAAAATGTTAAACCGTGAGCAGTTCTGGAAACGCATTCATGACAGCTGCGCAGATGTGAGATAATTTGTGCGGCACCGTTCAGTATAAACGTTTCGACTTGCTCTAGGTCTAACTGTTCACTACACGCGATGCCCGCGGCCCATGGCTAGGCCCTATTATTCTGGGCCGATTATTTACGCGTTCACAAAAAGAAGATTGCTGAGGAAAATTTTCGTTGCGCAAATTTTCTTTCTTTGCTCTTTTTGTTGTTGCCAACCTCCAGAAGCTACTGTCATAGGCTGAGGATCTTCGCGACATCTGCGAAGTCTGCTTGCATTGCTTTACGCTCCTCAAGGAAAACCTGTCTACATCTAACCGTGATGAGGTAGACCAGGCATTTCTTCAGGAAGAAGAAGCGATTCAAATCTTGAACAGGCGCGCCCATCTTTCCTCTGATGATTGTAGGCGAGGTGGTAGGCTGCAAACTGTTTAGACGTTAGCCATTTAGAGGGCGGCAGCAGCCCACGTTTGCACACGCTAGACACAAATAAAATCTGAGAACACATTTTTCTTGACGAAAAGCCACCAGAGCAAGGTTTTGCTGCAGCAGAATAATAAAAACTGAGGTTTACGCACCATGCAAGCTAATAACAACCACCAGTCGCACTGAAGTGAGCACACACAGCAAGGGACATTTTGGCCAGTTATATCTCGTAAACAAAGCAAATGAGGACATGTGATATTAAAAGCGTGTGTTCACTGATATAAGCGCTCTTCGATAAAAAATTTTCGTCAAAACTGAGACAGGAGCTTTTTTATTTTATTTTTGAAAATGTACTTTTTTGAAAAAACTCGCTTCTTTAACTATTTTTTTCTTTTTTTGCGCGACCTGTAGGAAAATGACCTTCCGTATAAATGTTGCAAAGGCTCTTTTCTATATTTTACATTGTTTTCAAATTTATGTTTGTACTAGCAAAGGCGCCAAGGCGCCTCAAACTTAGTACCCGTTTTTGATTTCGGCCGTGTTTGCCATTCTTTCACATTTTCTTCTTTTTGAGGACAGCATAAAAAAAGCATGGATGTAATTCACAGTAATGCGTATTAAAACCAGCAAAAACATTTTCGACACATCATTTATATTTCGCGCTAAATTCGGCCGTGAAATCCGAAAACATTGCAGTGAGCAAAAACAGGAGGCCCGCGCCGCCACCTTCAAATATTTTTTTTGGCGCGCTGGGACCGTTTCTTGGAAATAAAATTTTCGATTCCGTGCACTTTGAATGTGCCCACATAACATATAAAAAACCCAGGCAAAACAAAAATTGCGACCGGACAGGCATGTTCGATCTCTCGTGGAATCACCCCACAATTTCATACACATCGGCAACTAGCTGTACGTGACGGTGGCTCAAAGATGACACTCTCGTGAAGCTGTCATCTGAAAGGGCGGAGGAATATGCCTGGAATAATAAAGCCGCTTGTTGTGACACAGGTACCTAACTGATGATTCTGCTGGTTTCACAGTGAGCAAAAAGGAAAAAAAACTAGATTGTCAGTTTACATAGAATGCTAGCATAGTCATCCTTTCTAACAGATAACTCGAATTTCAGTACGTGCCCCTTGGAACGAAAATGTTTTCAGGTAAACTGTTTGCGGTGTGCCAGGTTCGGATAGTTGACGGTTTCTTATTGCAATATAAAATAACAGAGGAAATTCAACTTAAAAGACAAGCCAACGAGCGAGGAGGACGTCTGTGACATCAGAGGGAATATAGAAATCATATTAAACGAATTTACTTTTTCATATAGTTACAACGACGGGTGAATGCGCCTATAAAAACTTACCGTTCCTTTAACAAACGTTAAGAAGAGCACATGAGAAAGCCTATGCTCTCACGAGACACATCAAACTACTTTGCCGTTCTCGGTCAATCGCACCGTTACTTCCTATTTACTTGTTGAGACTTCACTTACGATGAGACTTCACTGATTTGTAAGTAAAAGCTTTGCTAGTATAACTACAACTTTCTAGTCGAACTAAAATGTACAGGCTATCGCTAAAATGTATAAGCCTGTAGGCTCTTACACTGGGGTGCACTGCACTGGGGAACGATCTTCTACGCGTTCAATAAACGAATGATGATTGTTGCCGCACGCGCCTGGTCGAGGCTCGCGCTGCGTGCGCTCGTGCGCAAAACATAATCGTTCGTTTAGAGCTCGCCTACAAGGTCGAGCCCCTGTACAATATGCGAATTAAGGATTTCCTGTAACGCGAAGCTGTCCTTACAGCGGGCTTTTCCTCACAAGGCCTCTGATTGGAAAGAAGCCTGCTTTAAGAAAAGCTTTCAGCGCTGTTGGCGCGTAAACCTGCTCGCGTTTTGAACTGTTGGGGAGGTATTTAATTCAAGTAGGTTACTGTCACGCTAAGTATGAACTACGAAGCCCATACTGGGTATGCTAATAATTGGACAGCAATTTGTCGCCGCCACTTCAATATTATAAACGCGCTGTAAACAAAAGCCTGGAACCCGGAGACGTGCAGCTATAGTGTCAGGTGAAAAGCAATAGTTGCTATGCGCTCTACTTTGCATCAAGCACAGGTAAGAATTACACTTCCTGATACACTACTTGCTAAAATCACGATATGATTACAAGGTACGCCGTAGTGGGCGACTGCGGATTAATACTGACCACATGGAATTCAACTTGCACATAAGTCTAAGTACGTGGGTGTTCTGGAATTTTGCACTGTACAAGTGGTGAAAGGCGGGCTAGCTCGTACGTGTCTCAAAGGAGCAACTAACAGCGCAAATACGGGACTTCGTGCTCATCGGAAAATCAGAGACACCAACACATGGACTATGACCCCATCTACGTCGCAGCAGTTAACACAAAGACAACCTGTACGATCTTCTTTGCAAGGTAAAGAGGGCTTCAACATTTCGCAACCTGTGCAAAACTTGGCACCACGGTTTAAAGTATGGACGTCCTCGGCTCTTGACTAACGTTGCAGCTGGAAAATGACCCCTTGTACGTAACCTTTACGACTCCTGGTAAACTTATTTGCTTGACACACGCTCGCTACAAATATTTAATCTACCCATGCTAGGAAGACAAGAACTAAGCTGTTCCTAATGTCCTTTTAGCCTCCGCGTCATAAATTGATGACAGTGGCGAGTTCCATACGGGTGCTCAATTACGAGCCCTTACTTAATTTAGGAGGGGTGTTTTTGACATGGCTGTTTGTCACACACCGAGTAGCTGGGCGCGGCCCGCGCTTTGGCCGAAAGCGCTTCACATGCCGTAAGTTCGTGCACAGCGCTGTTACAGGGTGACCTAGTTTTAGAATTATGGGTTGTTCGCTCTAGCCATCGCCCAAATTCACCGTTTCACCGCAACGCTCGTTTTCAAATAAGGTAGGCGCTACAAAAGCTGGGTGCAAACGTAAAGGTAATCCTGATGTGGCAGGTTTTGAAGCGCTATTCACTTTCTGCGTCACCCCCCAGCCAGAGCCGAAATTTCAATGATACAGGTACCTGGGAAGACTTTCGCGACTGATACCTTTTATTCCTTTCGGTTAGCTTTAATTTGGAGTGTTCCTTTCCTGCCTGCCTCTCAGGAGCTATCGACCTCATAATGTGATTTTGCGCAACTTGCCAGCTCAAAATGTTAGGTATATAAAATACGCACCCAACACAAATTAAAAGAAAGGCGCAATACAGCGATAGCACGTGTAACAGTCGGTGAAACCTGGTCACAATAAAAAAGGAAAATCAAGTACGCGTGTAAGTACAGGTCGGAATAAACGAAGCAAACAAATCAGTGCAATTTAATACGTCACGCGTTCAGCGCTGCAAAGCGTGGCTCGTGGTGCAACCCTCTTGTGGCGCAGTGTGAAGTGGCGTAAACTATAGCTTCGCCATACCGCACGACAAAGCGGTTTGTGTCGCTCCCGCAGCTGAAGCGAGTATGCCGAGAAACATACATTCGTAAAGAGCGAACACTCCCATAGGTCCCTGTGGCCGAGTTAGTGCACTGCCGTCAGCGCCATGAGCGGCTGGTCGGTTAGGTAATGTCTTCCGAGATTTGGGCCGATCATCGCCATCAAGAAATATATGAATAAAACAAGAAAGGTGGTCTTTTCGGTGCTTTATTGTGAAACCACGCCCTCACGCTGCGAAGGCGAGTGCCTTTACCACTGGGCTACACACCCATGCTTGATGATCGTGAATACGTGTATGTCTAAACCGTATGAACGTGTTGTACACGCGGTGCAAAACAAATGTAGAAAGAGAACGCTTCCTATGCAGGGTTCACCGAATTTTGTGGTAGTGCATTAAAAGCCCTCTGCAGGACATGATGTAGAACGGCATGGCTCTTGTACAGTCGTGAGCACGCTTAGCGTAAACACGGGAGTGCGTGCTGCCCGACGCTATGAAGAACGCCTACCTACGCCAACACGAGGCTCGGCACATGCGCAGCGTGTTAGCAGTGTGGCTATTTTACTATCGCGCATACCGCCTCATCGGTGAGCGCCTTCGAGTATAGTGCACTCAGATTACGTAGTGTGCACGATGAAAAAATAGCCTCGCCGCTTACGCACTGCGCATGTGCCGAGCCTCGCGTAGGTGTAGGTAGGCCTCGCTGATAGCACCTTGCGGCACGCGCTCCCGTGTTTACGGTAAGCGCGATCACGAATGTACACATCAGTAAAATTTTTCCTTAGCTAAAATGAATTGCAAGCTCGCGTTTCGGTGAATCTATAGAGGCGGTTGTTACCGACACTGACTAACGAGTAGAAGCGCGCATTGCTACGCCCTGGCGGGTAGTCAGATCCTTACTTGCTCGCCCGCGAAACGGTTCGAGCGGACGCTCTTTTCGAAAGTATAGATCTATATGACTGTGCGTCCAATAAGGAATAATGCGAGTGGCCAATTGGAATCTTCTCATGGGAAAGGGACGCGCGTCAGCTGCTTAAAGGGACTCTAGGAGGAAACACTAAATCAGTTTACACTGTAAGTTACTCCTTGAGAACTCTATCGTTAATTTCTCCATCATGCGTTCCTTACTAAAAAAAAGAAATGAAGGTCATAGTTTATTTTTAAGAACCTCGCCCTCAGCCGATCCCAGGAAATATTTATTAACAAAGTTCTAGCAGATACAGCCACTACCCCTCACATAATTCATCAATGGCAGACTCTTGCTGACCGAAAGAGGGGTATAGACACCCCCTGCATATGTACCTTTTGCCACTCTCCATGCATAGCCAACATGGAGCATCTCATTTTACGTTGCCTTGCTCTACATCCTCATCGAAGGAACAGCGTCATTTTTATGCATCCCGATTTGGAAGCAGTACAAAAGGACATACTCGAACACTCTCACCAGCTTGTCACATTAGCCCACTTCGGAGTTGGCAGCGGCTTGGCGCACGGGATTTAGTGTGTGCCTAGCAACCCTCAACCACCCCCAACCTCCTCATCAGTGGCCTTCGGTCCTCCCTTTGCCTAATAAAAGAATCTATCATCATCATTTTTGAATTACGCGCCGAAAGCTCAGCACCTGAATGAATGTCAATTCGACGTCTTTTTATTCATGCATTTTTGCGGAATTGGCTCAGTGAAAGTTGCTGAAGATTCCCGTGTACTTGTTACTTTTTTTTACCTACTTCACTTTATTTTTCTCTTACTGTCTTCCTTCTTACCTTTCTATCTCTCCTTCACCCTTCCCAATTGCATGGTAGCAAATTGGATATTTGTGTTGCGGTTATGTAGGGCCTAGTAAGACGCAGTCAAATCAACAAACGACCACAGTGATGGTTTCCGCGCACGTACAGGTCCACCGTAAAAAAATATTAACACAAGTTACCACTGACGGAAGCAACAAAATCGCAGCTAGCATCCAAAATTTGACCTTCAGGATGGGCTGCTTTCTGCCGGCCACGCTTGCTCTAAAACATGGATTGTGGATCTTATGGGCATGTTTGGTAACATGAGCGCCACGTGCCGCTATTTTGCCGCCCCCGTCATCGATCACCCTTGCTAATCTTATCCCGCTGCTGTTGTATACATTAATGGTTCTAGAACGTAAATATTGGAACAATGGTCATCATTTGTATGGAGCAACGAACGTGTAGCGGTGGCAATTTTCATGCGGATTCCACATTCGGCAAATTATTTCTTCAACCACTTTGATTTCATTAAGCTATATATCAAGCATACACTTCAATAAAAATGATAAAAATGTTCTCTGAAAGACTTCCTTGGCTCCACTATCTGTCCATGCGGCTGATCTGTAATCACTGAAATGCCTTAAGAGATCCTAAACTACTCGTTGTTCTGCGTATGTGAACCTTTGACACGACGTCTTAGTCCATATTTTCGCAAATCGATTCCACAAGTCTGGATAACAGAAAAAAAAAATATCACCAACGAAATCAGAAAAAAGAAAAGAGAGAAACGTAAGCATGCACATATGATTCCTTTTCGCTTGTACCGTAACGAATGGGATATCTACTCAGTGGCCTTCTCTTAAAATATTTAACGAATATTTCTGAGAGGGGCCTACCCGAGCGTGTGCTATAGCGCTTTCTAATGATAATAAAGCTGGGAGTTCGTAACCGGGCCAACGGATGGTCACTTTATACACAGTCATTATAGAGCATTCGCTGCTTGAGATATCCAAAAGAATGGTAGCTGCATTGTGTCGTGTTTACTACAGCTTATGATCATCAGGCTTCCTACATCAGCTGGGCCGTAGAATGCGGTGACAGGTCTCGACAAGCACAAGGTTGTTTTGAATATTTAAAGACACCTAAAAAGATTTAAAAGAGATCAGCGCGCTGCCTGACGACCTACGCTTCTTGCACCATCGGTGGGCGCTAGGGAAGCTCAGCTCCTGCATTGTGCATTCTGATGAAAGCAATGGGCTTCGTGAGACATTGCGACTGATTTTGGCCTCTCGGCGATCACCCATGCAGTCAGTGATTAACGAGGCAGAAGCACCGGCCACCCTGCGGGTAGAATGCCGCGTTTAAATCACTGAGCACTGCACATGAACGGTCCCAATGAAGCTAGTAGCTGGCATGCGAAGAGACGTAAAAATAGATTCACTTTTCCTAGCGAGTGAGGGGGCAATCAACTGAGTGTCGCAAGCAAGATGACGACTCATTCAAAATTTAGCAGAATCTGCACTGTTCCCTGCGCGTAATAGAACTCTACGCTAGAAGACATTTGGTATATTGCAGGGTAACTTCGACGTCTGTATAGTTATAATATATACGCCTGATATAATGGGTGAGGCCTTCGTCCTGCTGTGGAAATCACATACGATGATGATGGTGATGTCGGTAGGTGTGTGTACCTGTGTGTATGTGCACTATCGGCGTCAAATGAAACCCGAACAGGGGCAAGCATTCGCAGTGGTATAGTGCGCCCTTCAGTCGTCACTAGAGACCGGATTTTAGGCAAATGCCTATTTTGTTTCTTGCGCTCCTATCGCGCCACTTTGATAAATGAGCATGAATTAGAGGTTAGGAAGGGTTTTTATAGTGTTTTTATAGTGCCTATAAATGCCTACCTTCGCGGCCTATAAAAGTTTATTTTCAAAATTTGCGCTTATATGAACACTATTAGCCCCAAGTGTCGCTCCCGGGTTCATTTTGAGACCGTTATTCATGTTACCGCGCAACTTTGACTGTTCGGAACAATGGGGTTAAACGTAGTCCCCTAGTTCAACCAACTCCCTGAAACAACCGCTAGCAGCAATGAAGTGGAACACGCCGGCGTCTTAATTAAGCCATACTAAATAATTAGTATGGCTTAATTATCACGACCTCAAATCCCTCAGACTTAATTAGCAGTGTCTTTATTATTATGTAGCTAATTAGCATGATCTTAATTAGCGCAATCTTAGGTAGCAAGGTCTTGATTAGATTGGTTGTGATGAGCGTGTCTTAATTAGCTCCGTCCTAGCATCAAATGGCTTCATTAGCGTGGTCTTAATTAGCATGGTTCTTATTGGCATTCTTTTTAGTAAGACGTGGCTTAATAAGCTCGCTCTTAGCATGAATTGGCTTAATGAGCATGACCATAGCATGTATAGGTTTAATTAGCTGGGTCCAGCGCCTAGCTAACTAGCTAATCAGCCGGGCGCACGTGTTCGGGGAGCGAGCAGAAGATGAAGAAGATGACTAAGAGAGCGCGCGCGCCGGCCGAGCGACGCGCTAGAAGGTTCTAGTACACAGTAGTAGAGGCCGATCATGATGATCATGATGATGATACATGTGGCCTCGGAGATTAGGTGCGGCCGCGCGCTGCTGAAAGGCGTTCGGCCGGAGGGAATCTCGGAGGCCACGGTACTAATTATTCTGAAGAATATTTAGTGACGCCCGTTTCATCGTAACCAATGGAACGCGGCGCGCACTGAGGGCTGGATTTCAGCTTTTCCTACTATTAGTTCGTTCAAAAGTGGGTGTCGCCAGAGCTCGAAGAGATTCCGAGTTTCGCCAAACTCGGGCCATCCTGCATAGCGCCTCTGTACGAGTTTGTCTTATCCTTATTTCCCTTGCCGTCATAAATGAGGTTCATCTTGCTTTCTCCTAATTTAAGAAGAACCTGCTTTGTTTTAATGACGAGCTCTATGGCCTATAGTTAGATGTGTCCTGATCTTTGGATCCAGCTGTTTTTAGTTACATTCGACCTTCATCTCCTGCTGCCCTGCTGTAAAGAACATTTTCTGTTTTTTTTTTCAGTAGATTATTTCTGTGTTAAATTTGAAGTTGTCTATTGCTGGATCTCGTAGAGTCTAGACTGCGCTTTATTTCTTACCGAACTTGTCGCTAATAACGTTGCTTATGTTACGCCGAAGGTCGTTTTCTTGGGAGATGCTCCAGTGTTAATCGTTTATCAGCGTTTGCGATCCCAACGACCTTAAACGGTTCCTGAATCTTTTCAGTGGACCTTTATCTCCTTTGCGAATGCCATGATCCCATCGTTCACCTCAGCATGCGATTTCTCTTTTGCTCTGTTTCGGTCAGCACCAATTTCTTTTCCCGGTACTTGTTCCATTTAACTCTTCATGAAATCCAAATTTTTTCGCTTCTCTATGAGACGTAGATTAGACACCTGTTCACACTATTCTATAGCTTGTTTTATGACCCTATTCGGCTACTCATGTGTCTTTTTTTGTTTTTTTTTATTTTCCACTCCAATAAATCTTTAGCCCATTTGTCTTATCTCTTGCTGCATGGCTTCCCACAGTTCTTTGTGATCACAAAATGCTTTAGGAAGGACCTTTCTTTTCTTCTCCGTTATTTTTTTCAATCTCTGCCATTTACTTTTAATCCAGCTTCAAGTATTCCTATGCTGTTGCTTCCTCTCTTGCATCAGTATCTGTCCAAAAGTGTAAAGGTACACGTTTATGATGGCTACTCAGGCTTTTTTCCTCGCTGAACAACACAGGACTTCAGGGCAAGATGGTGATTTGAAGCGATGAGAAAATATAGAAAATGGAATGCAGCTGCAGCCAATGTTTCCTAAAGAGACAAGTCGTCTTATCCAAACGTTGACTCCACTGACATTCCCTGTTCAACCATTTACTGTCAGGTGTTCTAGTCATTCGCAGGAGTTTCTGTGACCAAGGCTTCGTCAATAAATAGCTACATAGACCCTCGTAGCCACTGCCACGTTCGACGAACACGGCACTTATTATTCGTGTTAACTAAAACAAAGCTCTGCTCCCTGCAGAAATCATGGGCTGTATAGACAACCATTGTAACAAGTATATCCGTCTATAGTGTCCATGCGTACATTGACCCGTTCTATGATTATCGTTTCTTTTCTGCGCCTTTCATGCGCTTTTTTTTTCTTGGGTGCTAGGCGGATGTTGAGATGGCAGCCCGATATTGGATGAGATTGCAGGTACAGCTGCGAAAGAGAACCATGCAATCGTTCAAGAACAATGAAGGAGAATGACAGTCTAAAATCACAAAACTTTTTCAAATAATTGTAGTTTGTTTATGCTTGCTAACTTCGTTTGAAAATGCACTAGGTTATTTGTGAAACAAATCAGGATTGCCCATGCTCTGTTGTATTAGCTCGCAGCTCGACATCTCTTTGCTAAATGACAGGGCGACGCTTTGTGTTTCACGACACGAAACGCCACGCTAAACCTCCTGTTGAAAGAATACAGTACAGCGCTACGACAGCGACCGCCTTTAGCGCACACAAGGTGGCAGAAGGTATTGCGAACGCTTTCAATATTGTGCATCTGTTTTCTTTTTTTCTCTTTTGAAAATTCTGAGTGGTGCAAGCAATCCCACACTTTTGCGTTGAATTATTTGCAGATATTTCCGCGTAGCAGAGCTCAATCATATGTAACGCTTAGAGTATTGTATGATTCTTTGAATACGGAAAGTTTTCGCAGAGACAGTTAAAGCGTTAGATGCCTCATCAAACGCGAAAATTGACCGTCGGCGTTGGTGCCGTCGCCGTCAACACGAGTGACGCAAGAAATCATCACGTGACGACGTCACCTTATGTCGTAATCACGACGTAACATATATGAAAATTTGTTACGTCGCCATCGTCGCTTGGTCAAAGGTGGGCCGATCACGGAGGCAGTGCAAAACCAGCTGAGGTGCTGAAAGCTTCCGGAAGGGGGCGGGGGAGGCTCAATACATCGACTGAGAAAGAAAAGAGGAACAAGATGGCGTTCGCCTTCGAGTCGTCTTAGGCGCGTGCATAAGGGAGCCTGTGAGTTTTCGAAAGAATATTATGGATGAAAAGTGTTAATTACGCTGGCATAGAGAGGCCAAACGGCTTCACCGTCAGTTAGCGGTACACAGTCGCATGGGTTCGACAAATAGACTCCGGTATATTCACAAAAACAGCTCATACGCTTGAATCCTTCGTCAGAACAAATGCCACCCAATTGTGACGCTTGATGTCATAACAGTAAAGGCAGCAAACTCAAAGCCCAAATAATTAAGAGCTCTTATGTACGAAAAGCTCCGCGACTTCTGCTCGAAGTCCTGCATTTACAAAAATATCTCACCCTATCTGTATATAGAACAGTTCGAAAGAACGCTGTCCGGTCAATACTGACATCGGATATACTGTAAATGAATATGCCTGGCCAATAGTGAGCAGCACTTACAGATATAGAGCTCTGTGAATTCAACCCCATATGTTTCTGGTATTCGTAGGAGCTTGTTTGGCAATATTCGTCGAGGAAATCGTTCAAAAGTGCTTCGCTGTGCACGTCTCAAACACGCTGGTTATCATCGAAGGTTATACCGTTGCACTCATGGCAAATATAGCACGCAAAGCGAAAGCACCGTTACGGCCGCCATCGCGAGTCAGAAAGCGTACGCGCCAAGAGGGCACTCAAGGAAAGCATGGTCACGCAGCATGCGCGGATCAAGCGCTCGTAACCTACAGATGTAAACCCAGCAGTAGCCTAACAGCAGGGCGGTATTCGCGCAGTCTACACTCACCTACTTGCTCGGCCATCAGAGCGTGGGTCATGCTGCACAAACAACTGCCACGTAAAACTAAACAAACTTCTCTATTCCCCCTCCCAATGTGTAGGGTAGCAAACTGGACGCATTGTCTAGTTAACCTCCCTGCCTTTCCTACATTCCTTCTCTCTCTCTCTCTCTCAAGCAAAAAATCAATAACAAACAGCGTAAATAAATCGCCTTCTAGCACTGCGCGGACCAACCCGCACTGCGCAGACCGCTGTGTTCATATCACAGAGAAAAAAAATCGAAAGGAAAAAAAAGAGAAGCAGATGCCATTCGTGTACGTTGAGCATCGGGTGTTTTCTATATGGCTTGATTCTCCGGGTGTCGGTGCAGTATTTAAAGCAGACAGTATCAGCGAGTCATTGCTGGTTATTTCAACGGTATCAAAAAAGCACGCACATGATATAAGTATATACAATAAGAAATCTTAGAATGGTGTATACTTCGCAAAATAATAATAACTGTTCGGGTTTTCCGTCCCAAAATCACGATATGACTATGAGGGACGCCATCGTGGAGGGCTCCGAAAATGTTGACTATCTAGTGTTCTCTAACATGCACCTAAATCTAAGTACACGGGCCTCCAGCATTCCGCCCCCATCGAAACGCATCCGCCGCGGCTGGAATTCGATCCCACGACCTTCTGGTCAGTAGTCGAGCACCACGACCACTAGACCACCGTGGCGGGTATACTATACTTCGCAGGATGGCAACAAGAAGGAAATATTCGCGTGGCTAGCGTGGGCGTCTGTGCTTGTGCGGCACAGATTTGCTGGTTATACCTAAATACTGTGAGTCACTTGAAGTACAGATGACCGACAGGCTTATTCCTGCTTATGTGTATGTTCTAGTGTTTTGACAAACTCAAAGACACGTAAAAACAACCTATAACGCACATGAAAGAGGCACAAGTATGCGTACCGAGTGTATAGAAACTGAAAATGAGGATGAGAATACAAAATTAATCATTTATGCGGTTTTACGTGCATAAACGACGATATCATTATGATGCACACTGTAGTGCAGAGCTCCGGAAATTGCGACAACCTGGGGTTCTTTACGTGCACTTAAATATAAATACACGGGCCTCTAGCTAATATTATCCCTTTTATCGAAAATGCGACAGCCACGGCCGCGATCAAACGCGTGCCGTTCGCGTCGGCAGCCGAGCACCATAGCCACTGTACCACTGCGGCGGCTAAGGTAATGCAAAATTAGAGTACAGATCCACTTAAGATCTGCATACGACGTACGCCTTTGGGCCTTGATGATTTTTGCTTTCTTACGCGTCGACAGTGCAAAGTAAGGAGCAACGCTGGCGGTGTTCAACGGACCAACCAGAACTCCGGAGAAACAAAACAAGCCGCTGAGCACGGGCTGAAATAATCCAGAAGTATGCTGAGACTTCCACTCGAGACACCCAAAAAAGAAAACGACAGCAAAAAGCAATAAGCGGACGCACACAGGAAACTCGATGTCTCGGAGGAAAGCGGGTACAAAATAACCTCCCATATTGATCCCGGTCGGGCGAATAGCTGAAGCGTGTTCACGAAGCCATTCTCTGGTTCTGAGCATATCGGAAGAACTTGACCAAAGAGTGGTGGTAGACAGGGAAAAAAATGCTAGGCCGAGTGCGCACTGGGATTTTGAAGGATTTGGATAGTTCGTGCCTTTGTCAGCAGCTGTATTGTGTTGAACTGAACACTCACCCCTCAAATAAATGCTCTAGGATGCTATCCGTAACCACAGCCAGCGAAAGTCTTCATGTTTTCGTCGGCACACTGTAATGAACGGCAAATTGGTGCTTTATGCGTGGGGATATTTTCCCCGAGTACTCTGAACGAACTGTGGATTTGGAAACTTTGTTTTTGTTTAGTTTTTGTTAAACGAGTGCAGAGACCTGTTCACGTCTTAGTGGCGCTGGCTGTACTCCTTGGCTCAGACTTTCCGGTTCAAGGAGCGTGTGAAGTATGCTGTGTTTTTGTAACGCTTTCTTCCGGCAGCGTAGCCAGAATCACCACAGCTTCGATTTTAAGGATAAATCTGCGGTTTTTTTTAAATCTAATGATTTATTTAGTTAACATATCCAGCCCTTTTTTCTCAAGTGATTAAACATTTCTGATAATGGTTAAGTCAACATTTCTTGTAATATTTCTGCTGAAGCGACTTTAGAAACTGAAAGCGAGATAAAAGGTTTTGTTATTTAAACAAGAACTCAAATGACATCCCTATGTGATAATTAATGATTTTAAATTTAATTATTACATTTTTATAATTTCCAGGGTTGTGGTTTGAACATTACACACAGCAGGCATATCTATGTCCATTTACAAAGCCTACCCATAATGCAAAAGCCTCTTGTAAGTTTGGTTGTCGTTAAATTGTCACTCCCCTAAATTCCTGACGACAAGGTAATAAAAGATTACCAAAACCAATATTCCGCCCCATCAGAGCGTAAACATAAGGGCTGTTTGGCGCCCATGTCACAGGCGCTCTGACGTTAGAATGACATAAGGCGTATTAATGAGATAACGTTAAGGAGCTCATTTCGCAGAAATTCCGGTGTCGACGTCGTTGGTTATGAGCGAAAAATCGGCGTTGTCAGTGAGCGAAAATTCTAGATAGAAGCAAATAAATAAATAAGCAAAAAGTTCGGTTCGAGTGGGAATCGAACCCATACCTTCTGCGTGGCAAGCAGGTGATAAACAACAGAGCTACGCCAGTGCTTGAAACTGCTCCCGAAAAAAAATTACATCATCTCCCACTAAAGGGAACGATGTGGGGATGTGAAGCGGCGCATGGGTCGACTTAAAGTTCCGTTCATCACGGGCACCTTGCCCGATGTTAACACGTCCTTGCAAGTGAAGCCCACCAAGAATTCACAGTACTTGCTGTTGCTGTTACCAGTCCCGATTGTTGGAGCACGGCGCGTGAGTTCATCGCCACGCCACGCGGGAGCACGTGGGTTCATCGCGCTTCTGCAGAATATCGTTCCCCGACGCCATCACGTGATTGCTGAGAGAGTGTAAGGGGGAGAGGCCACAGCGTCTTACCCAGCCCCTTACACAGGCCCGAACGCGCTAGCGCGTGCCAGCGCGTTCTGACTAGGATACAACGCGTTGGTTCATCGCGCGTCTGCAGAATCTCGTTCCCCGACGCCATCGCATGATTGCTGAGAGAGTGTAAGGGGGAGAGGCCACAGCGTCTTACCCAGCCCCTTACACAGGACCGAACGCGCTAGCGCGTGCCAGCACACATGGTTCCCGAGCGGACGGTCACCGATAGAAGGACGGACACAGCCCCGAGCAAAAGCTGCTTCGCATCCAAGAAAAAAAAAAGGCATGTAGGAATGTGATTTATGGCGAGGAGTCTCCTTAACACATGTAATATTGCGTAGCATAAACGTAGATTAGCATCAGGCTTTAAAACAAGTGAATTTCACAACGAACGGGTGGTTTAAAGGGAAACGCATGACAAAGCGCTCAAGCATAATTAATCATTATCAGCAACAACATCAACAAAGTGGGCAGCTGCGCGTGTGGTCTTACTTGCAGTAGGCATTCCAGGATAGTTTGAAACGCATAGTGTTAGCGCACAGGCGTTCGTTTTCTTGCCGCACGGTTGAGGTGTCCACCGAGAAGCAAAGTCAGGCTAGCGATTCAGAAGACGTCGCGAGCGGGGCCTGATTACGTTACCGCGTACTACTCTAGAAGGCGAAGATCGAGCGTCCTCTAATTTTTTTTATTAATTTTCATTTAATATAGTTTTTATCTTTTCGGTGGTGTATCACTGAAATGCGGAAAGGCAGAGAGGTTAACCAGAAAACATATCTCGTTTGCTACCCTGCACTGGCGAAGGGGTAAGGGGAGACAGAAAAGTAAGAAAGAGAGGAATGGCGTAGGAAGAAAGGGAAGCACACGCGCGCGCGCGCGCGCACGCGCACGCGCACACGCACACACACACACACACACACACACACACACACACACACACACACACACACACACACACACACACACACACACACACACACACACACACACACACACACACACACACACACACACACACACACACACACACACACACAGGCGTGTCACAATCGTTCAATGAGGCGGGTCGCTCGCAGAAACATCATCAGCGCCTTCGTTGCCTTCTGGTGTGAAGCTTGATCTTTCCGACATTCCAAGATTGACTGCTCAGAAAGCGGCTGGTCGTCGAGGCGAGCAAACACTGCTGAGAGGGACTGCCTCTCGGAGCTGCACTGAGGGCACTGATATAAAATGTGTTCAATGGATTCATCATTGCAGCAATGGTCACATGCAGCGCTGTCTGTCATTCCGATGCGGCAAGCAAAGGCGTTCGTAAAAGACACCCCAAGCCACATGCGGCAGAGAATGCGTCGCATCAATCGTAGCACAAAAAATTTCATGTATGCGAAGTTCGGTTTCATATTTTAACATGCTAGGAATGCGCGGCGCCGCGGTGACCCAGTGGTGACGGTGCTCGGCTGCTGACTCGAAACATGCTAGGCAAGTCGCTGTTTTAGATCTTTCAGCCTGTCGTCCCTAGCGAAGTCTTTCGATTTTGAGCGAAGTAGTCAAGTTATCATACATGGGACAGCAAGCACTAAATGCCACACCAAATCTGGTAATTAAGTATACAGCCCGTAGAGCTGCTTGTCAAGAGGTCCGGACGTCAGCAGTGACGTAAATAGTGGCTCGCGCCTTGAAACATGAGCGCTAGTAGAGCATCCCGGAACAAAATGCAACGTCTCCACTTCATCGTGGTCCACAAGTTGTTTTTTGCGGGAACTCAGCATACAGAATTTAATTGTGCGAATTTGGATTGGCCTGGGCTTGCTGCATGGGTTCAGTCGCAATAAGAGGGCAGTGTTAAGCGCTAGACACATGGCGCGAATTTGCACGCGATCGGTAGTATGACGCGCCGTAGTCCGATTTTACGCATCTGACTATCCTTGTCTCATGGTGCGAACGAGCGAGTGGCGCATTGGCTCAGCCCAGATCCGGTGCTCGGTCGTACACACACGAAGCCGTTCTTACATTATCCTAGACAGACAGACAGACATAGAACTTTATTGGGTCCTGAGAAACGCTACTCTTAGAGCAAGAAGATAAAAAGAAACGTTTTGCAGAACGCTCGCCTGTTTAGGATGAACAACGTCCAAAAAGCACGTCTATACACGCGGTAAACTCGCCGCAACTACACGCGCAGTGCCACCCATGCTGACCGCTGCCGATCGCTGTGAGTTCCTGTATTGGCCTACAGCTTTCTCGCCGTCGAATCTAAGGCGGAGGCCGCTAACGATTCACTCGCAGCCCGTAACTGAACGCGTATGCTCGTTAATACAATCACTGTCTTACCCATTATGCTTACCTTAAACGAAAATGTAATTAGTATTTGCGACGCCGCCTGTAGCGATGAGTTAGCATGGCAGCCGGGCACGTAGCTGCACAGACACGAAAGCTGCGGCGGCCGCGCTGGTCACCTCCGCACGCGACACCGATCCCAAGCCGAAGAAAATAACACCTGTGACCTAAGCGACTAAAGAGCCACCAAAACATGCTTACGTTGCCAGATCACTTTTTGGTGTGTCCCTAAAAAATTCCGAGCAAGATGTACAGGGGCGGTAAAAAGTTCCCAGGCCGCTATCCTATGTAATCCTATGGCAGCGTGGCCTGCGAACTTTTGGCCACCCCATTGAATAGTGTTCTCCAACGTGGCTCTATGCGCGTGCGGGACGATGTGCTTTCACAGATCGTGCGATTGGCCCAGGAAAACGCAGGCTGCTTGAGTTAATGGTCGCGCGTATAGGGTGCAAAATTGCTGCTTTCTTCGTAAGTCAAGGAAGCCAGATGCCCTCTTGACTGAGGCCGCACATGTAATCGTGCGCGAATCAGTTTAGTGTGCACACAATGCTCGTGCTTTTAGTTTTCTGCTCGAAAACATTCACAATGAATTATATTTGGTTTTTGTGTCAACTTTTTTGTAGTATCTGGTGCATATGTCTACGACGCTGTTAATTTCTGGACGATGAAATTTAACATATGATCGAAACTACTAGCCTGCCATATTTTCGTGTCAGCTGCTGTTCGGGCCTTGTTTTATAGTTCCACTCAAGCCAGTTTTCCAAAAATGAAGGTAGCTTGGAAAAGCATGTAGCTCTAGTATTCGCGGTATTCATCGTATAATCATTATTATAGCTCGTGTTAAACTAACACTTAAGAGCGCGGTGATCGAGCTCAGGCACAAGGCGAATGAGCGTCGCGGCGAAGCAGGCCTTTGACACCCAACGTGGAACACAGAACACGGGCGCGGCGGTGCAAAGAAGAATGCTTATGTCCTGATGCGATCAATCTAAGTAGAGTTCATGGTTTCTACCACGCACATCGCGGTGGTTGATCAGATACACAGATCTAGGCCTTCCTCAACCGATCGAAGTCGCGTATGCATATGTGGCTGCACATGCGTACAGTACCAAGGAGATATGGAACACTGTCGTAAATAACTTTTTCGATGGTACACAAAGACAAGTGTTTGTTTGCCATCAAGAAGTCTGTACCCCTCTGCAGACCATGCTTTGTTGAGCCATCGGTTAAAATATGGCAAGTATTGCACGCCGACGGCTGAGTGTATATACAGTAAAACTCTTATACATCGAACTCAAAGGTGATCATGAAATAGTTCAATTTATCTACATTACAAATGCAAAACATGCTTATTTTCACACTGTCGTGTCGACTTGACTAGGGAATTTCAGGGTACAATAATGTGCCAACCTACTCGGTCGCACAGGGAAGCCACCATGAAACTACTTACACCGCTAACACTGGACGATGTTTTGGCGGCTGTTTAGTCTCGTGCGCCAATTCATCATGCCCTCGCGCAATCTCGCCGTCAGGTAGCACCCCAGCGGCAACACTGCCGTCATCTCTTGCAAAACTGCGCAACTACGCCGTCCTCAAGCGTGTCCTGCGCATACGGAGAAGCCAGATCACAGTCGACTCGAGAGTCATGCAGGAAAGCCAACATTAGGACACGCGCATCGATCGCTCGTCCCCACAATATGTAACTCCGTAAGACTGCCCCGTACCGACATCGCAAGGGGAAATTATATGCATGGCTTGTGAAAAATTTTTGATAAAGACGACGGACGCTGTACGTGCTGAACTTTAAAAATCACCAGCCAAGCATTCCGTAAAGATAGTTAACCTGCGAAGCCGAAACGTGCGGCTCCGGCGTTTATAACATTAGAATAATTGTCATTTGGGCGAGTTGGACGTGGTTAAACACGTCGAGTGCTTCAGCATGAAATCAATGAGGACAAAGACAAAGAAGGCATCAGCGCCGATGTATGTGTCCCTTATTTGCCTTTGCCCTTGTTCGTTTCACGCTGAACCACTCAACGTGTTTATCACTGAGCTAATCCCAATGATTCATTAAAGTCTTTCTCAATTATCGGTTACGTCTGTCCAAAAATCTTAATTGGTGCTTGGCGCCCCTGTGTCCCCTCCTCCGTTTTTAGTGGACGAGTGGTGAGTAGTGGGATTTGTGCAATTTCTGTGGCGCTAGGAGTTTTAAGTACGTAGGACGGACGAATTTTTATTTCGCCAAGCCATATAAAGCTTGGCTGTGCTATAATTAGGAAAACGGTGCAAAATTAGCGCTATCTCTTGAAGCGCCTCGCGATGTCGCACAAAAATCATTTGCTTCTGATTCGTACATCTCACAACGTGCTGTAGTTGGATTTTGGGGACGGCTGACGCGTTCGTACAGTTATTAGCTTCGCCTCCAAATAAACGCATTTCTTTTTCCATCTGTATTTCCTTTTTTTTCGCGAATTGCAGGAAGAGCAGTACAATTCATGGGTATCAGCGCGAGCAGCCAGAAACTTGCAGCTTTAGCCAAATACAAAATCGTACTTTAAACCACTATAACTTGACTACGTCTTCAAGCACGCGAGCGTGCGACCACTTGTGAAAACACCGTGCACGAACACGCGCGCACCCGTATCCAGAAGGATACAAACAGCGATAAAAGGGGCATCGAAGCAAAACGCTCGATGGTGCTTATAATGCCATCACTGCCCTGCAATCAGCGGCCATTCAGAAGTGGACGCCGTAATGCCGGTTCCTGAAAAACGCTTCTTCGTTATGAAAGAACAAATAAACAAACACTGGCAGACAGACAAGCGTCCTGCGTGTGTGCTGTGTGTTATGAGGCAAACTGACTAACAGCTCCTAAATAGCGGGTCGGCATAGTCCAATAGCACGCGAACAGGCTATTCTAAAGTCCTATGTTCTTAGAAGGAAGCTCTCAGAGAATAGCTTAAGCCATTCACGGAGGCGAAGCTGGCGACATTTTCTAATGAAGACCGACTGACTTTGCTATTTTTATAATGCAATTACCTGCGGTTGTATTCTAAAGTTCTAATGAGCAAGGTTTATTACAGCACACAGCAACTAGCTGTTTATTTAATAAATGCGAAGCGTTTCTTCAAGAACCAAATGCACTTTGACCATTTCTATCTATCGATGGACTATATTTGTGATATCTATCTATCTATCTATCTATCTATCTATCTATCTATCTATCTATCTATCTATCTATCTATCTATCTATCTATCTATCTATCTATCTATCTATCTATCTATCTATCTATCTATCTATCTATCTATCTATCTATCTATCTATCTATCTGTTTCATTCATTCATTCATTCATTCATTCATTCATTCATTCATTCATTCATTCATTCGCTTCTGCGCGGGCTACATGACCGTCATCTTTATACCCACATGTATCTTAGCGTCAACCATGGCTGTGTTCAGGAATCTTAAAACGCGAACTTTCGGTTCAAATTTATGTTTCTTTCTTGGAGCAAACGACAACAGCAGGGTTACTATAAAGTTTATTATTATTATTATTATTATTATTATTATTATTATTATTATTATTATTATTATTATTATTATTATTATTATTATTATTATTTCTACAATGTCTTGACGCCATCCAAACACCCAGCAATTTATTGTCGGAAGTCATTTCGTCACCACCTTCTCACACAGAACACAAGAATGCTAAATCAAACTTAAAAGAAAAAGAACATAGTTCCAAATAATCACGCAGTGTCCTTAAAAGAAGAGTGCGGTAGCTAACTCGTCGGTGGTCGTTCAATATTGCTCGAAAAAACGGCCGCCGTTCACAGCACAGTTGAAAAGTGCCGTCACGTAGAGTACTTCAGTGATGTCCACAAACAGGGCGTCTCTTTTTATAGCTAAATGTGCGAACTCAAATACGAATTGATCACGCCAAGATTCTCGGTCATCGTCACGGCTTTCTTGGTGAGCGAGTGCTGCGCAAACTGACTGAGAGTGAGAAACACAAATAAATGAGACACAAATAAACAGACGTGCGTATCAAAGAGCAAAACAAAAAGAAAAGCGGGGTAGGGGAGCAGGGGGGTAAAGGAGGGGAAGGGGGTGTAGACGTGGTACGCCAAAGACAGCTATGCTCGGAGGAAACGACGTGCAGGTCGTTCACCGAGATGCTTGACCAAGATTGCTTTCCTATACCATTCTATTGTCCTTCCCGGAGGTTTGGAGGGTCTTGCTGTCCTGCTTTGCCAACTTTATCGTTTTATTTCACTTGATATTATTAATCGGGGTTTCAGGTTTTCACAGCAAAGTGCATGATCTCGTTCAAGCCTTTCGCCATAACTTTGTTACATTTGTTACTGTTTGTGTTCTGCGAAGGTTTAGAAAAATGATCTCTGTTGCTGCGAAAGGAGTTGTGTGGTCAAAATTTGGTTCGGTTTCTCCGTTCGCTGGTTCCGCCCGCGACGACAGCTGACGTCGTGGAAGACACAAAACTGCGAATTTTGTCTGCACAGCGTCACCTTGCCATGCGAAGCTTTTACAAAGACATAGCATGAAAAACAATAAAATTTTCGAAGACTTTACTCGAATCTCCACCCATGCGAGCTTAACAATGTGCATATCCAGCTTTTGTGGACACATCACAGCCAGCGCCCCTGGCGGCCCCGGCGCGAAGCTAGCGCGTTTTCAAAGGAACTGGCGAGTTTTTCCCGAATAATTAAGTGTAGAGGGTGAATGTTGAAAAACGCAGACCACAGAGCGCTTCTGGGAACCTAAACGCACGAGAGGACTGCAGCGATCATGTTGCAGTAAGCTTCAATTTTGTTCCCAGAGCAGTTAAAGATTGTACAATAGGAGTCTATGGAAACGGCGAAAAATGCGGCCTGTTTTTCGAGACAAAAACGGTCACTGTCGTAAAACTAAGCAAGTTATGGTAATGGTCAGGAAATCACATGTAGTCCTGACAATCAGCTTTCGTTTGAAGCCAATCTCAACTTGCCGCAATTGGCATAACATTGTTCCCTAACGCGTTTTTTGAAGCGCGGTCGTTCAAATGTTTGTGGTAAATTGATAAACCCTTGCTTACCATCGGCGACAAGGCGTCCACCGTGGCCGAGCGAGCTAATCGCTCAAGTTCTGAGCGCGCCATAACCGCGCCGTCATAGGTTCGATTCCTGGCGACGCATCAGCATTTTTTTTTCAGCCCGTGACTTAGTTCTGCAGCTTCGCACAGGATGTCGCCGCCGAAACAAAAAAGAGCTTTCGTTTCGGTTTCGGTTCTTCACTGTATTCTTGAGCTGCCGTTTCTTTTTTCTCTGTATTATATGACTTTTTTAGTGTATGTTTAAACACTCCACACGTATCACATCGTTCAGATCTACATTTGTAATTCTTACTTTACTCTTTTATACACGTCCTAAGGAACAGAACGCCCGATCAAGTTATGGTGAACAAAGCTCTTTCGAACGTACGCGTATTGTGGTGGAAACTTATTTCTCCCTTCTCATGATGTCGTTACGACCTTCTCAGGTACCTACAATTCAGCAACGTAAAGGCAGCGAACTAAGCTTAGACAAGGGAGGCATAGTAATTAAATGACAAAGTTAGGCGTTTTTGCAGTTGCTTTTTACTTTAGGGCTAACGCAAGTGTTTATCATAATCTTAACGAACGAAGGGGAATTTTTCGATGGGTTCTTTTTTTTGTGACACTACTAATGAAACCAACAGATAATTAAGCCAATCAAAGAATAGGAAAAATTATTTGTTCTTTTTCAAACAGCAGTGCAATGATTTCGCCCTAACTTAAATGAAATCAAAATCGCTATCTCGACAAGCATCAGCGGACGGCTCTATACCCTTCTATATGCTGCGCTCTCAACTCGAAGAGACCGTGCGAAATCCCCTTTCCTACCTGGAGTGGCTGTGTTCTCTTACAGCACCATTTTGTAGAGTTACGCGAGGCTGCATCTGAGTTAGCTGCCTGCAGCTTTACTTCATTTGTTGCTATCGCACTCATTGCATCGTCCTTGCGGTGAAACTGGGATTTCTATTCATCTCTTGTCATATCTATCGCCCTACGTGAACAGAAAAAAACCAGCATGCCTTCTTCTTTAACATCACATAGCACTGTGCGCTGCATCGGATAGGTCCGTGTGATATGACGTGTGTGGATCAAAGCTTTCGGGAAGTCCAGGGACTGGTGCTCCCAGTTACAAAACGAAAATCCTGTGATTCAGCAGCTTTTCGCACGCACTCGCAGCCCACCTCAACGTGCCGCAATAAGATGCCATTTTAAACATCTGTAAATGAAAATGTGCGCAGCATGTACTGGTTGCGTAAGGCTGGAACCGAAAGCGGAGCTAGCGTTCGACCTAGCTTCTTCTAAGGTTTTGCTAGTAATAACAAGCTATTGCTAGAGGTGCAAAGTTTTTTTCTAGTATAATAGGATATGGCTAGGCTTGGATAATCTATTCTTCTCAGGTTTCGGTCGGTTCCCCAGACCATAGAGTTTCCTACAATACTTACTAGAGGGAACTCTGGCGCTAGTGTCTATGGGAGCTGCAATGCATCGCGCTTCAGCCAGCATGGGAATCATGGGTAGTACACGGATTTGTCTAAACTTCGTTCTTTTGGCTCCGTTTGGCTCCGCGTCGCCTGCATCCGCTTTGTCGCAAAACGAAGTTCAGCAAAAATCAGCAGTTTCACTTCACTACTTTAACTTCTTTAGGCTCACCGATTCAAATCTGGTCACGAAGTTCACAACGATCCATTCTTTTATCTGAAAGAAAACCAAAACATAGCAATAAACAAAGCCACAAGTGCGTTCGACGCCCACAAGCACGAAGACTAGGCAAATCCGTGTACTACCCATCATTCCCATGGTGGCTGAACGATCGCAGCGCCAGAGTTCCCTCTAGGTCATTTTAGGAAACTCTATGCCCCAGACTACGCACTTGTTGCGTGGTTCTGAAGGGGAAATGTCACGTCACTAGTAGTTAGGTGATGGGATTTTAGTCACGTGAGAGAGAAAGTACATCTTTATTAGAATCCAGTGCGGACGCTGAGGTTGCCCCGCGCCACCCGGTTGTTCCGAAGTTTTTGGCGCCAACACATCCCGTCAATAGTTACGTGACGTTACGGGATTTTAGTGGCGAGACTAATTACTTGATTTTACGTGATTTTTAGTCACGTGGCTAGTTGTTACGTGATTGTAGTCACATAAGTAGATGTGCGATGTTACGTGATTTTGGTCACGCGACAATTGCAGGCCTGGTGTACAAAAAATTGCAGTCGCAGGAAACAACAACCCATCATCGATATCACATATATTTTACGATCACGAGAAATTCACTTTCGTTACTCGAAAGAGCAAGCGAAGCTGCACTCGTGCACTTTTTATCACTTTTCAAAATTGTTTGGGCTTCTACGATTTTTTCTGGAACTTTTTGTATGCTCCATTTGCTCTATTCTTTTTTCTTTCCTGGTGAAGAGCGCATATATATTGCTGTAAGTTTGAAAATATAGTCAGTTTGAAGTTCAGCGCTGTGTGTGTTTTCCAATGTCGTCCTCGTTCCTTGCGCCGTGAAACATCGAATTATGGTCTACAGCGCATTTTTGCAAACAGAAAGCAGCTGTTTTCACTTTTGCATTCCGTTCCTGCTCTTTGGAAGGTGGGGACACTTAAGGAGCGTTGCAAGGATAGTTTGACCGTAGTATCTTTATGATAGCTATCGTATCACGGGCTAGCCGCCGCGCGCTGTGGCTGAATGGGTTGATCATGCATGCCGGCGGTTTGCGAGTAATCGCTGGGGCCTTGGTGCGAATCCCAATGCGGTTTTTTCTTTTTTTTTGTCTCTCTCAGAATTGCTTATGTTCGCCGCGGTGGTACAGCGGTTACGGTGCTCGGCTGCTGACCCAAAGGGCACAGGTTTGACGGCGGCTCCAGCATTTTTGAACAAGGCGAAAATGCTAGAGGCTCGTGTACTTGGTTTTAGATGCACGTTACGAACCTGAAGTGGGTCGAAATTTCCGCAGCCCACCTCTACGGCATGGCTCATAAACATATTATGGTTTGGGCACGTAGAACTCCAGCAATTATTATTACTAGTACAACGCTGTTGAAGATCTAGTCGCTTGTTTTTTTCGCTGGAGCATTGCAACCAAGATATTTGCTGCAGTTTCGGTTTTGCTTTTGGAAATGGAGCAAGTAAACTTCTAATGTTTTATTTTTTATTACCACACAACCCATTACTTAATAACGAAGACAAGGAACCCAGATTTTAGTTAACCTCAACCATAAGAAGACAATACAAAACGAAACCAAGGCAAGCATGAGGGCAGCCATTTGCAATATAATGAAGCGTTTTAAGGAAGTACTCTACTATTAGAGACGACGCAGAAACGTAACCAGTAATAGTAGAACCAACGCAAAGTTTGTATTGTTGAATCGTCTCCTTTTTTTCTACGGGAGCAGCGTTCTCTGCTTCTGCAAGTAGTGCTGCTCTTTTGCATTACATTTACTTCCCCTCCGAAAAAGAGCCATCTTGGCTAATTACGGACAGCTGCGCAGTGACAGTGAGGCCTTAGCAGGTCCATATGCACAATATCATGACTCCACATTGTTTGATTACAATAAGTCTCAAGCGACTTGACGACGTATATGATGAAGTACGAGGCTTGCTAGACCACACGGTACGGGCCGTGGTACTTCGGAAGAAGTTTCGTAGACCGACCGGGGCCACCTAGGAGTCCAGAGGCCAGGCCCGTAGCTAAGGGGTATGTCCCAAGGGCCCGCCTACCCTCCCAAAAGTTTGACGGAGGCGGTGTTTTACTGACAAGAATATTGAGAATGGGTGTTTCTTTCAAACTGTCAAGGCCACGGTGGTCAAGGCCTTCAGCAAGTGCCCCCTCCCTTTAACCCCCCCCCCCCTCGCTGACTCGCGCAGGCCGGCGGCGGGGAGCGGCGGGTGTGCACGGAACAGACGGCGAAACGGTAGGCAAGCAGACTCGGAAGCAAGCGCGGCCGCGCGCGCCGTTGCCATAGCAACGACGGAGAGATCTTCAACCGGCTGCTTTGCTGCTGGCTTGCGTTTCCTTTCTTGAATTCTCGGCACTCGCCACTTTCCTATGAAGAATGCTGTCTCACGCTCATAACGTGCATGCCATTTGTGACCTGGAAGTGCCGGGCGCGCGGCGATAATGCAATCGAGAGGCATGCACGATATCAGGACTGTTCTTGTGAGGCGAAACGACACCGTTTCAACACGTTCTTTAGTGTACGCTGCTTTCCTGAAAAGCATAGGTAATTTTATAGGGAATATTAGCCGATTACACACTGCCTTTGTTGCCGCAACGCCACTTCACGCCGTTGAAAAAGGAATAAGAGGGAGTAACTAAGAGGGAAGTCCAGGCATGGACACATGCATGTTGTCTTTACTGATGGCTTTCCCTTAACAGGTACCCATGTTAGCAGCAATGTACAACAGAGTGAATGAAAACAGCGAGGAAGAATACTTCAAAACTAACAAGCGCTTTTCGCTTTACAGTTGTGCTTACCGATGCAATGAGCCAAGTATTCGGCGCTCACTAGATTGCCCTCCGCACTGTGTTCCCGAGCCAAGCCTATATACGGTTCATCAAACTAATGAGTAATGAGCAGATCAAGCTCGTCTTGCTTGTTCGCCTCAGGTTTATGACTAACGTCTATATATATATATATATATATATATATATATATATATATATATATATATATATATATATATATATATATATATATATATATATATATATATATATATATATATATATATATATATATATATATATATATAGTACTACCCGCAAGGCATTCTCTACACACACACACACACACATTATATATATATATATATATATATATATATATATATAGATGCTGAAGTGAAGTGGACGAACGAACGAAAAACGATGCTTTATTGCCAACGTTGCGGCCGGGGACCGGCCTTCGTCAGGGCACACATGCATATGACTGTAATGCGTACGTCTTAAATAAGGACATGGCAGGGGGCGCCCCCATTGTGCATATTCACTGCTAACAAATTTTTACACAGAGGCATTCACTGTTAACAGACAGATATTCAGAAATGCGCAGTATTTTGTATGGTGATAGCATAAATAGCGAACTAGCAGTACATATTGAAAATGTGACAAAGCAAACCCAAACATAAAATAGCGATAGTATGTAGGGTGGTTGAAATATCACCACACTTGTGACACAATGAAAAAATAAAAAAATAAAATCTATACAATGTTGATAAGTCACATTTGTTTGCAACGAAATGTACATGAGCAAAATACCAGCGTCGAGGTCACATTATGATAGCAAGTTTACATGCGCATTCTGCTCACCTGAATGATTGGGCGGATGTCACCGAAGATTCGATCACGGCAGCAAACAACCGTGCACGCGCACTACGATGATTAATTTATCTCTTTTACTGGCAAAAATGTTAACCTGCCCGGATTCTCGTTGATCCCAGATGCTATGGCATTAAACTTACGAATAAAAAAAGATTCGCGAACCTCCCTTTCGTAGTGCGATTTAAACCCGGATTCGAGTATTGTGGCGGTTAGGTTGTCAAAAGAGTGGCCTGGCGTAGCGACGTGCTTGGACAGGGGAAGGCTAGGCAGGCCCAAGACATGCGACTTATGATTATTAAAGCGCAATCGGAAAGGGGTCTCCGTTTGGCCAATGTATTGAAGGTTACACGTTGAGCATTCTAGCAAGTAAATTACATTGCTCGTGTCGCAGTCGAAATTGCCTTTTATTCTTAAAGTAAAGTTTGATGCAGCGCTCTTAACTATTTGCGATGTCCTCATTTGGGGGCACACCTTGCAACGTGTCTTGTTACACGGATGACATCCCACATGGACAGGCGTTGTTACTTGAGATGATGTTAGTATGTCCCGTAGGTTTCTCGATCGTCGATAGACTGCTCGTGGAGGCTCCGGAAAGACGTCTTTGAGACGATTACTCTGCATTAGTATGTTATAGTGCTTTTTAAGAATGACGTTAACATTTGGAATCGACGCGGAATGTGTCAAAACTAAATTGGTGTGTTTTCGTTGCACAGTTTGTTCACCCGGTTTTAGAAGCGCCCTGCGGTCTATCGCATCGGCGCGCATGATCGCGTCATCCACTATCTGAGGCGGATATTTTTGTTCAGTTAGGGCATCGCGAAGCCTATCGCAGTTTTTAGCAAAGTCCGCATTTTCAGAGCACAGCCTCTTGAAGCGAAGTGCTTGACTGTAGGGTATACTAGTCTTACAATGTTTAACATGGCTGCTTTTAAAATGAAGATATCGGTGAACGTCGGTTGGTTTCCTGTATACCTTCGTAGCTATTTTTTCACCACATAGCGACACTGTGACATCCAGAAAACATATGGATTTCATCGAGTACGACTGCGAGAAAGTAATGGACGGATGAACCTTGTTGAAATCTGCAATAAAAGTCAGGAGTTCTGCTTCGCCATGGTGCCAGATGAGGAAAATGTCGTCTATAAAACGTTTATAATAGTAGGGCTGTAATTTACGCGTGGAAAGAAAACGAGTTTCTAGTTGGCCCATAAATATATTCGCGTAATTGGGACCAATTTTGGTGCCCATTGAAGTGCCACTGACTTGTACGTAGTGTACACCGTCGAACTCAAAATTGTTAAGCTCTAGGATGAGTTTTAGTAATGTGGCTAATGTAGAGCTATCAACAGATTTGTCAAGGGATGAGTCGTCGTAAGCATCTACTACTGCACGAATGCCGTCGTCATGCGGAATGTTAGTGTAAAGTGAGGCGACATCTAATGTTACCAGCAGTGAATCACCAGGCACATTTAGATCGATTATGTCAGCCAGGAAGTGGGAAGTGTCCTTAAGATAAGATGGAAAAGTGGGAGGAAGAGGAGGAGAAGAAAGAGGAAGGAAAGGCAGGAAGATTAACCAGACGCGCGTCCGGTTTGCTATCCTACGCTGGGGGATGGGGATTAAGGGAGAGAAAGAAGGGAGATAGAAAGAAGGGAGCATACAAAAAAAAAGAAACAATGCACGCGAGCTTAAAGAACACGGCTGCGTTCCATGGTACTGGACTCAGGACCTCAGGCATTTACGTTCCGCTTTAGAGAGTCGTGTCATGGTGCCTACTGAAGGCTTGCAAGTACTGGACACAGAACATCCAGTACTTGTTGTACGGACTGAGCGTAGGGGGATTTCAGCTTGCCGACGAACACACGAAGTGTGTCCAACAATGACTGAAGCACGATGATGGTTGGTTTGTCTTCTTCAGGCAACTGGTCAGTCGGAGATTCAGTGCGCACTGTTGCCGATGTGCAGTGTGAATCTGCATGTCGCTGCGACTTCGGCAACGTAGGCCAAGCTGCATCAGTTGTGTCCATGCCTTCCTTGTTGTTCTGCTTTGCACCGGCCGTCGACGATCTCTGTGACTGTGGCTTCGGCAATGGAGGCCAAGTGGAATCTCGAGAAACTGCGCGTTTTTCTGCTGTTAGTTTCATGCCGGCCACGAAGGGTCCGCATGACAAGGGAGTTGGTGAAGCAGGGCGTTCAAGGGGCGCTGCAGATGCACAAGCATTGGTTTTCTTGGATGCATACTAATAAGGCTATCGACATAGCTTGAGAGCAGTTCAGTGACACTACCAATGCCTGACACAATAGGGCGACCGGGGTTATTTGGCTTATGTATTTTAGGCAATAAGTAAAACCTTCCTGGAACAGGGCTGAGAGGGACTAGTGAATGCTTTGCTTTATCCGGAAGTTTGTCGTCCAATATTAAGTGTTTGATTGCGTCATTAACAATGTCCTTAAACTTGTCGGTCGGGTTGTCATCGAGTCGTTTGTAAAATGTGTCATCATCTAGTTGCCTCCGAGCCTCACAAATGTAGTCCGTCGTGTTCATTATCACTACTGCGCCTCCTTTATTGGCGGGTTTAATTACGATGTCTGGGCGTTCTTGTAAGTTTTTAATTGCATTTCGTTCTTTGAGGGTCAGGTTCCATTTGAATGAAACGCGGTTCCCGTAAGCCTGTAGTATGTCACGTTGGACAGCAGAAATGTACATATCGAGGAATTTATCGCGCTGTGTTGGCGGCGTCCAATGTTGACGGGAAGACATATTGCTCTTGGAAGACGAACGTTGATGGAGAAATTCGCTTAATCTCATATTTCGTGCGAATTCATCTAAGTCTTTTACCAAGTTAAATTCATTATATCCACCAGTAGCAGGGCAGAAATTTAAGCCTCGAGAAAGCACACTCATTTCCGAGTCGGATAAAACCGCGTTTGAAACGTTTACTACGTTAGGACTAGGTGATGGGCTATCTCGTCTAGAATGGGATGGTTCGACGGGAACTGAAACATCACTCGTCAGTGGTTGCGGAAGGAAGGATTTTTGATTCATAAGTTTAATGCCATAGCATCTGGGATCAACGAGAATCCGGGCAGGTTAACATTTTTGCCAGTAAAAGAGATAAATTAATCATCGTAGTGCGCGTGCACGGTTGTTTGCTGCCGTGATCGAATCTTCGGTGACATCCGCCCAATCATTCAGGTGAGCAGAATGCGCATGTAAACTTGCTATCATAATGTGACCTCGACGCTGGTATTTTGCTCGTGTACATTTCGTTGCAAACAAATGTGACTTATCAACATTGTATAGATTTTATTTTTTTATTTTTTCATTGTGTCACAAGTGTGGTGATATTTCAACCACCCTACATACTATCGCTATTTTATGTTTGGGTTTGCTTTGTCACATTTTCAATATGTACTGCTACTTCGCTATTTATGCTATCACCATACAAAATACTGCGCATGTCTGAATATCTGTCTGTTAACAGTGAATGCCTCTGTGTAAAAATTTGTTAGCAGTGAATATGCACAATGGGGGCGCCCCCTGCCATGTCCTTATTTAAGACGTACGCATTACAGTCATATGCATGTGTGCCCTGACGAAGGCCGGTCCCCGGCCGCAACGTTGGCAATAAAGCATCGTTTTTCGTTCGTTCGTCCACTTCACTTCAGCATCTATATATATATATATATATATATATATAATATATATATATATATATATATATATATATATATATATATATATATAATGTGTGTGTGTGTGTGTAGAGAATGCCTTGCGGGTAGTACTCGCTGAAAAAAGAAAAGATGCCTTTACTAACGTTTCAGCCGTGACACCGCCTACGTAGGTCAGTGTCTTGCGAAGCCCATGCCACAGCCCCAGCGGTACGGAATGCCTTTTTTCCGGTTTTTGATGTGTGCTACCTGGAAGTTCATTCAATGTAGAAAGCGCCACGCGCATGCGCCGTTGCTCGACATGCGTTCACTAGTAGTCGCGAAGGCAACGCCACCTCTCAACGTCAACTCATTTTTCTCTTTTATAAGCACAGAATAAATCGAGAATGCCTGATAACGTGGGGATTAATTTTAAACGCATTTTTTTTCTTTAGTAAATAGCAGCGGACTGCGTACAGCATTCTGCACATCTCATTCGTGCGCTATGAAGGCTTGCCCGTCAGGCAACGCGACATGCCGTTGTGACTTTCAAAGCGCAATTCAACAATACAAATCCTAATCATATGGGGAAAAAAAAAGCTCGTTTATGTCACTGTAATTCACAGCCAGGGTCTTGTGACACATTTCGATCGGTTGTCAGTCCCTTTAAGAAAGCACATCGCAAATATATATAGCGATAGAGTAAGTATTTACTCTAAAAAGGCGTGACCTCACTCATGCTCACCTCGTGTTCCACGATCCCAAATATTTGTCCATAAGTAAATATTGAGAAGGTTATTGTGTATACATATTTGACCTTTCTCACTATCAAGGAGGTAATTTCCGCGTCACTACAAAATCTGCCCTAAATGGTGGCTCTGCGCTGTACAGCACACGTGTGCGCTGTACAGCGCAGAGCCACCATTTAGGGCAGATTTAGGGCCTAATCTAAGAAAAAAAAAATAACATGTTATCAGATTGACAGGAATTCAATTCTTTGAGCTATTTCCACTGAAACAAAGCTGAGAGGGAATACCATGTCTAGAGGGTGTTTTCTAAAACGCGTGCATCTATGATAGCACTGTGCTATTGATGCGCTATAACCAGACTTCACACCTGTGTGCAGATACCCCTATTATTAAAGTCGAGGCTACATGCCAGTTATCGTGTCTTCTGAAATATTATTATTTTTCTTAGTCGCTTTCGCGCGTATTTCTATTGCAACTTTTATGTTGCAGTAAAATTTAATATTGAATTATATATTTCTTACTATCTGTTTTACTATGATTTCCTTATCTACAATAGAGACAAAACTACCCGATACAGTGGAAGGGACTTTCAAGGTGGGCCTACACGTTTGAGCCAAAAAAGAATCCCAACCAGGAATGCCTTCGCAGCTTTGACATTCCTATCAAGCCAGAAGATTCCAGGATTCAATACGCGGCTGATATTTTGCATCATGAAGTACAAAAAAAAGCTCCGGTTTTGAAGACCCTCGAGCGGAGCTGTAATCATTGTATTCGACATGGGTCATTTTCCGTTGGGCTTTCAGAGGAAAAAGACTACTGCTTGAAAAGCAGTAGATATTAAGGGAAAAAGCAGATTTCGCTAGGCTTTATCTGGCTGAAGACTGGTATTTTTCAGTCATTGCTACGAGCGAAAAACTACTAATCAAAATTCCTGTGCGCATAAACACCATTGTTCTCTTAAGGGAACCTCCTGGAAAGAAAGGCTTAAGATTTCCTTTGGAACGCCTGCACATCTTCGTGGCAACAGAAGGAGCTCCAATCACAACTGAAAAAATTTTTCATATGCTGGGTGAACGAAAGAAGGGGGAATTAAGGGTTCGCTTTTCTCTGATGTGTCTTGTGACCCGTTGTTGAACAAGTCAAATGCATTTTGTATTCTACATCAGGAGTGATACAGAATAAAGAAGTGATTTTGAAGGATTGTAGAAATAGTTACTATATTATGGTGCATTAACAATCGTTGTTGTCAGCGCAAAAACGCCAAAATTCGCTCTTCTGAATTTCTTTGTGCTGATCAAAGTGGACAATTGGGCCAGTAGGTGATTCATGATCGACTTTGTGCTTGCTGTAGTGCAAAGTTGAAAGAGACTGCGCCTACAGAACATGAAAGGAGAGCTTCAGGAGAACTTCCAGGCCATTAGAGTAACCTATTGGTGTATTTGCGCCAACAGGATTCAAGACAATTACCTCGAGCATATGAGTCAGTCGACAGTGAGAAAAAAAAGGGAAAAAAAAGAAAGAGAACGAAGAAATGCAATTAGGATAGATAAGTGCCTTTTTTAGCGGGATAGACGGCAGATCTAGAGATTATTACAGAACACGTCAGTCGTATATGTTCTACTATACGTTCATTCCTAACAAAAAAACTAACCAAGTTCACATTTTCCAGTGTACAACATCATCTTTCAACGACTGCATCATTTTTGCACACCCGCTTAGACGGCGCCAAGCTTGCGGTGCCAGCCACATTTCAATAAGAACTAAATGAAAACAAATAAAAACTATCTTTAACTTCCTTTTTTTTACTCTCATTCCTATCGTTCTCAAACTTATCCAGTTCTAACTTGAGGTAACGCAAGGAGGAAACGAGCATCACCTAGGTGGTACACCAGAGGAAATTTGGTTATTATGCAACCACAATATCCTGTTCGTACCCAAACATAATGGTTCCCGCTAGCTGAAAAAAGAAACTCGGAAAGCAGCATGCTGCTCCAATATCCCACCGGTACGGCAGCGCAAGAAACTAAACAAACAAACAAATAAAAACACGATTCTCTTCATGCATCGTGGGCGCGTCTATAACGGCCAGAGATTTGGCACGGCACGCCTAGAAAAAGTGCCAATTCATTGCCAGTCGTCGCCGTCGAGATAACGCCGACAAACAGCGCTCTCTTTTCTGCGCACCGAGGTGAAGCGACAGTCTCGGGGCGTGTGTACTGTTTCTTTTGATTCTCTTTTATTTAGTGCCGCGTCACTGCATACGTCATGGCGGGACTTTTGAATTCTTTAAGGTCGATACGACACGTGGTGTCGTTCACGCGAACTAGGCCGCTGGTGTCCAGAAAAGCTGCATATGGCTTTTTTGAGATCCTAGTGCGCTAACAGCTATGCTATTGCGCAGCAGCACTGCTGTACACTTGGCCCAAAGTGTTCTGTAGCGCCACGAACCCTTGGTTTAGCAGCGTGTGTGCGCGTATCACGGAGGCCGGAACAGAGCAATATACAGTACTGCATTACGTACACCCAACAGCAAAAGTTTGCGGGACGCGAAATGTTCGAGAAAGCTCTGTTCTCTCTTTGTCTGCGAATATAACATCCAAATAAATGTTCGAGCTTGTAGTTGGCACTGCGACCTATACAGCAATTAGCTAGATTAGCAGCATTACACGCACTAATAGAGCAGAAATTTGCATTTGTTGAGGAGCCAGCATCCCTCAAACTTTTACTGATGGGTGTATATCGCATAAAAATTCTTCTTGAACAGGTGTGGTGGCGCGTTTGCGTGCGATTTGAGCGTTCGGTTGTGAAAACACATGAGGCTTGGATCGTTATGATGACAAGATGCCCCAGGCTTCGAACATGGCACAGACCCATATTTAAGGATGTGCCGGTTATGACACAGTCTGTGGGAAACAACGTCTAAGCAAGGCACAGCGTCACTTCTGACAAGCGCATCAGACGGTAAAGACTTATAAAGACTTAAAGATCAGACTTATTAGCATATGCGTTTATTCTCCCACGGTTCTCAGAGTGAACATTATACCATATGCCTGCAGTGAACAGACAACTTGGTCGGCGAAACCTGGCATCCGTGAAAAGGCAGATATGTCGTCACCGGCTCTTAAACAGCTGGCTTTGCTCCTGTTATATAAGAAGTACCGAGGCTCAATGCACGTATACACCGACGGCTTCGTTATGACGAACAGCTCAACCGCAGCTGTCGTGATACCCGTGAAAGCCACAACAATTAAATTTAAGACCTCTTACCTAACGACATCGACAGCAGCAGAGCTCGCAGCGCTTCTTGCGGCATTGCGTTTCATTACTGATGAACGGGCACAAAAATAGACGATCTTCAGTGACTCAAAAGCGGCACTGCAATCCCTTCTGTCACCTTTACGCCGCGGCCCGCACGAGCAACTGGTATTTCAGATTGCAGAAGAGACGCACCATTTAAGTGAGAAAGGCCATGAAATAACTTTTCAATGGCTTCCAAGTCACTGTGAGTTTATCGGCAATGAGCGGGCCGATCAAGCTGCCCGTTCAGCTCATAAAGAAAACAGTCGAATACTAATACCGCTCTCTAGAAATGACGCTGCATGGAAGCTCCGCGTGCTTGCTCGTCAGTGCACCACGTCGCAATGGAAGGAGCCGCACTTCAAGCATGCGCGACTATATTCCCTGGACCCAACTCTCAGCCTTCATATTCCTCGAGGCCTTCGCCGAGGTGACGCTACCCTTCTGTGCAGGTTATGGTTGGGTGTCGCATTTACGCGCGCGTACGCGCGCCGCATAGGTATGGCCGACACCGCATCATGTGACCACTGCGGCAGTAATCAAACAATTCAACATAATCTGTGCGACTGCCCACAGTACTGTACACAGAGGCAACCACTTTGCAACGCGCTCGATAAGTTGGACGACCGCACTCTGTCGGAAGAAAGAATCCTGCGCCATCGACCTGACCAAACGTCACGGAAAAAGGCTGTGCTAGCGCTACTGCGCTTTCTGCGTTCAACCGGTCTCTCAGAACGGCTCTGATTGGAACGTCTTGCGTGTGTGTGCATGTGTGCGTGTTTTTTTTTCGTTTTCATTTTATCTCTCCCTCTGTCCTCTTTCTTACCTCTATTTCCCCACCCCTGCGCAGGGTAGCAAACCGGTCACTCGCGCCAGGTTTACCTCCCTGCCTCTTCCTTTTCATCTATTTCTCTCTTCATCCTTCATCCTTGGTCGGGATGGTTGGTAATGATCCATCATGGTAAAGTGTTTCGCTACCTACAATGATGCATTTGCACTGAAGACGTATTGAGGAAACGCAAATAAAGTAGAGGAAAGCGCATCACTTTGCTTGGGACATTTACCGCTCAAGTTAAGACCTTCAAGGAGAAAAATCGCGAAATAGTGCCTTCGAAACAACCGGGGCTCTAAGGTGAACGCTCTTTGACAAATCAACCCTTGATAAGGTGTATCGCGCAAGTCATGCAGACCAGAACGATATGATTGAACTTCTGAGACATATGATCCCCATCCAGAATCCTGAAAGGGATCAACAGTATCTGAAAAAAAAAAAACCAACAACATGGACACAGGATGCCATATGACTGCAGCTCACTAGAAAGCAGACCACGCCAAAAAGCAGCACTGCAAGAAGCAAACTGCAACAGGGAGCTACCCAAAGAAGGAGGGAGACGCTAAACTGGCTTAAGCAGACGGCAAGCGACAAGCTCGTCAACAAGAAACCAAAGAACCAGATCGTCATCCATCGGCAAAACATGCTGAGGGGCATGATGGGAGCGGAATGCACAAGACACCGAGGTTCACCCAAGCGACAGCAGTGCGTGAGACGGAGTTCAAGCGCGCAAAAGCAAGCAACAGTGACTGTAATGCAGCAATTAAATGTAGTTGAAGCTGTCAGAAAGGGTGCAGTGCGCAATCGTCAAGCAAAGAACCCCGATAGCCACGCGTATGTAAAGCTGGCGGAAGGCGAGAGGTAACGTGCATGCCGGACTCTCCAGGGTGAAGACTCATCCCCAAAGGAAACAGCCAAGCAAGGTGAAGCACATCGCAAGCGTATGTGATGCCGCAACCTTCGCAAGGTTAACCCAGTTGGGAAAAATGATTATCTATTATATTTAAAAAATTGACCGCCATTATACATAAATTCGAACGAGGAACCAACCACGGCACTGTTGTCAACTAATCTTCTCTGTAGTAGGCTACGGCTGGGGCAGTAACGGAAATAATAGCCGGAGAAATAGCTGAAATCCGAGGTATTTTTTACCCGTCTTTCCATTACATCGCGATAACATTCATTCTAACTTTACTAGCATAGTTGCTCATGACTTATGAAAGCGATCTTTTGCACGACGTACAATGCACTCAAAGTGATACCGACCGAAACTTCTCAAAAGAAGTACAAGCATGCGCATGCTTCATAAAAACCAGTAAAATAATGCAGGAACCCTCCCTTCTAATCAAAGATAAAAAAAATAAACGGGGAAAAGTGATTATTTAATATTTTATGGCACTATTCCTTCAGTTAAAGTTTTCGTGAAGTGTCAAAATTAAGAGCACTTTGCTGGCATTATATTGTCTGATTGAATCGGCGCAGAACCATTTCTGAGCTATGGAAGAACGCGCTAACACCTACAAAAGACAGAAAAATAAGAACAGAACAGTAATCCAAACAATAGCAACGCAAATGACTAGCTTTCCGAAATCTGTTCTTACGTATTTATCTGCGTTATCGACATTTTGCGAAAGCCATTTGCGTGCCAACACACATTATCCACATTATCTCTTCAGCACCTTCGCACAAAGCACCGCAGCACATTTTTATACAGAAGCTCTTAATTTATTCTTAAATCGGAAACAGCAGCATTTCCATGAAATCTTTCGTCGCTTTTAACAGCGAATGCTACTATACCAGCATCGCAATTTCACCAAGAAAGACAGACGGAGCGGAACAGATCCTCAGATTAGCATAAGTAATCGCGCAATTTATTATTAACAGAGCCAAACTTATGAGCCCTACGCGCACTGAATTTCTGAGTAATTCCCGTGTTTTCATTCGCAATACCCTTCCTCTTACGCAAGTGAGTGATTTTGGTTTCTTCTTCACGAGAACCATTCAGGAAATATTATGTTCACTGTTGCAGAGGTCCATCTGAGTTGCTCCACCTTCTACCACTCTTTTTTTAAATGCGAAGCATTTCTTGGCTAAACGAAAATATTTTAAGTGTATATCTATCTATCTATCTATCTATCTATCTATCTATCTATCTATCTATCTATCTATCTATCTATCTATCTATCTATCTATCTATCTATCTATCTATCTATCTATCTATCTATCTATCTATCTATCCGCCTACGCTTAGCGCTCTCGTGGCCGTCTCCTTAACTTGGTATATACGAAAATTGGCATAGGAGGTCATGAATGCAGGATGAACACAACTCGCAGGTCGCGACATGAATAAAGTGAATTCCTCGTCGCTACATCGTGAAATCCTTTCAACCAGTTACGTGCGGCACATACCCGCATGCCAGGGCCCGTAATATTCGGGTATGCGCCACAGGTTATTCACAGTATATATCAACCTAGACTTCGGAAATGAAAACGTGACAGCTTGAAGGAGCCTGTGTCGCAGGAAATGCCGTGCCGGCGTCGGGGGCGTTGTCGGTGGGTGAAATATCCCGATGGAAGCAAAAAAAAATAAAAATAAAAATCGTGGCTCGAGCCGCAGTCGAACCCAGTATTCTGCCACAGAGCCAAGTCAATGCTTCAAAGTGCTTAGGAAAAAGACCCTATACAAGCGTCACGCCAGGACAACGCCAACTGTGGTTGGCGTTGTCCTGGCGCATACGACCGCTACTGATGACGCATACGACCGCTACTGATGATATGCACATCATCGCACCGTAGCATGCTCTTAGTTGCGATAAAATTGATATCTCTGTTCAAAAGTGAGTCCATACGTTACGCCCGACCATGAGCTACCTTTTACAAGCCAGTGTACTCGGTGTGCCTAGTAAGCCCACGATATGCGCACAACTACTCAATTTACACAAAGACGTCGATTCACCTCGTGACTCTCGGCTCAAAGCAAAACAATTCGGCATAGGATGCTACTCGCTGAATGTTTCGCACGAAATTGATTGCCAGAATGCGTGGCATCTATTGTTTTTTTTTTCTTGGAAAGACCTAATATTGGCTATGCAGCGACGTCGTTAAGGCTGCCATTGTATTCGCAGCCAACACAGCAAGAGGCTGCATTTTATATCGATCTGTTCACAGAAGCACAGTGAAAGATGCAAGTCGTACAACAAAATGTTATACGTTGACATGGCAAAACACTCCCTTCATTGCACTGAGTGTATTGACTCGTCTATGTAACACGTTTGCAAGACTTGAACGCGCCCCGAAGAGGCTCTGTGGTCAACGCAGCCACCGTACCACCTGTGGATAAGTAGGCCTCAGTCAGCCCAACCTGCTTCTTTGCCGAACGCGCCCGAAGTCACTCGATGATAGAGAGCCTAGTGAATGAGACGGGAAAGGCACGGCGGTCCGTCGGGAAAGAGAGACAGAGTTGCCGCTTTATTACATATGGCACACCTGGCCTAATTTGGGAATAGAAACGTCTGCTTTGCTGTCCTTCACTTGGAGAGAGCTAAAGGCTGAAAGAAAGAAAATTCAAGGAAAAGTGGAGAAAAAGAGCACATTCACGAAAGAGGGAGCGCTGGCGTCAAAGTGTAAGGTAAATAGGCAATGCCCACATGACCATATGATGTTTGGTTTCTTTACAAAGCGCTGTCTCAAGCAGAAAGGAAGAAAAGAAAGGAAACTGGGTAGTGGAGCACTCCTCTGTTCTCACGCGTTTAGACTAACTCAAACTTTCTTGGTTCGGGTGTAACTTTCTCTGTGCGGGTGTAAAAATTAGATAGCCAGCACCGCAACCGAAATTGACGCTGCGCCGACATTACGCCTGCATAGGGTCTTTTTCCAAATCAGTTTCAAGACGAGTCGTGGCTCTGTGGTAGAACACCTGCCTGCCACGCAGAGTGCGTGATTTTGATTCCTGTTGGGATCCGGATTTTTGTTGCTTGCAGCCGTCGGTTCAACGCTGCCGATGTCAGTTTTTCTTTACGCTCTCACATTCAAATTACCAAAGTCTGTTCTCGCCGTTCCTGGGAAGATATAAACTGTCAATCACCTGTGGCGCATACCCGCTTACCGTGGCCCGTGGTAAACGGGTATGTGCCACACGTGTCTGGAGGAAAAGGTTTGACGATGTACGCGACAGGATTTTCAAGTCATTAATGTCGTGACCAGACAGTCATAGATAGATAGATAGATAGATAGATAGATAGATAGATAGATAGATAGATAGATAGATAGATAGATAGATAGATAGATAGATAGATAGATAGATAGATAGATAGATAGATAGATAGATAGATAGATAGATAGATAGATAGATAGAAACGCTCCAAGTGCCTTGGTTTCGCTAAGAAATGCTTCGCATTTAGTATATAGACTGGTCTTGGAAACAGCCGATGCGCTATGAGAGAGCGCAATAGTGGTTTGTCGGTTACCTATCTCGCTGAACACAGACCCGTGCGAAATACAGAGCGGGCTTTCCAATTATGGGAGAGCCACGGCGAAACTCCGTGCGAAGCGAGGAAATACACTCGTCAGATGGCACTGATACGACTGTCCTGGCGCCTCTATTAGACCGTATGGGCTAAGGACACTTACGCACGGAATGGGGCTGGGGACAGCACCGAGGGAAACGGCGACACGGAGGGCCTCAGTAAACAGTATACCGGATGAGAGAGGCTGCTCCAAAACCAACGACGGGTCTGGACCCTCAGCGATAGCCGATAAACGTTGAATAACAATTCGTTGAATAAGTTGAATAAACAATTCGTTTTTACTAAATACACCGCAGTGCAGTAACTCACCAGTACTGCGAAATTTTTGAAGAGCTTCTGGCTTTTTTATAAATACTCTGCGGGATAACTTCAATGAAGTGGAACGGATGAAAGTCGTTTTCAAAGATTGTCCGCTTGTGCTGGGAATGAAGATGATGCGAACTGCAACGCACCAATTCCTCGAAGAAAGCCCAAGCCGTTTGAATTGAACGAACGTGAAGCAACAGCGCGCCCGTCAAAGGGGACGTCTTGGAAGCTAAGAAAGTCGCCAAATGTAAAGACCTAGATTGATATTTGTAGGAGAAGGGCAGCTCGGAAGCACCCGCATGGTTCGCGAAGGCCGGCGTCGGATGCGGCGTAATATTACTTTTGACCACTCATAACCAAAAGCTAACAGTTTTTGCTCTTGTTCCTGTTTTCTGAAACATCTTCAGAGGCTTTTTTTAAGTGAAAGCCCCTCAGGAAATCATTGTATGCGGTCTCTGTTTATATGATCTGGACTTGGGCTCTAACGATTTGTCTCGGTTTGCCGAAATGGGCGCACATCAACACTGGTACCTGCTGTGATCCACAGGGACATCCAATAAGAACACACATTTTAGGGGCAGTGTTAAATGGGCAAATTAGGCATCTTTCAGGAGACTGATCTTGTCACCTTGCCGCATTGCCTTCAGAAAGGCCGCAGGCTTCTTTGTGCGCTGCAGTCTCTGCCCATTGCACAAACGTTCCTTGAAGCTTTCCTCCAGGTACGAAGTCATCAGCTAAGACTGTTTGGCGATTGGTTCGAGCCGTAGTGCAACTCACCATGATAATAATCAGAAGAAAAAAATTCGGCAGATCCCACGCACTGTGGGAATCGATGTAATGCGAAGCAGCCAGCAAAGAGCTGCATACATCGCCTTGTTTGTCTTCGAGCCAAATGAAATCATTCATGCCATGACATCTAGTCCACCATATATCGCATGTTTGCCATGCGTCTAGTGTACACCATGCCAATGAAACGCATATTCTGGTATATAAATGTATGACCTGTCGTTTATGTTCATCACGCACTCGTGTCATGCCATACCAATTTGGTATATATCGCGTTAACAAAACGGCCGGAAGCGCACCATGAGAGTGGCATGTAAATCATACCGTACATGGCATGCATAACATGATTCGCATGTTAAGACCTCTCATTTATGTTCGTCATACAGTCACATCGCGCAATACCAATTTTGGTGTATATCAAAGGAGCGAAATGGCCGCGAGTGCACCATGAGTAGAGCATGCAACTCATGCCATATATGACATGAATATTATGGTTTTTCATGTTACCACCTGTCACTAATGTTCATCATACAGTCACATCGCGCAACACCAGTTTTGGTCTATATCAAGCTATCGAAACGGCCGCGAATGCACCATGAGCGTGGCATGTAAGTCATGACATACATGGCATGCATGTCATAGTTTTCATGTTACCACTTGTTATTCATGTTCTTCATACAGTCACATCGCGCAATACCAATTTTGGGGCATATCAATCTAGCGAAACGGCCACGAGTGCGCCATGAGCATGGCATGTAAATCATGTCGTACATTTCATGCATGTCATGATTATCATGTTACCACCTTTCATTTACGTTCGTCATACAGTGGCTGCGCGCAATACCAATTTTGGTGTATACCAAGCTAGCGAAACGGCCGGGAATGCACAATGAGCGCGGCATGTAAATTATGACATACATAACCTGCATGTCTTCATTTCCATGTTACCACCTCTCATTTACGTTCGTCATGCAGTCGTGTCGCGCAATGCCCATTTTGGTGTATGTCAAGCAAGCGAAACGGCACGAGTGCGTCATGAGCATGACATGTAAATCATGTCGTGCATGTAATGCATGTCATGATTTTCATGTTACCACGTCCCATTTACCTTCGTCGTACAGTCGCTTCACGCAATACCAATTTTGGTGTACATCGAGCTAGCGAAGCGGCCGCGAATGCATCATGAGCGTGGCAATTGAATCATGACATACATGACATGCATGTCATGGTTTTCATCTTACCAACTGTCATTCATGTTCTTCATACAGTCACATCGCGCAATACCAATTTTGGTGTATATCAATCTACAGAAACTGCCGCTAGCGCATCATGAGCGTGGAATGTAAATCAGGTCGTACATGACTTGCATGTCATGATTTTTACGTTACTACGCCTAACTTACGTTCGTCATGCAGTCGTGTCGCGTAACACCAATTTTGGTGCATATCACGCAAGCGAAACGGACGCGAATGCACCATGAGCGTGGCATGTAAATCATGACATACATGTCATGGATGTCATGGTTTTCGTGCTACCACCTGTTATTCATGTTCTTCATAAAGTCACATCGCACAAAATCAGTTTTGGTGTATATCAATCTAGCAAAACGGCCGCGAGTGCGCCATGAGCGTGGCATGTAAATCATGTCATACATGACATGCATATCATGATTTTCATGTTACCACGTGGCAGTTATGTTCGTCATACAGAAATGTCTCGTCATACGACTTTTCGTATGTATCCCTTCATTTAAACGGCCGCGAGCGCCCCGAGACCATATCATGTAAATCATACTGCACATAACATGCGCGTCATGATTTGCATGTTAGGACCTGTCATTATGTTCGTCATGAACTCTTGTCACGCCGTACCAATTTTGGTATATATGAAATTAACGGAACGGCCGCAAGAGCCCAAAGGCCGTGGAATGTAAATCATGCTGTTCATGACATGCGTGTCATGATTTTCATGATATGACCTGTCATTTAAGTTCGTGATAAGGCCGTGTTATGACACACCAATTTTGGTATACATCCGATTAACGGAATGGCCAGGGAGCCCAAAGGCCGTGGAATGTAAATCATGCTGTTCATGACATGCGTGTCATGATTTTCATGATATGACCTGTCATTTATGTTCGTAATAAGGCCATGTTATGACACACCAATTTTGGTATACATCCGATTAATGGAATGGCCAGGGAGCCCAAAGGCCGTGGAATGTAAATCATGCTGTTCATGACATGCGTGTCACGATTTTCATGATATGACCTGTCATTTATGTTCGTAATAAGGCCATGTTATGACACACCAATTTTGGTATACATCCGATTAACGAAACGGCCAGGAGAGCCCAAAGTCATAGGCGGCTAGATAGATAGATAGATAGATAGATAGATAGATAGATAGATAGATAGATAGATAGATAGATAGATAGATAGATAGATAGATAGATAGATAGATAGATAGATAGATAGATAGATACGCTCAAAGTCGTAGAAGTTCGCTAAAAAATGCTTCGCATTTAAAAAAACTAAACTGTCATCCGTTCTTCACGCGCACCTATCTCTCTTCAATTCGCATGATATTTACACCGATAAGGCTGACATTATGCTGATGACTCAGCTACTATCAAGGGTTCTGAGCAGCCGTAGTTCTCCCAGCCAAAGTCTCAACATTGAAGTTGAAGCATACCATCCAAAGACATGCATACCATCAAAACTTGAAGTTGTTCGCGTTACTTTTCGCCTATACTCTGCCGGAAAGAACCACAAAAGTAGTCTGCATTCAGTGATTAGAAAGCGGCAGCGCAACCTGAGTGATGAGCCATACGGCGCGACACGCGAACCGCTATTGTTCTATATCAGGCAGCTCATTCATAACCTTCTAAAAACACGACACCAGACCTGGCTTCCAAGTCAGTGCAACATCATGTGTGCTGAACACGCAACGCTGCTATATGTCAGCCCTTGTAAACAGCGCACAAAACTTTACACCGCTTTCATAACCAGATGTGCGTACTGCGCATGCTAGCATGAGACAGGAAGCTTTTTTTGTGTAACAGTAAGTTTTCAAAACCATTGACTATAGACTGCAGCTACAGGCTACAGGCTTAGTATCTCATTATAGGACTCTGTCGATGTGATGGTGTCCTATTTCATTGGCTATGGCTAGGAGATAGCATTCACAAAACCTTCAGCCTGCCATAGTAGAATGGCTCATAACGCCGCTTGTGATCACTGTGGTCATGAAGTGACACTTCAACACCTTTTCTGAGGATGTGCTCGATGCAGTGATGAACAAGGACAATCGCCCTCGATTGCACTAGCTATCTAATTGAGATATCTAATGACCAAATACAACTATTAAATCGTTTTGAAATCAAAATATCGAAATTTTAACCTACAAGGCATCGCAGCAATGTGTCACGAAAGAATGGTTACAATTCTTCGAACAACAAACGAGCGACTTTAACAAAGATAAATGCTACTCTGCTGGGAACAGCAGTGACGGTGCGCCTATGCACTGTGTTTCTCTCTCTCTCTCCATCCATTTTCTCTTATATTTCCAGCCCCCATCCAGTTCGCGGTGTAAGGCAGCTAACCGAATTTTCCTACTGATTAATGTATACGCATTATCTTCACCTCTCCCTCTTTCAGTAGTACACTGTAAGTTGGAAGGCACCATTAAAGGGGTGCTGTGCTACAACATTTTCGAAAGGGTCTAGTAATAGCAATGATAGAAGCAAACTAAGTTGCGAAGCGATGGGTCAACAATACGGTCAACCGCGCCGTTAGAGACCATTTTTTATACTAGTAAATAACAAATGTCCGCGAGCGGCATCCCCACTCTCTTCTGTATATCGGAGCCTTGCGCTTTCCGGGTTTCATTTCTCGTATAGCTGAGTTAACTAATCTCTTGCTCAAATGTAATCGGCTAGTCGCCGTTTGCACTACACTTTGTCGCTACCACGCTGACCTTCATCGGCACTGCTGGTCGCCCGGATGTTACGGAAGAGGTGTTGTGTGAATACCGGTACAGAGCAATTAAGCAATACGGTCGCACATTTTGGCCTAATCACCGACTTTGAACAGTAATTATATTGCTCTACGTGCTAATCTGGGCACATTGGATTCACTAATTTATTAAATATGGATAACAATTACAGTGAGTGCACGGATGGGAGATAAATATGAAATACCATAATCACAGCATAATTCAAGAAATACCACCTCTCTGTCGTACATGTACGGTGCATAAAACAAATATTAAGGTGTCGTTAGTTATGTCGCGCAAATATGCAGAAAAATATATTTACCGGCAAGTAAAAGAATGCTCGTAAATTCGCTACTATTTCTGTTGGACCTAGCTTGTGTACAGAAATCAGTCGGTCGGTCGGTCGGTCGGTCGGTCGGTCGGTCGGTCGGTCGGTCGGTCCGTCGGTCGGTCGGTCTAATTGCGCCGTGGATCTTTCGTCACAGATAGCGAGAGCATACTTTCAGACGCTCACTATGCTGACGTGTACAGTTAAAACCGGTGGTCATCCTTCTTAGAGGCCCGAAGAAAGCTCATAAGGCCCTGTAAAAGTACAGCCAACAGAACATGGTTTAATTCCTGCAGCCCACAGCTAAATCCATTGCCCCCTGTTCTGATGTTACTTCGATCAACTGAAGTTGTTCTACTGAAGGTTTCGTCGTTTTTCAGGTGGTGAGTGCATGCTAGCACACTGTCTAGGTGTCGACAAATTGCACTGTTACAAAAGCGCAGACTAGTGTCTAACACTATAGGAGTACTGCTCTCGTAAGGATCGTTTAATAATGTGGCGTCGTTGAGTAGTGTTGCGCCAGGAATGGGGATATGCTTTTTAGTGTCGTTGCCTTAGAAATATCGCATTACGTGCTAGCGTGACGCAGCTTGCAGCCTGCGTGCTGCTTGAACAATACAATGTTCGAGCGTACCGCTTCGCAACAGCTCAAGTTGCAACACACTACCCCCAGTCCTGGGCGGTACTCTTGTTTACTCAGCTTTCCCCTGCGTTACGGGGTCGCGAGCGGGTTGTCGTGATGACATCGATCATGGCGAAACACGAGAGGATCATAAATAATGGTGTAAGATCAAGGGCATAATCCGAGAGGCTTGACCATCACAAAGGCTTCGAAAACAATGGAGATGAGCGCCTAAAAGCTGCCTTTGCATTGGATGTTTCGACTGACTTAGTAGTGGCTTGGCTGCACCTGAATGGTAACAGTCAAAGGGCAGATCGGGGAAAAGTAAGGGATGCAAGAGCTTGACGTCCCCACGAGGCAAGAGCCCACTATGAAAAAGAAATGTGAACAAAGTAGAAATTTATGCTTCCACCACAGAACTTCTTTGAATAAAAAAAACAGAACTTAAATGATAAAAAAAAAATCGGGAAGTTTGCACTAAGTCGCGCGAAGCTTGGCACAGCGAAGAGCGGGTCCGTCGCCCCTCGTACTGCCCATCGACCGACACGTCTAGCTTCGAGATGCGCGGCTTCCTCCTTGGGAGTACGTACTTTCTTAGGACGTCCCATCATTATCTCAGCACGATCGGGCGCAGCCAGTCTATGCACTGTAGAGCGGAGGTTGCGCGCAGGGTTGCCACTGACTTTCGAGTAAATGTCGATAAACGACGAGCAAAAAGTCGCCAAAAGGCGCCATTTTTTTTACAAATTTCGCCAGAAAAGTCGCTATTCTAGATATATGCGACATGCCTCGTAATAAAAATTTCCACTCACGTATAGCCCCGTAGAATACAGTACCATCCAAGATCCTTAAATTATACTGACATTTCTCACTGCCAGTCGTATCGCCCGCTTCACCATGGGAGTGCATGGTGTTGCTTCTCTGACTAGCCGGGGGATGTGCGTGGTGGCGCAAGCGTGAATGAATGAACGCTTGCACGGTGAAAACCGTGAAAGCGTTGTTTGTAGACAGCTTTACGTACCATTATATGAATTAAAAGGATTAAATGCTTTATTGAAGGTAACCCAACAGAATTCTTACAGGAACCGATCATTAGTGAGTCTTACACCTTTTCAGGGTGAACTAATATGATACCGGACGCCACTGACCCTTTCTAATAGTCACTTATATCTACACGCGTGAATCCGATGCGTTATTAATGAACAAGTAGGCAATGTAGAATGTTATATAGCAATTGTTTTCATTGCACACGCTCACCAAGAACAGTGAAAAATGCCTAAATAAATAATTTTAACACGAAAGTGTTTTATGCCGGGGTCCACCATGTCTCCACTGACGTATTTCTGTCACGAATATGACGCTGTAAAATATAAATACTAACAGATTGCAAAGACAAAGCAAGAAAAATTTCCGTCACTGGGAGTCGAACTTACGACCACTCGCTCCGCAGCGCACGGCGCAAACGATTCGGCCACAGACGGCATGTTCTTTGCCATGCTAACGGCGAGCTATTTATATACACCATTTGCCGGTGGCGGTACTCAGAGATCGGTGGTACATCAGCGTGTTTTTGTTATCACTAGCGAGATGGCGCGAAGGACTCGAAGAGCGCGCTTTAAAGGTCGTCGCCCCACGCGGATGAACGCGCTCCTCTACAGGGTGCTGTCGCTTGTGCGCGCGCTATCTCGTGATGGCGGTGGTTTGTACGTCTTGTGCACTCACCACAAGTTTGCGTTGAGAGCACGAAGGTCACCTCGCTCACTGCAGCAGCCGCTTTTGCGAAAGGAGAGCGCTGCTCACACAGAAATAACTTACAACTGTGATAGTTCGCGCTCATCCTGTGTGTGTTCGTTCTGTGCGTCCTTTCTGCTTGAGGAGCGCGTTGCGAGTTTCGAGCTGCTTGCCGTTCTTCGCGTGACATTACAATTTGTTGCTGTAGCATTCATTCCTTCGCGCTTGAGGCGAAAGAATGCACAGCAAATGCTCAACTACGTCTGTGAAGACACGTTTGACTTTCGTGTTATAGCGATTCCTATGACAGAGGGATCAACCATGTATTTTTTAATGCAGATATTGCCGCGTATCCGCCTCTTTTCGCTATTCCAAAACAGTCTTTACGAGCTGAATTGGGGGTACTGCAACAGTGAATAAGTCGCCAAGCTATTCAGAACAGTTGGAACTTTGGCGGAACAAATGGTCGGAACACGCGGCCAACCCGTCGTCTAGCTCCTTCAGAAGCGAAACTTCAGAGATGCTTAAAGCACCTAAAGCCATAAACTTGCAGTCAAACACTGCCCCCTCGCAGTTTGCAAGGCAGTCCGCTGACTTACATTTTGCTGGAATGTCGCTGGGGGATGTTCCAGTACCTCCTGCATCTAGATGGGATCCAGGACCAAGGATCCCACTCACCGATCTTCTCACAGAACATCAAATAAACGTTTTATTCTCTCTGTAGATGAATTGAGGAGATACACACGAGTTACAGGCCGGACATATCGAATGACGCGCTATGTGCACACACTACTCGTGGGTCTAAAACCAAGAAACTAGAGAAATGTTGTCGCTCATTCGTTGGGAAGACACTGAGCTCAGGATGCATAACTCAGTGGAGACCTAAGCCGAAAGTCGCCAAAAATTCGCCATGTCGCCATTCATAATTTTAGGTCGCCATGGGCCTCTCAATTTCGCCAATTTCTCCGTCTTTGGGCGTGGCTTAGCTACTGCGCATGCGCGGCTTGGCCAGACGGTGTGGTATGTGGTAACTAGACGATGCAATGCTTTCTTCCTCTTTCTATCTTTTTTCTCTCTCTACTACTTTCTCTTTCGTTGATGTTCTGTCTGTCTCTTTTTCTTTTGTAGCGTTAGCTACACTGGCCTAGCCGAGCCAGTTTCACGTGGCTCCTCAAGAGCCGTGCTGCGCATGCGCGAGGATCAGTGATGTCACGCATAGGAGCCGGCACCTTCCGCGCACTCCGCCGCCGCAGCGCGCGACTCGCCGCCGCCGGTCTGCGCTTTCCAGAGGACTGACGTCGTAGCCGTGACACCCGTATTGGTGCCGGTGCGCGCGCAGCTATTCGCCTTCGCCGTGCAGTCGCCGTCTGACACTGTGCTGGAGCCGCTTGATAGCGCCTCTGCCTGGCGTTTGCCAGTGTGGTATAGCCATGGAGAAGGAGAGCGCAAATGCTGCTCAACGGCGCAGAAGAGCGGAGAAGCTTAACCGATCGGATCCCGAAGTAGTTGCCTCGCAAAATAAATATACAGGTGCCACATAATACGTATACCGTGTGTTTGTCATTGGAGCAGCAGTAAGCATGATAATCAAGCTAATCCTAGACAATCAGGAAAAGTAAGAATAATTAGCTGAACCTTTGCTAACGCTGCGTTATCCTGGCATAGCCGAGCTAAGCCACTGCGACATTTTTTCTATGTGCATTTCTTTCCCTTAATTTTTCTCTTTCTCATTATTTCTGGACTACGCTTTACTCTCTCCCCTCCTCCTCAACATAACATCTCCTACTCACGTTCATTTTCGTTTCCCACCCCCTAGCTACACTATATTATACAAGGCATTGCACTATACTATGCTATGCTCTGCCAGCGTGCCAGAATAGCGGAGGGTTAGGACGCTCGCCTTCGGATCGAGGGTTCGCGGGCTCGAATTTGAACCCGCGTACCCTCGTGAATAATTTTTTGCAAGAATTGCTCTCTTTCTCTTTCTTTATATCGTTCTTTCTTTCTGTATCTGTTTCCTTCTTTCTCTCTTTCTTTCTTTCTCTCTTTCTGTACTTGTTCTCTCACCCATCGTGGTTACTACAGGCCACGCCTGTGTGTAGTGTGATTTGCCCAAATTATGTGGCACATACCCCTTCATGATGATGATAGTGTTTTGCGGAGGAGGAACGTTTTCATGCCATACTCAACAGTTTCGCTGTTAATATACAAACCATTTTCATTTTTTCCCGCAACTTCACCAGCCATGCACGTAAGTAACATATAGGTGAATCACATATACGGGAGCTGATAGGTCTTAGTTTATGGAATATGCAAAGCTGCTGCCTCATTCATAGCATAGCTATAAATGACAGTAAGATAGAGTGTATCCGCTGATGGACGCACGTGAATCGTGTATTTTCAATCTCCAAATAAAGATATTGTTTTAAATAGGGCTAATATTGGATAGGTATATGATAAACGGTTACTGCAGAGCGATAGCTAGTCGAAGGTAAATTAATCTCACGACTAATGCTACCTTTGCCAAGCGTCTGTACTGCAAGAAGCTCTCCTAAATCCACCTCCGCAATTTCTTTTTTCTTTTTGGTTGAGAAGAACAGTACCCGCTAAGCCCTACAAATGGCTGTACTTTGATCCGAGTCACTCAAGGAACGGGTGTAGAGAGCAAGGAAAAAAAAAAAGGTCCCTATTTTTTACTTCTGCGTATTCATCACGAAAAGTGCCGTTGATTCCATACGGAATAGAATAGAGGGAGACTTACTGGAACTAATTGTTTTAACGACTGGAGCCAACTCCTTCGTAAGGTGAACAATTTTAGAGTTCATCTCTTAAGGAGGACAAATTTATAACGTGCTGAAAGCGCAAATACAACTTCAGGCATAAAGAGAGCCTTAAAAAGCCAAGACATGTCGACACTGACTCGAAACGAGGACGATTATTTGATTATACCCCTCCATTATTACCATGGTTATACCCCTTCATTAGGCCGACTATTACGAAATCAGGAGGTCTGTCTCCCCGAGAAGAAATATTTTAAAGGATATCTACACCTGCGATTCTCGGGACAGCTGTTCATCGTGTCACCGATGTTTTGTGCATGCGCAGTTTATAGACACCGTCGTTAGAGCAGAGTTGTCATACATACCAGTGAAGTATTGACCTCTCGAAGCAAATGATAGTAAAAAATCCGGCAGATCCCACAGATTGTGGGAGTTGGCTTCACGCGAAGCTGTTAGCGAGGAGCTGCCTATGCAACGTTTTATCTTAAAAGCGGAGCTGTTTAAGCCCACCGTTAGTCCGCGCAGAGCGAAGAGAAAACTATCGTCATCGTGAACCGCACGCGCTCTCTTCGTCCTCTTGTTCCCATTCGTCCTATTCTTCATATTCTTTTAGGAAAAAATTTAGGCGCCTAAGGACCACCAGAAAGAAGACGAAGCACACGAAATATTCTGCTTCGCTCCCAGGACACGTGCGACGATTTGTCTGGTGTGGGATACAATAACTCTCATGGGCGAGAGAACGAGCACAGAGAGAGAGAAAGAAAGAGAAATTTCTTGGCCTGACGGGATTCGAACCCGCGTGCCCACGATACGAAGGCCAGCGTGGCAATGGCTCGCCTATCCAGACACTCTGGCAGAGGATAGCATAGCCTTGTAGAGAATAGTATAGCAAGGAGGGAAAGGACGAGGAAGGAAAAGAGGAGGGGAGAGAGTAAAGCGTAACATAGAAAGAAAGAGAAAGATAGAAATAGAGAGAAAGAAAAGGAAGAAAGACACAAAGAGAAAAAAAAGAGAATCAAAGAAAGAGAGAGAGAGATAGAAAGAAAGAGGTAGCGAGAAATAGCGAGAGAGAGAGAGAAAGAAAAAAATAGAAACGAACTGAGGCAAAAAATACATAGAAAAATAAACAGAGATGAGAGAAAAAGAAAGAAAAAGACGAAGAAAGAAAGACAAAAATACAGAGGAAAATGAAGGCCGCCAGCTCCGCGCTTCGTTCACGCTTGGCACCAGTAGTGCGAAGATGCCTTGATTTTTTTTTCTTGCTGCTTTGAACCAAGTTTTATGCGATGGATTGATGCCTTTGCGTACTTTGTGTAGCTGTCGATGTGCCTGGTAAGGCACATCGACTACACTGTCGCCTAATGGGTATCCCTATGGCCTGATGTAACTTCGGTACCCACGTTAGAGCACATACGTCAGTTTTGTCGAAGCGAAGTTCAAGCTACAGTGCGATGATGTGCAGATCAAAAGTAGTAGTTCACCGTACACTCATGTCCTCCTATGCCAATTTCGGTTTATACGAAGTTAAAAAGACGACCGCAAGAGCACCCAGATAGATAGATAGATAGATAGATAGATAGATAGATAGATAGATAGATAGATAGATAGATAGATAGATAGATAGATAGATAGATAGATAGATAGATAGATAGATACCGTCAAAGTACCTTTCATATGCTAAGAAGTGCTTCGCATTAAAAGGGCACCGGAGCACGCGCAGGAGCGCCGATCGCTTGGGTGTGACTTCAAACATGTTCATTTCCTTAGATAGACCGACGAAGAATTGCGGCAACAGAACAAGCCATAGCTAAAGCACGCAGATAACATAGTGGATTGGCTTCCATTTGGTTGCCCAAGTGGAGCCAATAAATAAATAAATAAATAATAAATAAATAAATAAATAAATAAATAAATAGTTTATATATTACAAAATAAAAGATTTCACGATCGTTAGAATTCTCTACTTCCTTTTATGAGCTCATACACCTGTAGACCATAGATTTTGTTGCCCGTGTTTATGAAAATTCAAATCACGATATTATTAGTATTTTGCTGATGGTATACAACCTGACATACTAATTTTTTCTCGCTTCAGTCGTGCAGACAATGCGTCAGATTATTTCTTTTCTGATACGAATTCAATGCATAAAAAGGCACTGAAGAATTGTTGCTAAAAAAGCTGGCAGTAATGGTGCCAATGTTAAACCGTTTGCGTAGTTACAGAGGTTCAGTACTGAAATCCAGTTCCAACATTTAAAAATTGCGCTAAGAGGATTAACCAATCTGCTGGTTGATTTTCTTTAATTTTGTATTCAAAGTGGAGACGGTCGAGTATAAAAATAGCAAAGGTCACGAAATTGTTTGGCAGCCATTACCCAGGTAGGTACTGTCTGAATAAAGCTATGTGATATAACACGTGGCTTTACGAAATGCTCCTTGCGTGTATTGGGCATATATGTACCATATCGCAGAGAACATATGCCTAAATCTTAAGGCTGTTTTGCGTGATTTCGAGAAATGAGCTCGAAAAGAATTGCTCCCTGTCGTATGTGCTTCTTGTTTTGAATAATGTCATGGCAACGATGAGTCGTTGGTGGAAAAAAACATGGCTGATCCCTCTGTCATATTAATCGGTATAATGCGAAAGTGAAACGTGTCTTCAGAGAAGTAGTTGATTGTTTATTGTGCATTGAGCTATGAGAGCTTTACAGTGTCTGTTGGTGTTTGGCAGCTATAGCACCGTTTGACGTGGATACACCCACGTCGACGCCTAGTGGCACATCTCTATCGCGACGACTAATGGCCATGATCCTGATTTAACCATCGTGGTAGCTGAAGTTGTTAACATATACTTGGACACAGCATATCGTAAATCCCGCGCAAAGATGGCATCAGCAAGCACATTATAAACGCTGGTATTGAATATGCACTTCTTCAAAGCGTCGTTAATTGAGGAGAGACACGGCACGATCTGCGCTCCCGAGTAATAGAGTAACCTACGCCTGTGCTCACCATGCATACACTACCACACTGCAGTTCAGCAACACAGAAGGCTGAGATTCCTAGCTTGAGCCGCGAACGCGCGCAGGCGTTCCACGTCCCGCTGGCCTCTGTCTCGCCCCACGAAGGCACGACGTTCGGCCGTCGACATCGTGGCCTTTCTACGGCGCTTACTGCAGCAGTTTGTTAGTCGTTGCTATCACACTCGAAGCAGTAGGCGGCGGAGAAACACCGTTGGTGCATGTGGAAGCTGCACTACTCCTGCAAGGAGCTGTCACACGCTAACACGAAGCGAACACGAAGCGAACACGCTAACACGAAGCCATCGCGGCCAGCGCTCCTCGCTGGCATCGAAACGCTCTAACTGCCTCGTCGCCAAATCGGTCTCTATCAGCTCTCTTTAGTGCCATGGCGCAGTACTTCACCGCTCACAGACGGCGGCATCGCCTCGCCCCGCCTAGCCCCACCAACGGAGAGCACCGTGCGAGAGAGTGTATGTGAGAGATGTACGGCGCGTTTGAGGAATCGAGTGCATGTGGGGCGCTGACGTAGTGAGCTGAGCGCAGGGCGCCTACCGTCTCGGACCGAGAGCTCGTGGGTTCGACTCCCGGTGGCGGGATGCTTTTCTAGTTTTTATTTCTCATTCGTGGGTGTGGATTTTACCAACGTCATATCCGTGACGGAAATACGTCAGTGAAGTCTTGGAGGACCCCGGCATAAAACACTTTCGTACTAAAAAAAGGAAACAAGGAAATATGAAATACACTGATTAAACAATGACACCAACGCCAAGATTCAGCTTTTGCTCTTACACATTGCTGACGCCTGCGCTCAACTACAATTGCGTCATTCAGATCAGCCGAATGGAGCACGCGGCGCGAGCAACATGTTGTAAGAGCAGATAATGGACTGATCATAGTGACTGCAGCATGGAGCAGCCCCAGGACACACTGCGAATGTGTTAAGTGCAGCGTGGTTGACGGTGTCGAGCGCACAACCAAATTCCCATGGCGGCCTATATAATGGTGCGCATAAACAGGATCACTGCTACGGCCTCCTAAACAGCTTACGTTGCAGACATACAACGCACAATCGGCTTGTTTATCGCTTGTGGTTTTCGGCAGCTCAACTGCGCGAATACAGCTAAATAACTAAAACGGCGCTTTTATCGAACGGTCTATTTTGAGAGGCCTTAGCGGAAGTGTTCGCTCTTCCTTTGTGAGGGTGAATGTTTCTGTTTTTCTGAACCAGCAGCTGTTCGCAGACACAGGCGACGGATACAAGGGTGAATGGAACCTTTTCGTTCTGAGTGAAGAAAAAATTCAAACAATGGACCACTGAGTTACGTTACCACAGGCATGAAGGAATCAGTCAGTATCATGCAAAACATTTATTTTAGCCGAAAATCGTGTTTTTATATTTTGATCTGCACCGAAAAAGCAAAATCAGTGTTTTTATGCTCGAACTACAAGTGAAGCGGACCAATATTGCTGACTTTCGATCTTCCGGAACAATGCCATGGAGTATGGCCACTGGAGTATATTAGTTTTCAATAGCCCTCACTGGCATCGATTCGTCAAATTGCTTGAGGGAAGCTTTTACTAACATCACGCCACACAACGGAACAGAATCGTGTTGGCTCGTAACACAAATCCAACGCAAGAACGTGTTTTAGTGCGGTATGTATGTAGGTAATTTGTACACACGGCTCCTCGCCTCGCGCTAGATTTCATGAAGCGCTGCTTCTTTGTTTCAAATGAAGCTAACCACACTGTCATTGCATTAGAATCCGTTATTTATGGATGGAAGTCGATTAGGGTGGTTTGGAATCCGCCTTTGTCATTTAATTGTTCGCTACTGTAAATGGTGTGAACTTGCCCATTCAGCGGACTTGAAGCAACTCAATTTCCCACCGACGGATTTCACGTATGTAAAGAAGAACACGGGTCCTAGTATTTATTTCCTTTTTCGCTTCTCTTGCAAATTCGCTGAATTTTCGTGTGAAGGAAATTTCTGTGCGAGCACAATACTTCAGGTAAAAAACAAAAACAAAATCAAGATGACCCAAAGTAGAACAATAATATTTTTGCACGCAGCGCGATTCAATCGATTTCTCACTATTCGTTGCAGCTGTCTTTGACCGAACCGTGGCAGATCTCTCCTTTTTGACTTGTCGATTTTACTTCTCTGGCTCAGTGGCATCTGATCGATGCGCGTGAGATATATGCAACCGCGACAGTCGATAACTAGGACAGAAATAAGCGGGCAAAATGTGCAATGAGCCCAACGTGACGCGCATGCTCCGCCAAGCTTTGAGGACGTGTTCTCGAGATACACAACGTGTAATCATGGCATCAATGCATGTATCACGCGCGTGAGCGTCGACTGCTACAGAGCGTAAACAGGCAAGAAGAAGGGAAAAAAAAACTAGTGGCATCTCACACATGGCGGGATCGATGTTATACGAAGCGTTTTCAGGGCAGCTAGCTAACGAGCATTGATTTGGATTACACAAAGCGTCACCGGCTGAACTGACGTGGAGCAAAACGGAAAGGCGAGCTAGTTGGTACTGATTCATAATGGTGTAATAGTAGCGCAAAAAAAGACGAGGACAAGAAAGTGAACACCACAAGCGCTTGTGGTGTTCACTTTCTTGTCCTCGTCTTTTTTTTGCGCTACTATTACACCATTATGAACTGACGTGTTTCTGTAAGGCGAGCAGCCATGTGTCTTTAAGGAGCACGTGTGTAACGAATGCAGCAAAAAGGACGGTGACGACGATGACATGATTTCCGCCCTATCACTTGGCGGGAGCTTACGACATGCCGAATTCTGTATGGGACGAACGTATAGGCACGAGAAACACCCATGTGACACCATTAATGACTGCGTGTTACACAATCGTGCGCGTCTCTGGAGGTCGTGTGGGCTATGTTAAAACGACGACGACCTTTGTACTCCGCGGCGACGAATGGTTCAAACCTGTTCGAGTTGGGCTGATCGTAAAAGCCGTACAGCCTCTACGAGGAAAGTACAAAGTACAGGGGATTGTGGGGCCATCCGGGAGACTGTGCTGTCAAACATACGTTCTCAAAATCCAAGCCTCTGTGAGGAATGAACACAGGAATAGGAATCTGTCAGGCCTCAAAGAGAGCTTCACGCATATATATATATATATATATATATATATATATATATATATATATATATATATATATATATATATATATATATATATATATATATATATATATACACATATATATATATATATAAGACACGTATGCTGCACTGACGCTGCCACTCAAACGGAAAGGGAAGTGTGTGCAATATGCGTGCTCGTATTACAGAGGTGCAAGATGCGTACTTCTTTTCAACATTTTCAGTCTCTTCTTGGTCTCTTCTCGTCATCATTTTCAAGAATAAACGGGCACAAATGGAGTAATTATGAGTATGTATTGACAAAAGTAAGCTGCGTGTTTAGTCACCATCTTCATCTGCTTGTAGCAATGAAAAAATAAAAAAAAATAAACGACAACCGGTTGAAACTCCCTACTGGGAATTTTCAGATAGTGCGCGAGCAATATTTGCAAGTACTTGCGAAACCAGCGAAGCTGTATTGGCCACCTTTCTTCCTGCGCCGATCGTATGGTATGGTTACTTACGGCGGCAACAGTACAGTCCCGCTTCTATTTTTATCACTGCCTTTGGTATGTTAGTTACTCGTTTCGGTAGCTGCAGTAGCTCACTGTCTTTCTCCGCCAGCTGTACGCTATAACTGCTTGGTGTGGCATCGATATTATTCTGCTTTCATAGTATGGCAGAAACTCCCAGCTAATTCAGTTTCTTAGCCAACACTAGCCAATATTAGCAAACATTAGCAATCAACACACAGGAAATCTAATATACTTCCTACCTACCAGGGAAGCACCTGGAATGAGACAAATAATATCTATAATTAAAACTTGTTAAAGCGCCATAAAGCACTCGGAGTTCGAATACGAGAGAGTGGTTTTTTTCTCGCCTTCACTACCCCGCCTCCTGCTCGCCCCTTATTTTTTTCATAAAACACCTAGGCAATGTCAGCACTAAGCGCTCAGCCTGTCAGAGTATTTCCCATTTCGGCAGCACGCATTTATCTCCGCTTGCGCAGTTGAAAACGCACAAAACGAAGTGAAATCAGTTGATCGCACACGATATACATGCGAGACAAGGTAGAACGGGCGCTCGACTGCACGGCAAAGCTGGGTAGGAGACAATTCACAACTGATATCTCTCGTATATGTACTACATACCAATCGCGACCTTATTTCCTCATGCCATCAGGTGAACACACTGCTGGCGCCACGAATTGTGCCGAAAAGAAGGAAAGCCGCCAGGAAAGAAAAACGCGCTCGCTCTTTATATTGTCACGTGGTCGTGACGGTGGAGAAGGAAGCACTCGGGCTGGTAAAGACGAAACTCATTATTGGTCGAACTTGTGCTCAGGAAATGAAAAGTCACAGAACAAGCAATACTTGCGGTACACTGATAGCGGGGTCACCGTCGTCGGCCGTCGGTAATCTGATCAGTGGTAAGGCGCGTCGGCATTTTTACATGTGGCATCGAAGATTCCAACCTTATTGTTGGTGGCCGCGTTAGTTCCAGACTAAACTCTACTGTTCGCGTTGCGCGTTCGAGCTTATCAGAACAATCTGAAATAATTGAGAATGTTCAATATTCCGGCGCGGCACACACAAGGCAGTTGTTAGAAGTGCAACGGGTCGGTTACATGAAAACAGAAAAAAGAAAAGCGCGCGTGGCATGCAGTATTTTCAGAAGTTGTTTAGGGTCTCATTTAGTTGAAAACTCAAAATAGTTGTTATCAATCAAGGTAAGACTCGCGATGAAATTATTACTAATTTGACTATCATAAGCATACATCATACATGCTTTACACACCACCATTCACTGAATGATTCGCTGTAGGGTGCGCTAGTGAAGGTGTCGGTGTAACATATTGTGTTCCGCACACGATAAGCCGGTACTTTGCAGTCGTATGAATGTGCTACGTCCTGCAGCTGATAAGGCTGCTCACACGATCATAACAAGACGTTTCATATAGCCTCAATTTCGCAGAGATGACAGAGTGCCATGGAGGCTGTTACTCCCAAGGTTGCCAATCCTTCAAAATCTCTGCTTCTGCTTAGCTTCCGGTTACTGAAAGGTGCATCTGTAAGATAAGTAGGGCTACATCGGTGCCTGAATGTTGATTTTTAACTGTTAGACGTTCTTAAACTGCTCGAAATGACCAAGACACAAGCAAGAAAACACGGAGAACACCACGAGCGCAGAACTTAGACTTCGATATGTTTGCTATTCTTCGGACGTGGCCCCAGGACGGAACCAGATGACGAAGTAGTGCCTTCACTTGCGGAGGGACTATCCTGCGCTTCAGGCAATAAGCCAAGACAGCTCCGCTGTTTTGGCTTTTTGTTTTAATAGCAGAGTTGTTCAAGCCGACTGTTAGCCCGTGCAGAGCGAACGGAAAAGTGTCATCATGAGACGGCACGCGCTGTCTTCTTCTTCTTCTGCTTCGCTCCAAGAACACGTGCGCAGACTTGTCTGGCGTGGGATGGAATAACTGTGATGGACGAGAGTGAGTGCAGAGAGAGAGAGAGTGAAAGAAAGGCACAGAAAGAAAGAGAGACAGAGAGAGAAATAAAGAGAAAGAAAGGGAAGAACGAACGAAAAAGGTAAAAAGACGCAGAAAGAAATAGAGAGAGTGAAAATATATAGAAAGACACAGACACAATAATAGAGACAGAAAAATCAAGCCAGCTCCACTTCACGAACACTCTCGAAACAGCGAAGTTCATTCCCGTCCTTCATCAGGCTATATCGTACTTCTGTGTTTTTCAAGTCTTCCGTTTGTTGGCGCTTTTGCTTCGGTCTCTCTTGCGCGAACATCGCGGTTGGCTCGGCGCCGACATGCCCGTTCTCGCGTCAGCTCTTGCTGACGCTGACGTCGGGCGGCTTCTTCATTGGGAGAATGAGAAGTGTTCACCATCTTGAAAGCGCAAACTCCTGAACACTGATATTGACACGCTATTAGATGCGAAGCATCTTATAGCGGAGTTCAAACCGGTGGTGGTGGTGGTGGTGTGCGACGTGACCACCCTTACTGCGCATGCGCATACCCACACCTCCTCTCCACTCCCCCTCACCACTCCTCCTGTTCACTTCCCCTCTCCCCTTTCTCCTATCCACTCATCCTCTTGCCTCCCCCTCACAACTTCCCCTCTCCCCTTTCCCCTCTCCACTCTCTCTCCCATTTCCCCTCTCCACTTTACCTCTCCCCTCTCTCCCTCTCTCCCCTACCCCCCTCCAATTCCCCTCTCCCCTCCCCCATTCCGCACTTCCTCTGAAACGCGGGCTAGACATGCCGAAATTCTCTCCTGCGCAACGCCGCGATGAGCACCAGCGCATGCGCGTCCTCTCCCCCTCTCTCTCCTCTCCTACGCTGCCCCCCTCTCGCACGCCTGTAGACCGCGTTCCCCGCTCGCCCTGTGAGAATTAACGGGCAGGCTAGAGGGAAGACAATACGCCCGTAGCGTTCCTCTTCGCGTTCCACGACGCGAGGTCGGTAGCATGCCCAGCGAACGCCAACGGATCGCGATCGTGCAAGTGCTCCGGCTTCGCATCGCCTCATGGTCCCCTTTAGCGGGAAATGTTTACATTCCACTGCACCTCACCGTCACCCCATCTTGGCGCGTGTCTCGAAGGTTCACCTCTCGACATTCTCCGCCCTCGCCTCTCGCAGCACATGCAGCCCTCCCCTTCCTACTGAGCCTCACTCGCCACACTGCGAGGCTACATGATCACCGCAACCACAACCCCGGACACGAAAGTCTCGACTAAGAACAACTTCGCTGTTAAAAAGAGAGAGCAAAACAGAAAGAGAAAGAAAGAGAGAAATAGAGAGAATCAAAGAAAGAAAGAGGAAGCGAGCCAAAGTTTCGTATGCTACTCATACTGCCCCTTATTTTGAAGCATTTAATATACTCAAAGTTATATTCGTCTACGCATTCCGTATTTCCTGTACATACCGTCTCGCCATGAGGGCTCACAACACCGACTTCATCGGTTCGTTTCGCCTAACAAGACGTCACTATTCATACGACACAAGAAGTCAGGATGCCTGGATCCAGCCATTATGCCGCACAAACTATGGCAATCAGTCTGTATCGTACCAACTAGCTGCAATCTTAAACAAATATGCAAAACATGGCATAGCCGCTGAGACGGCTTCAGCACGCATTTTTCGCTCATTCTTATCGGGTGTAGATTAGACTTCGTTTCTCATTAACATCAAGTCGTATCCATCAGTCGCAGAATGATACGGACGGTTTATCTGTTTTCCCATGGCGTTTTTTTTTTCTTTTTCACTGGGTGCATTTTGGCTTGCTCATTCTCTTTCGAAAATTGTTTAGTTGTTTTTTTTGTTTTTTTTTCATATGAATTTTTCGTACTGTGCGTTGAAAATGTAATTTTTTTCACTTATAGCACTTATTATCATGGCCCACATTATAAACCGAGGCTATAACGTTTCGCATACTAGAGAACAGTGCTCAATGTTGGTAACTCCTATATATGTTTAGAGTTCGTTCAAATGAATGTTACATTTCATGTGGTTGACCAATGATTACGGTACGTTTTTAACGTTTTTGTTTTCTCTTGTAATACTGATTTATTGCCTTGCAGTTTTTTGTTGGATTATTTATCAACTTCTGCTGTACACGTAACATTACCTTCAATCGTGACGGGTTTTTTTTTTTCATAAGTCTTATGAATGTGTATCACTATGTATAATGATGCATAAAGACCAGATCCTCTCATGTTTTTCCTAGTTTTCGCTACATTTTCCTCTTCCTATCAAAGTGCATTCAAATCATATGTTTTTATTTCCAGCAAAATAATTTCTTGTGCTGTTGCTCATTTTTGCTGCTGGACTTTGTAGGGGTCCGGAGCTTTGTCAAGCCGCAGTATTGCGTCTTTTTTTTCCGTTACCCCCATATTTCTCAATGAGAAATAAAAGTTAATTGATTGATTGAAACAAGGCAAGTCATCCAGCTCCGCCCTTCTTTTAGGCTTGGACCCACTAGTGCAAAGCTGCCTTAATTTTTTATAATGCAAATTACTATTACCACATGGTAGTGGTCATCAAAGCAGGAAGCCACAATATTTGCAATTACAATCATTCTGCTTGATTGACAGCGTATTATTCGCTGCCGCACATCAGCAAGTTCACGCAGAGCCAACTCAGTGGGTTGTCTTTGTGTGAGACAGCGTATGGACTACGACACGTTTTACGTCACGCGCAATTGAGGAGTTAGGGCGTTCTTGAACGGGTAATGATCTGCGATGAAGGTTGTTTGCGGAGCAAAGTGATTCTGCCCTTTTGACGTCCGTGATCAGAACGACCAAAAAAGCGCCACATTTGCAGAATGCGATTCCACCTTCTAATGTGTGATCTAAACGAGATGACACATACTATTGAGGCAATATAAGCTCGCTGCGAAGCTGATGATGATGAACTATGTCAAGACAAACGAAAAATATTGGTAGGTGTCACACTCTTGTATCACAAGAAGGTGAAAGCCTTGCTGCACTCAGGTAAGACAAGATAAGCCACAATGAGCAGGACATATGTCTGGCAATAAAGTGGACCTTTTGAGCGCCTTATGCGAGCCCGTTATCGTGTTGTGCATGCGTTTACGCCTTCCGCTCGTCGCACCCGTGGTTGTTCCGTGTCTCGCTTCCGCAGTTCGGGATCCCGTTTTCTTCGTCGAAGGACCAACTGAGAACAGCACCGCTATTAAAGAAAAGATAAACACTTTTTCATTGGTGAAGTAAATTAAAATGCGTAAGCATAACGGTGAATTATCATAGCGCGCCATCTGTCACCAGCGCTATAACCGACGAAGCATAGCACCAATCGTCGCAGCGCGAGACGCAGACAGGGCGTCTACCTGGGGTGGTATTCTGTAAAAATCCACTCAGTGGACTGTCAATCTATAGCGTGCGCTGATCGCCATCGATGGCCACGATTCGGGTTGGTCCGCTGGCTCTCGAGGTATAGCCAATCAAGGCACGCTGAAATGGGCAGTTCACTTAGTGGACTCTAACAGGATACCACCCCTGGTGGGGAATATATGACCGTGGCGTAATGAGCACGCGTCATGCGTTTCAGTAAGCTAGCTTACACGCGAGAACTTATTGTCAGTGTTTTATCAACCCAGTGGTCGCCTGCGTTTACGGTCATGGGTTCGATTCCTGGGGAATTTAGTTTAACGATGTGTTTCACTTTTTATATTTAGTTTTTTCTTGTTTTAAAAGGTTTTGATCGGTTTGGACACGTTTACTTGATTATTTTTAATTTCCTTTTTTATTTTAAAATGCGCCGCTATCGTGGGTAGAGAAATTAAACCCTCTTTTCCGTGTACTTTTCGTTCATAACGAGGCTTGTAATGACTCAGTCTTATACAATAGGCTAGGACACCTGTCACCGTTCGTTCGCAAATCGCAAGAAGCGGGGGGGGGGGGGCGATGGTGCTATAATATATTCGCCCAGCCACCGCACATTCAGGCAGTGCCGTGCACGTTCAGAGCCTCTGCAGAAGCTGCCAAGCCCTAAGCTGGAATGAAATAAATTTGCAGCAAAGCCAATCAATTATCGCGAACAATGAAGCGGCAGCTGTCGCAATATGTTATTACGCACAGGAAGTCTTCTGTTGTTTCGTGGGACACGGATTGAAGTAAGGAAACATTCCCATGTAGAAGTGAGAAACTGTCTTTCAAAAAGAAGACGATAATTTTATTCAGTGAGTAATGTATGCACGCACTCCGAATCCTACCGGGGCGAAGTACAGAGAAACTAATTTTATATCTTGATTTTGTCTTCTTACCGTTGGTTTCGTTTAGTTCTTTCAACTCGATGCCGTTTTAAGCGCTCGCTTTAGAGCCCGACGCCAGCCGGCCATTAGGCGTCAGTGAATAAAGACACAGTTAAGCCGCAAGGGCGAAGCAATCAACGCGATAGCCACAAATTTTAATGTTAACGAAGTAAGGCTCGCATCTAACTCTTTGAGCATCCGAACAAGCGTAACTCAACAAAATTCTGGTGTAAGGAAACACACCGCCGCAGCGAGCGAAGCGACTTTCGAGCTGTCTATCGCTTCAACGCAAACTAAGCGGTCAGAACACAGCACGTAGTACACAGCTATGAGCCGTCTACTTATCCCTGTCGAGATAGGGCGCACGCGACCGTGCCCGGCCGCATTTCCCGCTGGAGCCACGCAGCCCTCGGAGCACTCCTTCCCAACGCCCCTCCGGGACCCCCAATGGACCTTTCGCGCAACGGAAGACAGCTGGCGCGTTTCCTCTCGAGTCGCGATCGTAGGCTGCCCTGGCGCGCTTTCACTCGCACATAGAACATGGGACACGCGGGGCGACGTTATTGCCCTTGGACTTTATACAAAACCTCACGGTGACACTAACAGCGACGGCGAAAATGAGCCTGTAGAGTCCGTATAGTTACTATCGCAATAAAAGCAGGTGGTAGCGATAGTGCGCTATCAAGGTGCAATATTTCTGGCTAGCACTGGCACAGAATAGCTGAGAGGAAAATAAAAAGATCAGCAGCCAGTTGGCACGAAGTTTCAGTCCTCGCAGGGTTTTTGCGGTATCGTATTATAAGCACATTCCGAAGAAACATTGGTAGTCTTTCAAGTTTCAGAAGCGGGCACCAGCAACCAAGTGCGAGGTAAAAATGGCTGGACGAGCAGAACGATGTAAAACGACTAGACGCCTCGCTGTAGTAAGATGCAAAGAAATCGCTTAGTGGATAGTACGTTAAGCCGCCAGCCACATTTCTTTGTATTGGTTTCTATACCGGGTAACACCAATTTTTGTGGGGAATTCTCATCCTCAGTGAATCAAGTAGTTTATCTAGAGAGCATTCCCCACTGCAAAAAAAAAAAAAAAAACAATGGCTCGAATGAACCTTCCATGTTTAATACGCAAAAATAAAAAAAAATAGTCTGAGACGTCGAAAATTATTTGTATGGTGGTAGATGTATTCAGGCCGATTCCACCGTATACTACAACAATGCCCGACAAACAAATCAAGCATCCACCAAAGTAAAAGGCGCCTGTGGTCGCTTTCGCAGGACAGTATACAATGCCGACAGGCATGTTTACCCATTCACAGAGCTACACATATTACCTTGGCTGAGCAACAGCCAGTCTGGCGGAGGTAGCACATACTACAATGTATACAATCACCTTACTAAGAATTGTAGCATCTCAAATGGTTCGTGCATGCGACGCTCGGTGTTGAGCTTGCTGTAGTCCTAGTGGCTGTTTCAAGCTCTAAAATATTTATTCTCTGTCATTCCGTAACAACACCGCATTCCCTCGCAGCGTGGCATTGTAAAGGCCATTGGAAATTCCGCTTTAAAGTGCGCCCGAATATTAATAATCATTGTGGGTTAATAAATAGCACCGAAAAGATCATTATCCTCATAAATATTATCAGGAAGGTGTGTACCGTTTTTTTTTATTGTATTACAAAATAATCAAGTCAAAGGATGAGTGAGAAAAGAAGGTGGGCATTAGTTTTAAACGTCAATGCAGAACATAAATACCTTGTAGTGAATGCACTATGTGGCGCCTACCCCAATACCGCACCTATAAATATTCAGTACTTTGAACCATGTAAGCCTACAACCAACAGATATTTTGTTGGGTGCATGACCAAAGAGACATCGAAGGTAACGCGACTGCTGTTGATCGCTCCTGTGGAAGACCAAAACGCCTATTAAGCTCGGCTTATTAAGTCACAGTTGTGCAAATGGTCATCAATAATGAAATCACGACGACGCGGTGTGCTCTTACGTCGTCTTAGAATAAGCAATACTTACAAAGCACAGTCAATTACTTGCTGACTGTTGAGGGACCTCCAAGTTGTGGTAAATGTGGTGGGATGCTCAACAGTTCTCTACGCAAGACTGGAGTGCATGGGAACAGAAAATGAAAGAAAGTAGCACGCCCTGGTAAAGCATCGGGCGCGTAATTCAAAGTTTGTGGATTCGGATCCCACCGGCGGAAAGGGTGATTTTTCGTCCACTTTAATTCCTTTGAATTTAGGTCATAATTATTACACTACAGTTAAAAACAACAGATAACGTACCCTATGCTTTTCCTTGGCTTAACTGTCTGTTGGTTTTATTGGTTACTAAAAGGTGTGTACGTTTAAAGCAGAGTAGCTATTGGGAATTGTTTAGTTGGACAATATCTGCCTTAATAAGACAGTAGTGGAGCTGAATAAGAACATAATACTGATAACCACTGATGCCAGCAACGCCTGTAAAGCTACAACACACTGTAGCGTAAGTTGTAAGGGTAATAGATAACGTAATTCACCCTATTTAATAAACTTTACTCCTCCTCACAATACCAGCACCTGAACGCGCACTAAGTTTGAAGATGATAGAAATACTTGGCCTTACATTAGTGCGTAGTGCGAAACAAATTAGTTCAATGACGGGCAAACAAAGCTCGGTGTATCCCGCACTTACAGTTGCTTTTATATGGGCTTCAATGTCGATAACATCACTTCATACTGCCTGTGTCCACGCTAATATAGAGTTGTTTTTTTTTATATATATACATAGTTTTGACAATTTGTTTTGATATGGTAGATTCTTTGAAAAACTTGCTTCATAAAATGATGGAGCGATATAATTATTTCTGCCCCGTCAGTCCTTTCTCCAGGTTTTTCGTCCTAGAACATCTTTCCCAGGTCAGATATATACACTAAAGCTACAGTATACAGCATAAGCACTCAAAAACAAGGCGCAGTCGAAGTGTGGCGGTGTTTTCTGCCTCGAGAGCTAAACATCACATTTATTGGACGCGAAGGAAGCTTTCAGAGATCCCTTATACACCAGACACCGAAAACTGTGAAATGGCAGCCGAACACTACTCAAAGTGCCGCTTCGCAGAGTCTCAAGTACGTCTTCAATATTTCGCCCCCCCCCCCTCCACCCCCCCCCCCCCCTGGCCGCTCGCTAAATATAGAGCTATGGTCAGGGAGCCTAAAAGCAACTCTGTTTATCTGACCATTGAGCGCGCCGAGATCGGAGCCGAAGGCGATTCTTTTTTTCGCACTCATCCACCAGGCTGTGCCCTGATTTAATTATTTTGATGGACGCGTCCGGAGCGAAAACATTATTCTTCCGCTGTTTCGTGACGCCTTCCGCAAACACGTAAAAAATTCACAAACTCAGTGTATACGTTGGCTCGTCGCCTGTGTATCACGCTGCTCTTGTGGCCAGGAACGAGTTGGAAGGGAGGCTGTTACCAAACGTGCCTACAGATATCGGCTTCATTTTTTTACGGTTGGAAAAGGGGGCGCTGGGGGAAGGTGTGTTAGCTGAAATTTTTGCGAGTCTCGTTTTTTTTGCCCGCTCTGGATTGGCGTCCTCCTAGGACGCAATGAGTAGAGCCCACAAGAAACCGCAAAGGGTAAGCGCCGTTGGGACGGCAAGGGTAGGGTCTCGAAAATTGCTCCTTTGCCGACGCTTACGTCGCTCGCTTTCTCGGTTCGACATTCGCAGTCACGTTTTCGCAAAAAAGAAACTTTTCGCCCTCTCGCTTTACCTCTTTGCCACTTCTACGCCATTTTCATGCTTATTTATGCTCTGCCCGTAACAGGGAAAAAGCAAAAAAAAAAAAAACTTTATTCTGTCTCGAAAAGCAGAGAACGAGCTAAGCAGGCCCGTCGCAGCAGTTGCACAGGGAGAAAACCGTGCTCTGCTAGCAACATAGAAACACTCTGAGGTAGAAGTAAAGCAGGAGGAAAGCGCAGACCACTAAACCGAGCTCAACTTTCGCTTCTGCATGTGCGTGCGTGTGTTGCGTGTGAGTCTGATATACCCTTTGCGTGAACGAGAGGGTGCTCCGGTTGGGAGAGAACGCAAAGAACATATGGGCCCGGGGCAGAGGCAGTCGAGCCTGTGCCCCACACCATGAGAGCAGCCAAATCGGGCAGCTTTTATTTCCCAAGACGTTGCTTGCTCTCATTTTGCCCAGCTAACAAAAAGCGTGACTTGGCCTGAAGGCCGCTGATCTGGCGCCCAAAACCTGCGAACAAGTACGAGCTACGAGGCGATGGGATTCGCTCATGATCCCCCGGCTTCGTTGGGTTGCCGTAGTCTTGTTTCCACTGGGAAACTAGGGCTGAATTCACGTCCCAACACACTGGCCTGTTGAAACGCAGCAAAAAAAAAAGAAAAGAAAAGAGAAGAACAGAAAGAAAAAAGTGCGGCACTACGGAAGGCGGCGCACTTACCGTAGGTGTGTAGAAGCAGCAATGCCAGAAGACGGTGTATATTCAACAGCACCATGTTCGGAGCCCCTTTCCATGGGATGCTTACCTGGCGCACTCGGTTGGCGTGGTGCCGTCCCGGCCCATCCTCTATATTTTATGCATGGGGACCATTGCATTACGTTAACGAACCCAAGGAGTAACACGTGTGTTCTTGCCTGCGCTTATTAAACCTTTAAAAGGAAAAGAAAAACACGCACACATGAAGACTTATGGCATTGTATACCTGCAATAAGCCCCCGGGAAATGGGGGCACTGTCACAACGCCCTTGTGTGCTTTTGTTGCAGTCAAGTCGCACCTTCCTTAGACATACTCAAACATGCTCATCTAATGTTGTCTAGTCTTAATATAAGAGACAAACATCACAAGGAAGCATGCTGTGGGCACGAACGCGGGATACACCGGTTGCAACAAAGTATGCCTTGGCCAAATCCTTCTACGCTATCTCGGCTACTTAAGATGGCACAAAAGTGGCGTTTCCTCATGGAACCGGAAATTTTTTGTTACGAAGTCGTGCAGAAGTTGTAATAATTGAATATATCTAACGTACGCACAGATTCAGCGACACTTCTCGGTTAAACACCATGGTCGGCAATCAATCGAAAGCGCATGTGCATTTCTGTGGTCTCGAAGCCTGGCAAAATATAACCAATAGCGCACCAATGCATACTTTGATCGCAAACGGCGCCGTTTCGGAGGCTTTGTTGGCGGTAGACGCTTTCTGGCGCTTACACTATCAAGAACTAATTAGGGTACTGTAGTTAGCGACTGGATATGTCCGTCAGCTTTTTTCATAGCGGCGATAGTGTGTTGGCATTCAGTCAACTCTTCCGTTGCGTATCCTCCTAACCCCCCCCCCCCATCCGCCGTCCAACCATCCCGTAACAGTGCTACACTATTCAGATTTTTTTTCTTTTTTGAACCTTGATGCCTTATTGGTTAGTTTTGTCGTTTTCTGTATTAAGTAGAAGTTGGTTGAAAAAAAAAAAGAAAACTTAGCTTGCTGCTAATTGTTCAGCGGCGAAAACAAATACTGCGATAGGCGGCTGCATGTGCCACTTTCAACATTCTGAGCAAGTCATATCACGAAGTACGCTACCATGATTTGGTGACAAATGTGTCGTGTTCGTTTATAATTAAATAATATATATTTTGTCAATATGGCTTTTGGGACAGGCCTTTGAAATTTGGAAGATAGCAGTGCTCAGTGCGGATAGGTGACAGGTTTTAAACAAACTTAGGGACCGTATTTTTTTCCAAGCAGGCCAAAAACTTCACCATTCAGAGCTCTCAACGTGTCCAGCCGTATTGCCAGAAAACTCGACTCCCTGAAGACACGGATTATGAAGCTGAACCCTCTTTTCACTGAAGTATTCTTATTTGTCAGCGAGTGTGCTGAATATGTATGTCTATATTTTACCTTAGATTCGGACAAACATGCATGCACGAAGAGCTCCACTTCAGACTCGCTGAAAAAAAAAATCTTATATAAAATCTATATCTTTACTTTTCCTCCCATTGCGCTCGTTTCGGCAAATAAAATATTTCCGCATTAACGAGCAAGTAAAGTTGAGCGGCCCTTTCGGGAACTAGGAGAGCAAATAATCTGTTTATAAGTCCCATATTTTATATTTACCTAGCGCAGAGTGCGTCGGGCGATAAGCACACTTCAGTGCACTTACATTCCTTCTTCTTTGAGTGCACCCCGAGAAATTCTGATCCATACCCACTGGCGTGAGAGACTGCCGGTCCTCTGAGATGACGCTAACGTCAAAAGAAAAGCGGCTTCCGCGTGTCAGCGCAGAGATAGAGGACAAAAATACAGGCATATGTGTACCTACACATGCGTGAAGTTCAAGTGATTTTTTTTTTATTTAAGTACTCGCAGTCATTTGTTTGCAGCGCTTTCATCGTAGAGAGAGCTGTCATTCTTTATGTTACGTAGGACTCTCTCTCTCTCTCTCACAGACACACACACACACACACACATCCATTACATATATATATATATATATATATATATATAGATATATATATATATATATATATATAGATATATATATATATATATATATATAATATATTATGAGAGAGAGACAGTGAGATGGGGGCGAAATGAAAGAACACCCGTGTAGTCACATCTAGGTGCCCGTGAGCTCTTCAGGACCTCAATGAAGATCCTTGCCATGTCATGTCATGTTACCGAAAGTACAGCACTGTTCGCTTTTGAGAGGAATCCGTACATACCAGCGACATATGCGTTTACAAAGTATTCAACACCTTGTTTGTGCAATTTACGACGTGTTGCCGTACAAATTGCTTTTGACAACAGTATCATGCGCCAACTAGCACAAACCAGAGCACTGCTCGAGAAAATTTCTTATACAATCGGCCCTATCCTTTAAAATATTTTAAACAGTATCATGCACCAACTAGCCCAAACCAAATACTGCTCGATCAAATTTTGATAAGTGTTTTGAGCTATCATTAATAACAAGAATGACGTGGCTGCGCACCTTATGGAATCGGTATTTTCAATGTTGTACATAGAAGTATTCCTTCACATCGACGACAGCCTGACAACAAGACCAGTTGCTTGAAAAACGGTCGAGTGGACTCAAACGATGATGAGTGAAATCTAAGCAAAGGTTGTGTTGTTCTTACGGAAGCAAGCTACTTGGGTCTCTTGATCTGTTTTTCTTACCTGTATTTCCCCTTCGTTTATTCGTAGATATGAAAAGTGACTGTGACAATGGGCGGAAATGACGTCACATCATCACTGTAGAAGAATCTACAACCGCGCTAGATTGTAATGGTCACATCATTACACTTCTCTTTTGTCATGCTTACACCAACAGCACAGGCCCTATGAGTCATTCAGCCTGCACGGGTTCCCTTTATAGCCTGCCCCTTGTTGCGCATTTTCCTTTCGGCACCAAGCTACCATTATGACGACGTTGTTTCCAAACGCTGTCGCTGTGAGCCGGAACAGTATTGCGCAGCAGAAGTGGTGCCCAACAACATAGCAGTGCAGATCTTTGCATTACAGTGGCACGGAGATGAAAGGCAGCCCCCCAAAAGCAAAAAAAAAAAATACAGAAATGAGAGATGGTTGCAGTGGCAGTGGCGTATTGAGCAAAGCCGGTGAAAATTGTGGCAATGTGATGAAAGGCAGGACGGCGAGTTCGATATCGTAGGGAGCCCTTTTTCACAGCCAGTTTCAAATTCAGCGAATCTGTGCCGGGGAAATATATGTTGTCATAACCTCTCAAGAGAACCGCTTTCAGTGGCTGATATGCGTAATAGACGGCTAATGTTAAAAATTAAAATGTCAATGAAAACGACACTATTAAATAGGCGCATAGCTACAAAAATGACTGCTTGAGCAGAGGTCACTGATTTAGACAAGGCAACCTTGAACGTTTCGCCTCCGTAATTACTTTCCTACTTCTTTTAATTTGGTACATTAAGGGAATACACCTACAACTATTAGAAGCGCGCGCGCACGCACGCACGCACGCACGCACGCACGCACGCACGCACGCACGCACACACACACACACACACACACACACACACACACACACACACACACACACACACACACACACACACACAGGCGCGGGTGGCCTGGGCCTGCGAATAAGCGATATGTTTAACGGTGATCACGGATCAAATACCTGCTAGTGGCACGAGTCTTGTGTGGGAGACGCGTCGCAAGAACCAATAATGTCACAAAGGGGAACGTAAGACACCTATATTTTGTTGCGACCGTGAATGCACCATGGTTTCGACAATGAAGCTCAAGCACGACGTATTCAGGTTATGGCGGAATATTGTAAACACAAGCCATCTGCTATAATTGAAGCAGTTGAAAAACTTCTATAAATCGCAGTTTTTTTTTGTTTTCATCTTCGTTCTAAGCCTGCTGTCTAGTAGCTCTCGACCGTTAGGGTGTCCGTTGCTTTCGTCCCCTGTACATGGACTTATCGACGAACTACGACACAAGTATAGAGGCGTTGCGCTAAAAGCATCCCAGAAGGGTTCCCGCTTGATAACCAACTATGTTTACACATTACGTATCGCACCTTGCCTGTGCGAATAGCGAACATCGCTGCCAGCAAACCTCTGTAATTGTTGTGTCTGTGTACAGTTAACAAAACCCAGACGCACACTCTTAATTAGCTATACTAAAGCTGCACTGTGTGCGAAGTGTAGTCGTGCATTCGTGCTTCCATGCCATTCCAAGTTGCAGTATGCTACTGAAGTGCTGTCTTATGTATTCGGCTGCGTGCAGAAATGTACGGTGTGACAGTACACCATCATCATTTATGCAGGTGCTAAAAACCGTCGTAATGGTCGAAAAAGAGGCGAAAGTTGAGTGCCGTGACAAAATGCAAGAGAAGAGGCTGACAGTGAAATGAAACAATGAACGCTACGCCTAAGTAATGACGGCCCAATTGCTCACAGAATAACAAGAGTAAATCTTTTGTTGAGATCTCCGTAGAGGCACTGTTGGCTTTCCTGCAAACAATGAAAAACTGTGCCCGTCCTTATCTGCTGCTGTTGCAGTGCCGGCTCTCCTTTGGGAGCGTTACGTACACCAACAGCCGGTCGTAGTCCACTTCCGGCACCGTCGATAATGCCTGGAGCTTACAAAACGAGCCAGGTCACGAACAATCTGAGTGACGGCGCTCCTTCGGTACTGAGCCGTTACACTTTTCGTTGACGGCTCGCGCACACGAAAACCTGCCTTTTTTCTTTGTTTCTGTTCATTATTTAGCACCCGCCCGCCTTTCGTCGCATTGGTCGACGTGTCGTGATGACAGACTATTTTTCGAATCCACACGCTTGGTGTGAAAAGCTCGCTTTCTGCCTGCTATCTACTTCCGTGCCACAGTGCACGACACAGTGCCGAAGTCCGCGGTGGAAAACATGTTTTTTTTGTTTGTTTGTTTCGCTTTCTCTCTTGCCAACTTTCCCACGCAATGATTTTAACAGCCACGAGTTTTGGGATCGTAAGTGCTCAGCGTTGGTCTAATTTTGGTGATGTAGTCGTAGTCGCTCCTCCCCTTTGCTTTGGCCGAATACGCTACTGAAAGGTAAATTGGCGCGAAGTTTCTGCCTTATTTTATTATAGCGACAGGATAAGTAGATTCCGCTTGAACGAGACACGGACACAAAAATTGATCCCGTTTATCTGAACTTGCCTTGAAGCAAAATGCGCAAGAAATCGTCAAGCGTCATTTTAGTCTAAAAATAGACTAAGTGTTTTGTAAACCGAGCAAGAAAGAAAAGAAACACCACTCAAGCTTTAAACTTTGGTGGCATGGGGTCCCATTAAGTGAGACACCGTCTACTCTGCAAGAAAACGATCAGCCTGGCCATTCCAGCTAACTCTAACCAGAGAAAGTCTCACTTAAAAAAAAAATGCGCTTTGCTTCGAATATTACAGCCTTGCTTTGCTTGAGGTTTTCGTTCTTACGGTTAGGATTGCCAATGTTTCTGACCAGTAATGGTGTCCGAAATCGTACTTAACACTTTGAACTGCATTGCTTTTGCCGTCTGGTCCGAAACAGGAACTCGCATTGGGACACTAATATAAATGGAATCACAGCTTTCGACACGAGCCTAACGGTGATACTTAAGGTTATCGCCTCAAAGCAGATAATAAGGAAATCGTCTGGGGTGTCCTTTTAACAGTGTAGCTGTTATACGGCTAGGTCTCCAAGAGATCGCTGCGTGCGTAGACCAACAACCCCAGCGCACCCAGGGAGCAGTGGTGTATTTAAAGCATTAAAGAGGAGCCTCTTGCGTCTTCAACGGAGAAGCGAAAGGAACTAATACACTAGAAAGAAAAAAAAAACGACCGGGAAATAAATAAACCCAACGAATAAAAAAAAAAATAAATTTTCTTGGCAGGGCGGTATCTGAACTCAAGCTCCCAGAGCGAGTGTCTTAACCACTGGACCAAACACCTATGCGTACAAGCAATGAATATTTTTGAACGATATGAATGCGCTGTACGCGTCGTAAAAGAATCAAGTTTAAACAGAGCGCACTTTCTATACAGGCTTCGTTGACTTTCGTTGTGTTAGAATAAAAGCTCTGCCGGACAACACATCAAGCCGAGATGCACAATTATATGCACTGCAGGAAAATTGATCCTTCGCGAAAATATCAGGCCAAACGTGCATTTTTCTTGTGCCTTTTAAGGGGCTGCTCAAAGTGGTGACGAACGTTATACTAAGAAGACACCCCAAGCTACAATAAAACTCTTCGCTTACTCATTCCTTAGACCCAATACGGAGCTAACCAATTTTTGCCATGAACTAAGCCAACTATATATCACCTTTCCATTTTATCGCTTGCAATTGTCGGGGTAGCTTGCAGCAAGGCCTTAAAAAAGCGCATCTTCAGAAAAGAAGAATTTGCGGAGCTATGTCGGATCGCGCAAAGACGACTTCAAGGGGCTATAACACCAATCTAAATATTAGTTATATGCCAATAAATCTATTTTTGACAGCAGCTACTAGCAACCGCGGCCAAAATGATCGGCCGTCAGCCATCTTATATTCCGTTTGGACTGGGGCGCTGTCTGGCTACTCCTTGATAGTGTGCGTTTTGTTTAGAATATAAATGATCTCATTTGTGCTCACACATCATTTCGACGTCGTGAGTTTTCACGTCTTTGTGACGTCGCGTGACAGGCAGGTGATTTTAGCGCAGGCCAGGATTTTGCGACCAATGGCGAAGAACTAATGCCGAGGAGGCTGCAGTGTCATAATAATTTAACCTCCTATGTTCTAAGTAATTGAGCACGAGGAGCCATTGTTGTTTTTGTTGCATCACGTGACGCAAAAGCGCTGTGGGCGTGGCCTAGGTGATTTCGCCCAATCATGAAGAGCTAGACAGTAGTACGGAATAACACCCGGTGTAGTTGTACGTTATTCCATCTTCCCTTTGAAAGCTCGATTTCTGTATGGTTTTCAGGCCTGGGTCCCAATCAGCAAAGCCATTCGTTCGTAAGTGTTCTTTGACATTGGCCGACTGCGGTCGCTGATGATGTCCAGTATTATATGACTGGTCGAATTTTTTTAGTACGAACAATGTAAGAACGCTCTTGTTAATACGACCCCCTATTTAGGCTCGGTTGGACATGTAGTGTGCCGGACTTTTCCTTCTTTTCTTTCGCCATTAAAGGGACACTAAACGCAAAATTAAGTCAATGTTGATTGTTTAAATAGCGGTCCATAAACCTCGTAGTGCTACTTTTATGCCAAGGAAGTGCCTATTTTGAAATAAAATCACGTTTTGGTGGTCCACATCGCGTTAGCGCACTTCAAATCACCCGCCTCAAATCAGTCTTTCACACGTCACTGCTGCCGTGCCCAAAGTTGCTCGCCTTTACTGCGCGGCGGCGTGCACTGGCGGCGTGCACCATTCGGGCATCCGGCAACATCACATGCATGGGCATTTTGTCGAACTTTCTGTCAGAGCGACTTTCACGAATGTGCAAAACACACGCAGCAGTACGCGATACCGAAACTACCACTGAGACGCGACCGCGTGAGCAAAGCAGGGCACCGGGCGAAGCGCAGTTCGGCGAAAACGGAACCTTTAAACCACGCGCGCTGTTCCCCATGGCAACGCCAAGGAGGTTCTTTTTTCCATGAATCAAACAGAAACGAACAAACATAATTTTATTACGTCTCTTGATGCACGGAAGGTTCTTTTTTTATTGCTGCTAGTTTGATTACTAGTGATTTTCTGTAGGCAGACTCTCATACGTCATCGGGACCATTTTGAAAATGTGCCGCTCGTGGCGCTCATCGTGTGATACATTTAGCTTAATTTCTCGGTGAGTAGGGCACTGCTGTTGATAATATTGCCGTTTTAGACGTTGTCATACATTGAGCTTTCATTCTGGCATAAATTGTTATTTGCCTTTAGTGTCCCTTTAAGGCCCCTTCACAATGCGGCCGGCGTGGCCGCGAGTAGATGGAGTTGATAGCTATGACATCAGTAGGAACGTAGCTTTATGTTAGCCGGAACTTTTAGAGCGCTGAAGGGCGGTTAAAGGCAGCGCTCACGGTATGAAAATTGCATTTTATTTTACGTGAGGTAAAGCAAGCGAATACACTTGTTCGGTGCTCAGCAATCGTAAAGTTACCAATAAATGTATAAATGAAAATATCAACGATAATTCTGTACGAAACCACCACAAAAAGTTTTTTTTTTTTGGCGCGGAGATGGTGAGTCTGGCCCGCGGCCATAAGGGGGGAGCACGTTCATACATACAACCTATGCACAAAACGGAAGGTTTGAAGATGCTAAAACACAGTATTCGATGCGAAGCAGTTCTTAGTGAACCAACGACACTTTCACCGTTCTATCTATCTATCTATCTATCTATCTATCTATCTATCTATCTATCTATCTATCTATCTATCTATCTATCTATCTATCTATCTATCTATCTATCTATCTATCTATCTATCTATCTATCTATCTATCTATCTATCTATAGATGTAGCCACCAACGTCTTGGCACTCTCGTGGTTGTCTCCTTAACTTGGTATATACCAAAATTAGCCTCGGAAGACATGAGTGTAAGAAGAACACAAGTCGTAAGTCATGACATGAATAACGTGACTTTCCTGTCGCGCACGTCATGAAATCCTTTCCACCAGTCACGTGTGGCACATACCCGCACACTGCGGCCCGTGGTATTCGGGTATGCGCCATAGGTGATTTACAGTCTATATAAACCAAGGCTTTGGAAGATTTGGGACAACAGCCCGTGTCGCAGAAAATGCGGTGCCGGCTTTGGCGGCGTTGTCAGTGGGTGAAATATTCCACTTGAAGCAAAGCATAAAAAAAAAACATGGCTGGTCCCTCTGTCATAGGAGTCGGTTTAACACGAAAGTGAAACGCGTCTTCACAGACGTAGTTGAGCGTTTGTTGGGCATTCTTTTGCCCCAAGCGCCAAGGAATGAATGCTACAACAACAAATTTTGATGTTACGCGAAGAACGGCAAGCAGCTCGAAACTTGCAACGCGCTGCTCAAGGAGAAAGGGCGCACGGGACGAACATACACAGGACGAGCGCAAACTAACTGTCACAGTTGTAACTTATTTCTGTGTGAGCAGCGCGCTCCTCTCGCAAAAGCGGCTGCTGCAGTAAGCGAAGTGGCCTTCGTGCTCTCAATGCAAACTTGCGGTGAGAGCACAAGACGTACACACCACCGCCATACACAGATAAGCTTGCGCACGAGCGACCGCGCCTGTAGAGGCGCGCGCTCATCCAGCCCTTTAAAAACCTTTAAAGGTCTTTAAAGGGCTTCGGGGCATTGAGCCCTTAAAGATCTTTTAAAGGTCATTTAGCTCTTTAAAGGTCTTTAAAGGGCTAAAGGGTATCGAGCCCTTAAAGACCTTTTAAAGGTCTTTAAAGGGCTCGATGAAGGTCTTTAAAAGGCTTTAAAGGTCTTTAAACGACCTTTAAAGCTCGCTCTTCGAGCCCTTCGCGCCAGCTCTCCAGTGATAACGAAAACACGCTGATGTACCACCGATCTCTGAGTACCGCCACCGGAAAATGGTGTATATAAATAGCTCGCCGTTAGCATGGCAAAGAACGTGTCTGTGGCAGAATCGTTTCGCGCTGCGCAGCGAGGTGTCGTAAGTTCGACTCCCGGTGACGCATTTTTCTTCTGCTTTTTTTTTTCTTTGCCAACTGTTAGTCTTTGTATTTTACAGTTTCATATCCGTGACGGAAATACGTCAGTGGAGCCGTGGTGGATCCCGGCATAAAACACTTTCGTATTAAAATCCCTGCTCAAGCCGGAATCGAACCCATGCCTTCTACATGGTAGTCAAGCATTCTACCCAACGCGGAAATTTGGGCTAGTTGGTGGGTGTAGAACTTGCGCACCTTAGCAAGCGCAGCGGAACAAACACAAGAGAAAGGAACGCGTAGACAGGACGGGCGCCCGTCCTGTCTACGTGTTCTTTTCTCTTGTGTTCGTTCCGCTGCGCTTGCTAAGATAAGATGCACAAGCATTCTACCACAGAGCAACGCCAGTGCTTCACACTGTTTCGGAAAAAGACCCTCTACAAGCGTCACGCCAGGACAACGCCAATTGTGGTCGCAATGTTGTAGGGGTGTGAGAATACTCGAAAATTGCGAATAACGAATCGAATACTGTTCTATTCGATTCGGCACTCGAATCGAATAGTGCATATTCGAAATACCGAATAATTTTCGTATAGTTTTCGAATAATTTTCGAGTAATCAGCGCCTACGACAAAACACCAAAGGAACGAAACGATGCAACATCGAGAGGTGATTTTTCTTGTTTAATTCGCTAAGATGCATGCAGCTGTAGTTTTTACGAGACTATCGGCGTCATATTGATCACCAGATCGAGCCGCTTTTGCTTAACATTCCAGCGCCACCAAAGCGTAGAAGCGAAAGAGTCATAAAACCGCTATCATCATTATCATCATCATAGGAGCGGTGGTTTTGTTTGCCGTGCTCTTAGCCATACATCGCAGTCATCTCTCACGTGCTCTTGTTAGAGCGCTTTCGCGCTATACTCTCTTTTTCACCGTAAAGCGAAGCGCCATTGCTCATTTGTGTTGTTTTCGGCGGACAACGCTCGCTAATTGCGTTCAAGTTGCTGCTTCGTACCGTGGCGCACCATGAGTAGCGAACATGAGACGACCCCGAGGAAGCAACGAAGTTCAGTGTGGAGCTTTTTTGACCGAACTGGTACTGGATCGTCAAAGTGTCGCACTTGTGGCTGCGTTTTGAAGACACCGACTAACACTACCACGCCGTTGATAAACCACCTGAAGCGCCATCCAGCTGCCCACAAAGAGTATAGCAGTCGCACCGCAGCCACCACAACGACGCCGGCATCAAAAAATGCCGGTAGTAGGCAAACGACGAGTCTATGCACAGGTTTTCTTCTGCAGCTAAGCGCCAACAGTACCCGCTCCCGGGAGCTCACCATGAAAATTGGCTCATTTATTGCGTCTGGTCTGCACAGTTTTTCAATAGTGGAAGAACGAGGCTTTATTGCACTCATAAAGTGCGCAGTTCCGAATTTCACAGTTCCTAGCCGCACAACGTTTTCCCGGAGTGTCGTGCCAGAATTGTACTCTGCAACAAGACATGCCGTGCACGAGAAGTTACAAAGCATCTTGAAGACTTGCGCGGCATCCATTGCAATTACGACGGATGGGTGGACATCACGCGCCGGGGACAATTTTGTAGCTGTGACTTGTCATGTACTTAGCGAGGAATTTGAGCCACATAACTTCGTGCTTGCGTGCCGGTCACCTCGTGAGAGCCACACAGCAAGCAACTTGCGTTCCCTGCTTCAAGGAATTTTCATGGACTGGGGTATCAGTGACAACTGGGGTATCAGTGTTCTACAGTTTCCGCTTATATGTATCAATAACTATTGTGTACCTTTGCATTCTGATCTGTTCCATGTTATTATTATTTGTCCTTTTTCACTGCCTGCTGCTGTCCTATCAAGGAGGGGCTGTCACCTCGTCAAGCTACTCACTGTAGTAGCTTTTTGTGACAGCTCCTACCTTTCCTTTCTTCGAAAGATGAATCAATAAACTTGAAACCTTCCATGTTTTGTTGTCACTGACAACGCGAGAAATTTTGTTTCCGCTATTCAGCAGGCTCCGTGGGTTCGCATTTCATGCTTCGCACATACTCTACAATTTTGTGTTCAAGGTGCCAAGAAAGAAACTATTGGCTTCCCCAACATGTGTGCCAAAGCGCGGACCACCGTCGGCTACTACAAGCGGAGCAGCACTGCGAGGGCAAGACTGCAGGAAATACAGAAGCAGCTTTCCGTTGACCCTCCACTTGAGCTCGTCCAAGATGTTCCAACGCGATGGAACAGCGAATTTGCGATGCTAGCTCGTCTGCTCAAGCTGAAGACTGCCGTGACGAACGACCTGACCGAAAATGATTCGGTTGAAAACTTGACAAATGGAGAGTGGCGTCAAGTGTCGGCCTTTGTGACAGTTCTTCAGCCAGTGGAAGAGGCTACAACAGCTGCGTGTGCCGAGTCTTACCCGACGCTATCTTTGGTCGTGCCCCTCGTTCACTGCATGAAGCTGTTGCTTTGCGACACAACAAGCGACTGTGATGAGTACGAGTTTGCGCAGAACCTTCTGAAATCGATAAAAGCTAGGTTTCCGGCTGTAAGCACTACTGCGCCCAATTGTCTTGCCACATTGCTTGATCCACGTTTCTAAGATGTGTGCTACGGTGACGAAGAAAAAGTGGAAGTGCGAGCTCTGGTGCATTCAGTGCTAAATGTCTGGCCGTTCAGCAGACGTGGAGATGCCTGCAGACTGTAGTGCCAACCAAAGTGGACAAGCCAGTGAGTGTTCTCCATTGTGGAAAATTTTCAGTAGCTTGGCTGTAGGACAAAAAGAGGGTGCTGATCTATTAATGCAGGAATCGTCAGGTTATCTTGAAGCTCCGCTGCTGCCACGTCAAGACAACCCTTTTCAATGGTGGTAGAACGTAGGTAAGACAAAGTGCAAAAATCTGGTGACGGCAGCAAAGCGCTACCTTGGTATTCCTGCAACCCAAGTGCCTAGTGAGAGGCTTTTCTCAGCCTGCTCTAATACAGTTACCAGCAGAAGAGAGTCGCTGAGTTCGAAACACGTTGAGGAACTAGTGTTCTTGCACGGGAACTACCAAATATTGTCCTAAAGCGCTCTGAGAAACAGAATTGCTTTGTGACGCTTTCAGCTTGACCAGCACGAGTTTGTGTAAGTAAATTTAGCACAAGGCAGATTTCGCAACACCGAAGTTCGTGGAAAATCCACACATAGCCCGTGTTATTTATCATGTGAGTAGTTTGCATTATGTAGGTGGCCTACTTGAAGTTATTTTGTTTCGTGCTTTGTAAATATAAGCCCTTGCGTGTTGCTCCGTGTAATTTTATTATCACTGCTGTATACAAAATTACCTCAATATACGTAATTGTGGTGCTTTTGTTCTTTAAATAGAATTGTCATGTGCCTTGTTAACGTTTGTGAATCTTGTTTTAAATAGAACTTGCAATTCTAGGGTGATTTTCAAAACCTGAATAAAGTTTATCTATTCCTTTCCATACAAAATTGCTGCCTTACTATTCGAAAACTATTCGAATAATATTCGATTCGTATTCGTATTCGATTCGGTTTCATCACTATTCGATTCGTATTCGATTCGGTTCTGAAATCCACTATTCGCACACCCCTACAATGTTGGCTATCCGTTTTTATGTTTTTTATGTCAGTGTAATAAACGTTACACATGCACTCCTACGAGGCCGCAAGCTATAACGAAGTGTTGCGCGAATACGCTTGCGACAGTTACTTCTGATATGCACCGTATTGTGTACTTCCTCTCGATGAACACGACGTCTCTAACGTGAATGCCGACGCTATGTCAGATCGTGGGCTGCCCTCTATTCGCCAGTGAACTCGGCGTGCCTGGTGAGCCCACGATATGCGCACAACTACTCAATTTACACAAGACGTCGATACACCTCGTAACGCTTGGCTCAACGCAAAAAAAAAGTCGTTCTTATGTAGGTCTTGGCGTAGTTCTAAATTCTGCGCTTAACGCAGCTCCACTACCGTGAAACCTGAGGATGTGCGTAGCACGGACAACCGAGCGATTCCCTTGGTGCTGGCCACTGCCTCCATAGCCTCGGAGATCGCGCCTTCTCTTGCGCGGCGTGGGTATCAGCCGCATATTTCAGAAGAGTGTTTTGCGATTTTACTTACATTATTGCGATTAATTCTTGGTTTTCTCTCTAGCTTATAATATGTTACACCTTTTTAGTTTATTGTACACTGGTTTTGAGCATTGTTAGTGTTGTTTTCAGGGGCGTAGGCAGAAATTTTTTCGGGGGGGGGGGGGCACCTTCTTGATGTGAAGTGGGGAGCGTGCAGGCACATGCGGTCGAGTGTCATTTCGTGATCTGTATGCCATGGAAGAAAAAAAAGTTTCGGGAGGGGGGGGGGGGTAGGCACGGGCCCGGTGTGCCACCCCCTGTCTACGCCACTACTTGTTTTAGGCCTGCATTGACCACTGCGTGACCATGCGACATGAGACGATGGATGGACGACAAGCCGGGCCCCTAAAATGCTATACGTACTTAAAATATGGCACAGGCGGTTACTCGCTGACTGCTTCGCATGAAATTGATTCCAAGAATGCTTGGGAGTGCCGGATTTTGTTTCCCTTTTTGTTTCGATATATTATTCGCTCTGTTCTCTTTTTTTTTTTTGCTGTTTTACAGGTGCTATTGCCATTTCCCATTAACATTAGCCACCACATGTACTTACCGCACTTCTTAATGCAATCTTTATCGGAAAAAAAATTTGCGCAGCTGGCACTAAGTCGCAGAAGGCTGGATCACAGCAGAGCTGGTGGGCACGTTTTAGCTTCTCTTGCTAACCACCTGTACAGAATGCCTGGGTGGTCATTGAGCGCGCGCCGTTTAATGATGATAATTTTCTATTTACGACACACGGTAAACCTCGAGATAACAGCTCCGCTGTAAAGTTAACGGATGCGATAAACTCTTCCGCGTTCATTTTTTTTCCAGAGAGAATCAAGGGAGGGGGAAGGGGTCATGTTTTCAGCCGACGCGATCAATGCAGCCGCTTATACCACGCATAAGGCCGCGCACTCAGTAGTGAGCAATAGCAAGGCGGGTTTGCGAGCCAGCGATGCGAGCGGCCTAGCGGAGAGGGCAGCGGAGCACGGCACGAAAGGAAGAGTGATAGCTGAGCGACGCCCCTCTTGTTTCAGCGGAGTGAATTGCTGGGCCACTTGTTGAATAAAGTTGAAGTTACTGTCACTCGAGCATGGCCTCCGAGATCGCGCGCCGGCAGGTTTCTCTCAGGCTGTATAGACCCAATCGCCGCGCTCCCCAGCAAAAAAATGTTCGGAGCCTCGCCCGTCAGACTACCGCGAGACGGCGCGTTTCGTGAGGTTTCCGGCGGCAGCGGAGACCGCGGCAGAAAGCAGAGCGCACGGCGTACCAGCGTGCACGGTGGCACTTTTTCGCGTGCAAGGAAGGGTCAGCGGCCGGATGTTCCGAATGCACTGAAGACAAGTATTTTTTTTTCTGTTACTGCATTTAGTTTGGCCCAATTAACGAACGAAAGCACGGAAACTGCTCAATTTTCCAGATATAGATCATTGCAAGGACGTATCAATTCGTCTCATGATAGTACTACTTTTTTCTTGCTACAGTCCGTTTCATCTCGGTGCGAAATAATTCGATTTGAGAAATATACGGGTGTTCTAGCATCCTTCCTTTCTCAAGATGTGTATGGGTGGAAACTGGGCTAATTTTCGTCGGTGAATCATATTGCGCTCCTATCGTGACACATCGTTTTACTATTTGATCGCGTACAGATATTTATTAGGTGGTCAACCCAAGCATGGTTACACTCTAGGGAGAAACGCTCAAGATAACTGTGTGGGATGCCGTGTCGATGGAAGGACGCATGCCAACATAAAACGTAACAACTGTTTATTAGCGAAGTAGCAGCAGCGGGGCGAGCATCCCGACGGTGCGCTCAGCCGGGTAGCGAAGGAATGAATAACTTCCGAGCTTGGCAGCTTGATTTTATAGCCCCCATCGGTGACGTAAGCCTCCGGCGACGCTGCGGTGGCGCTGTCCCTTATCTGAGGCGTGGTGTAGCATGCAGCCGTGTCACGCCGGCCTAGATAGTGACGAGGCGGAGGCTGCGGCGGTTTGTGCGCACTGTGTCGCCACATCTGAGCGCCCTGTTCATGTCAGTGAAGTAGGGTCATAAGTAATTTTGCCGGAATATTGCTGCAGACTTTGATTAGCCGACCTACATGCGGATCTCTTGCAGAGGCATCGCACTTCTAAGTGCTCTAATATAGGAGGCGCGTATCTACAGCAATAAAAAGCGCATTTGAGAAAAAATAGACCCCAGCATGCACTTTGCCTCTCGTACACATTGACCTGACGTTTCCAAATCAGTGGGAGGTTATACAAAAGCGCAAAACCCTTTTTTCATCGCCTCACGCAAGCCACGTAAACAGCGCGGCAGCCTTTCCGACCCTCAGTAGCGAACGCCGCGGTGCGGAGGAGGAACGGGACACGCACACCTCTGAAATAACACTCTTTCTGTGCGTTTGGGACGGCCGGAGAGAAACGCGCCGGCGTGCAATCTCCGAGGCCATGGATCGAGCAGAAGCTTTGCTTCTTCACCTGCCGAATAAAATTGAAGATACTGCGAAAAGAATATTGCAAAATGCATTTTTATTAGCTTTTATTAGCTTTATTGGAGGTGCCGCCGACGACATGCCGTCGCCGCTTGTGTTGGGGGCTGCAATCTTGGAAAATGCTCGCACGCTTCGCTGAGGAGATGAGGGGGCGAGCGGCTCGCTTCGTAAAGACGCGGCTTTCGCAGCGTACCGCGCATGCGCAGTTCGCCTCTCCGCTCGTCTGCTGGGCGCACTGGCTGGCAAACCCGGCCAGCTATTACTGTCTAGTATGGGAAGAGTTTGTGTGAATCGTGCCCGTTGCAGCAGAAAGAATATGTGTAATCTGGGAATTCATATGCAAACATACGATGCCTTTTTGTCGTATTCACTTTCCAAGGTGCCCTTATAAGGGTTTTATGTTGCACCGCTCAAGGACACATAGTCATCCGATTTCTTGCTATGATTAGGAACACAGCGCAATATAAGACTGGGACAAGGAAGGGCGAAGCACACACAGCACTGACTATGAATGAAAGTTCATAGGCTTGGAAGGATGAATTGTACACAATGACACTGACATGCGCCACAACCAGCAAAAAATTACGGAATCATTTTTGCTAATGTATGTCCCAGTAGTTTGCCACGGGCTCGTGACGTTGGCGAAGGCAGAAGTCGGCGTGTCCAAGATGAAACTCTTTATTTGACCGAACTTGTGGCCGACAAAGGGAAACTCAAACTACACCAAGCAATGCACGCTGTACACTGATAGCGGCGAACAGAGCGTCGGCCATCGATAATCTGATCTGCGGCTAGGTGCGCCGGCATTTATACATGTGGCATCGAACATTCCAGTCTTATCGCTGGTGGCTGCGCTAGTTCCAGAACAAACTCAACTGCTCGCGTTTGCGCGCTCAGGCTCATCATAAGATTCTAAAATAATCTGGAAGCATCCCAGACATTCGGGCGCGGTCTGCGAAAGACAGTGGCTATACGTGTAACGGATCGGTTACATGGAAATACAAAAAGGAGCGCACGTGGCAGTATGTCATTCAAAGGCTGTTTAGATAAGATATTTCATGAGATGAAAGTGCTATCGCAGGAGTACTGACGCACGCGCTATCGAACTTCCTGGTGAAGTCTGCCTCAATGATTTCAGGTGTCAACTGTGAATTATGCTTAGCCAGCACCTCGATTTTGTCAAAGAAGGGCACACAGCCGCAGTCACGGGAATGAATGCCCAGGTGGCCTTGGACCGTGTTGTAGCCATTCTTATGGTGCTCTCTTAGACGGTCATTTAAGCACCTGCCGATGCGTTTGACGTACTTCTTCCTGCAAGAGACAAGAATCACGTCTACCATGCCAGTGCTACAGGGCACAAACTGCTTTCTGTGTTGTGCGAAAACTCCGATACGGTTATCGCAGTCGAGAACTCTTGATTAAGTTTTACCACCTGGGGTTCCCTAACACGCAGCTAAATCTAAGTTCGCCTGTGTTTTTGCACTTCGCACCCATTATTATGTGGCCACCATGGCTGGAAATCGAATCCGACTCCTGGAGCTTAGCAGCACAGCACTTCAGCCGCTAAGCTACAGCGCCGGCAGTAAGCTATTGCAGCGCAGTTAACATGGGCACAAAAGAAGACACGAGAATAAACACGAGCGCTCGTTTGTCTTCTCGTGTATCCTTTTGTGTCCGTGTCAACTGCGGAACACCTTGTTACTTATGCCGAACCAACAAGCCCAACACAAACAGCCGCAAGACTACCACGGCGGAATCGGCCAAGGTGGTTCATTAACTAATCTATATCCATTCCGACTAGCTAATCCGCTAAATCATCTGGCGTACTCGGCAAGTACATGGGCTTGGGCCATTAATGCTTCCACGGGATAGAGCTCATTTTATCCTCTGGTATACGCTTATTGATTTCGGCCCAACAGACGCTTCTTTAAAAGCATGGTACACAGTGGAGGATCGTGCGTGTCGTATAATGTTGAAATATTCATCGTTAGTTTGGCGGCTCCACACACATCTCAAGTTTACTTCTATCGTGATTAACCAGTACATGCCACGTCGGCTCCGACTCGTATGTATTCCGCAAGCAATGCACGCAAAAAAGAACAATGACGACGATAACGATCGTAACAAATGCAACATAACGGCATGTAGGCAGAATGCAGCCGAGGGTAGCTGAAAATTTTTCAGGGTTGCCAGGTTTGGTTACTTTGCGCCAATTTCGCTACTTTTTTAGGCTGGTGACGGCAGAAAAAAACATCTTGGCTACTTGGCTACTTTTCGGCTACTTTCTTCCCTCGATTTGAACCGAATTACCAATATCTTGTGACGTCGCAGCAGCTGGTTTTCCAGAAGGCGGTGTCAAAATATGGCGGCCAGGCGTGTTTGCAGCTCCGAAAATCGATTTGTCGCTTGCATTACATAAAGTAAAGGAGTTCTGGGTACGCGGCTGGGACGCGAAGGGAAAGCCGCTGCGTAGGGCCTTATTATGTAGACTAGGTATTGCTGAACGCGACTTTAACCTGTAATCGGAAGTGAACAGCATAATCGAAAGCGCTCTTCATCCAGCACGCTTAGCACTCATCAACATTAGAAACCGAACGTCTGACACACTCTCTGTATTATTTCTTAGAAGTAGGTGCTGACTACGACATGGGAAATGAACTGCTCGTGCTTCGTCATCGCGCAAGATATGATTGCGTATCTTGTGTAATTGCGTAATTTTTTATTACAATTTACGCTTCAATGTCGGCAGCTGTGATTTTGAGCACACTCATGCATTACTCAATTTTATTGTCACCACAAGGCTGAAGTCCTTTTAAGAAAATTCATACAAGACGCGCATAGAAAGTGTCATTTTGCAACAGCGCAAGAAAGTTAGTCATCCTGTAGGAAACGATTGCTAAAGTCAGCACTTTGTGCTTGAATCACAGCAATTCTGGTTATGAAGTTTTCATGCTGTACTTGCTTACATTTTCGCCAAAAGGCTCTTGCATTTTGTCGTTTAAATAAAAACGTCACAGTTGTTTTTACGCAGGTGTGGCTACTTCTGGTTACTTTAACTGCCCGTGGCTGAAGTTGGCTACCTTTTGGCTAGATTTCCTGATTTCATGGCTATTTTGTGTCTTTTCGACCTGGCAACCTTGGCCGAAATGCATCCGTATAAGCAGGATATTCAAAATTTCAAAGCGGGACTCGTTGGTTTTTCAGTATATCGATAGGTTTTTCAGTATATCGGCTGAGGAAGGCTACGTAAAAACTGGCTTAGGCACTTCGACAATATTTTTCATAAACCTGAGCGTGATATTGCACACCTGGGCCCCCTTCCATAATTGTATATATATTTTTTAAACTTGTGCATTGTCCCACGAGACAGAGGAAAAAACTGGTTTTTGTCTGACGGCAAATAAAAACGCGTTATCGACGAGGATGGAGAGGTAGAAGAATTGTGAAGAGAAAAGTTTCGTCTATGTATGCACGGCATACATGGTGCTAAAGATTCACTTGGATATTTTGGAAAATAACCCTGTGACGATATAACAAGGTGACTAATCTTACTTTTCAGGCTAGATTTGAAGATAAAGTAACTCTTTTGAAAGAGATAAGGAGGCCGCGTAACACAGCTGAGAGTAGCGTTTTGCTATTTCCGTCATCGGAAGCATATTTATCTGCAGAGCGATAGTTATTAGCCTGCTCCACTGCCTCAAGGGCAAGCTGACTTTCAAGGAATCTTGAAGCACTGCGGAAAGGTACACGTAACAGTAGCGAGTGCGAGAATGCAGAAGAACCATGGCGGCAGCTAAGCAAGTGTTATGATGTGTATATCCTGAAGCATCTGTTGCCGAGTGTTGCCAAGTATCCGAAAGTATCTGTTGCCGAGTGTGGCACCTGAAGCACCCCCGACAACTGCAGCGGCTGCAGCGCCATCTAGTGAAATGCCCGTCGGGCAGAGCCGTTCGTCACTGTGCCCTGTCTCAACGGTTGTTCAGTGGGAGCGTGCTCTTTAGGGAGCGATAGTGGGACAGAGGTCCGAATCCTCAAAGTGGCCACCTTTCTTTGTAGTGAAGATGACGCAACTTGTGCGCCGTCTTTCTGCCACGGTTTTCTGATGACGGCAGGGTCGCACAATGAGCCAAGCAGCGCTCTCGCACAAAAAACAAAAAGCGCAAGAAGTGAAGATGTACAGGTTAGCCAGAGTAAACATGGACAGGAAGGTAAGAATTAGAGATAACCTGAAATTTCTTCGTTCACTGCCGGTGCCTTTTGAGAGCGCGCTCAAGCTTTAACTGCTAGCTCAATTGCGCGATCTCAGAGACTTGCTACATTTAACGCACCTTATCCTTGCTGTTAAAAAAAAAGTATGCAATATGCTGTTGCTACCCTCGACGTCTATTTATCTATACCACTGGTGTAGGGGCTGTACTCCGACAGTGTGCTTCTGCTTGTGATGTCATGAAATCGGTTCCAAACGACAGCGTGCGCAATACAACGGCGGACAATGTAAGAACACATATGGGCTTAGATTTCGATTCAAGTTCCAGTAGCCCAAGCAGTTGAAATGAATCTTAAGTTCTGTAACATATGGATTCATTCGTAGAACAATTATAAATTTCTCTTTGCAAAGAAATAATGTCACGTGAAGAACTGAAAAATGGCGTCTACAGTGAATACAATCGTAGTCAGTTTCAGTGATTAAGAGCTGCGCTACACTCTAAGAAAAAAAAGAGTCAAAAGAGGGTCATGGAACCGTGACTCTCTTCGGGCGTCCATGTGACCCCTTTTGGAAGGTACAGGCAGAGAAAAAGAGTTAGCAGTTCGAAAGGAGTCACTGGACGCCCCTGAAGCTCGTTTCGATTGGCTTCCGTCATGAAAGAGCCGCCGTATACGCCATACATATCGCGCGCTTGCCCTTTGGCGCCGTTGTGGCGCGTTGCTCGCCAACGGAGACTAAAGTCCCTCAATAAATTCAAAAGTATCGAAAAGCTTTCATGAAGCCGACGGCGCCCGCGATAGGCTGATCTGTGACACGTGACCTTGCCCCGCCATGAAGGTTCCCGCGCCCCGGGAGGAGAGCGCTCGCTTCGCCTGTTCCGCTATGCACGTTGTGCGGTGATTTCGTTCTGGAAAGTCCGATATGCCTTGTTGCTGCGCGTTTGGGTGCCGAAACCGGACGGAAGACGGCAAGAAGTTATTTTGCATCCCGCGGGGCAAACAGAACCTAACCAGAAGAAAAGTGTGGTTGCACAGAATTGGACGGAAAGACTTCGAACCGTCGGCCACTGCACGACTATGCGAGGTAAGTAACGCGACACAAAGGCGCAAGAAAAAGCATACGCGTGCATGTGCCGAGCTGCAATAGCATTTTATTCGTGCGCGCTGGTTTTGATGGCCCACATTTGTCGAGATTATTCATTCTAGTGCTTTATGAACCCGCTGACGTAGGTCATGCAGTACGAACCTAGCATGCAAGTAAATAAAGCGAGGGAAGCGCACTAACTCGCCGACAGATATCCGCATTGTGTTGCACGCGATCAAAATTTGTCCGCCGCCGTGGTATGACAGTTACTGCGGTTACGGTGCTCGGCTGCTGACCGGAAAGACGCGGTTCGATCCCGGCCTCGGCGGTCGCATTTTCGATGGAGGCGAAAATGCTAGAGGCTCGTGTACGGCGCGTATTCAGTGCACGTAATAGAATCCCAGGTAGTCGCGAAATTACAGGAGCAGTCCACTACGGCGTGCCTCTTACTCATATCGTGGTTTTGGCACGTAAAACCCCAGCAATTATTATTATTGTTATAGCGATAAAAGTTCATAAATTTCGGCAGTGAGTTCTACTGTTAGACTTTTCTATCTCTGCGCGCGTTGTTAACTTCGTTTTACAACATGTTGAGAAAGTCGTTTCCAAATGCAATGTAATACGAGCGCGAATAAACGAGATGTAAACATGCCAAATGTAGGCGATGAAACATTTTTTCCGCTCTCTTTTTCAATGTTTATTTGAAATAAAGGCACAGCTTTAGCATTTTGGGGCCTTATTTCGGCCTTCATTACAGTCAGGCGTCAGTAGCTTTTATTTCCTAGCATGTGCAGATATTTTTCCACCAGCTGAATGCCGTGCTTTAACCTGGGTGTCGTCTGCTACAGGAACTTTCTAGGTGGCGCGCGCGGCAGATGTCGCTACCTTAAAAATTATGGAGGGACCTTAACGGAGACGGGGTTGGCAGGGTTGGCGCTAAAGTTGGCGCCGGGGTGACGCGCCGCTTCTGCCTTCTCTCTCAGTCGTCTCAGTCTACTCGTCTATGCTATTGGAATGCGTTGCGTTAGTTGCGTGGGTTGCGTGTCTTGAAGTTTCATCAGTTCATGTTCATGCGCGTTTTCGATGGTGTTGACGCCGGCTCCGCGCACGAAGTGACGCTTGCAGGGCGGAATATTCATGGAGCTGCGGATACGGACAACGGGCGCCAGTTAACGGTGAGTGTACTGCTTTCGTAGGCACTAATTATACAGCTTTAGCTGGGCGTCTGCAGCAGCTCTGCGGAAGTTATCTGCCAGCCATTTCCAACAGCAGCCCGTGTCCGCGGGGCTGTTGCGGATGCCCAACTAAAGCTGTCGGTTAACGAGTTACCACCGTTATGCGCGTTGCTGTACAAGCTCCCATAAAGTGACCGATGCAAACAATTATCGAGGGTCATTTCTTGCTGATCGCTCGTTGTGTCTGCACTACTGAAGGTGCAAGATGTCGTTTTGAGATGCACTTTAGTCTACTTCATAATAACATTTCCATCGACCTTGACTGTGTTGCGTGCTTCCGCGCGTGGGAACGTGAAAAAAAAAAAAGACGTCTGTGTAGAGAACGCTCAGACGCACTATATATAATGGTTTTTGTTGGCTTAAAGACGGTAGCTTGAGGTGCAGATATAGTACGGTGGCTTCCAGAACGTATGCGGTAGTCATTCAAGTTGGACACGCCTCGCCGGTAAGGCGAAAATGCTAGACTTTCGACGGCGCCCGTTGTTGCGGCCGTCGCCGTGCACTTCTTTCTTCTGTTTGCTGTTTTCATGCTTTGCCAACATCTGCGATGACGCTATAACGGAATCAAGTGAGTGTACGTGATTGTGGGAGTTATGTGTGCTAATTCTAGCATATGACATGTCTGATCTCGACGTAGACGGCGTCCGCACGCGATGGGTGTCGTTCGGGCCCTCGTACTCGCATGTGTTTATCTGAGTATGGGTTACGTTTGTAAAACATGCGGTCAGTAACCGCTCACGGCGTGCCCCTGACTGCCGGAGGAAGTGTTTGGGTGTCGGGGTAAGCCGGCGCAAAACCGTGTTTATTCTGAAACCAAATTTTGAAGCGATTTCTCAGAAAAAAAGCGCTTTCATTCGTGTATAGCCAGTGCCTATTGCGAGACTAGGTTCCCGCTGTCTTTTACGTGAAAATTTGTTTTCGTTCCTTCATTGTGTCCATGTGAACCACGTATTTTGTAGCTTTTGCAAACCATTGCTGCAATTTAATTTTCTCATCATAATATCACGTTCTGCTTTTCAGATACCGTTGTTCATGGTGCTCACGCTGAACAGGAGCGACAACCTAGCAAGCCACAAGTCTGAGACCTCCAGCCGTCACCACTTTTTGATTTATTCTTAATCATAAGGAATAAAGATTGAAACATGATGCCCATTTCTGCAGATTATTTTGCACTATATGACACTATGCACATCAGTCACACATTTTAGTTGGCTATACTCATAGAAGCATGTAAACGAGGAATACTCAAACTTCTTAATTGGAAATCATATACCATCTTTTCGCGCTTTCTATATAACTTTGCTGGAAAATATGTGTTTGTTTTAACGAGTTTTATTAAAATAATGCTAAAACTGAACTATTCCCTTTTTGCAGTCGCTGGGCAGAACGGCAAGTATTATTGGACTTGCTTAAAATGAATACTCCACTATTTTCAACAGTAGTCGCGCAAAAGTAGAGCAAGGGTCAAATGAGTAGCTTAAAATACTCGTGGAGTCGCTTGACGCTTCGGTGTGGGTCACTTGACCCCCGTAGGAATGTTACCAGCAAGAGTCGTCTGACTGCCTATAAGTGGTAACGTGATCCTTCTGATGAGAGTCTTTCAACTCTTCGTAGAGGGTCGGGGGACTCTCCTAGAGCGAGCCGACCCTGACCCACCAAGAGAGTCACCGTGACTATTTAAAGAGAGTCCTATACGTGGCAAGTCAGAACTCTCCGAAAAGAGTCACGCATACTCTTTTTTTTCTTAGAGTGTAGAGGAGCAATAAAAATGGGAAAGATTACCCGCCCTTTAACGTAAATCGCGAACGGACAAAGGCGGAGCAAGAAAAAGAGGACGTGCGCGTACTGACAACTGAAGGGCTTATTGGAAACAAAAACGGCTTATGGGGAACCCAAGCTCAAGATTGGGCGCGACGCTCGCGCGGCCGAGCTATGCGTTACTGAGACTAGACGCTGCCGGCGAAGGCGGTTTGTCGCCGGATTTCGTAGCGGCGGCGGCAAGGACACGAGCGCGCATGCGCTCCTCATTCGGCCCGCAGCCTGCTAGTCAGGAACATTTACATTGCGACGCATCACAGGTGCAATCCGAGAGCTCTGCGCGTGCGTGGAAGCGGGGCTGCAGTCTTGTGGCGATAGGAGACGCGCCGTGGATATTCCCAGTTACGATAAGAGCAGTGGCGCCGCTCGACGTTGCTTTGGAAGCCTATACATGATATTTCGCAGATTGCGCATATCAAGTGAACAGCTAACAGCAGGATAAGTGGTTACAATCAAGACAGAAACAAAATCATCTACTAATGTGCAAGAAACAGTCTCAGGAATTCTCGCTCGCAACTCTGCAAAGTCCCTGACACTTGGCTTACACACGTATTCTTGCTACTCTCGATATTATGGTTGCCGTTGGCGGCTACTTTGCGCCAAATTGGCTACCTTGCGACCCTGTCTGGCGACAAAAAAATTCAGGTTGGCTTCATTGCTACTTTCTGGCTATATTGAGCTTGTATTTTGACACATTTAACTAGCCATTTTTCTTGTTATTTGTAGATAAAATAGTAAGCAACCCTAAAGAATAGCCATTGTTTGCGAGCATTTTTGTCGTGTTAGCCTATGCGCGCCCATAGCCTCCCCCCGCCAGCGGGCTAATGCGCATCGAGACACCCAACGCGCGGCGCGACTGCAACGACTGAGTGACGCGCGCCTGTAAGGAAAGGCGTGGCTAAATAGAAAACTGCGGACACCAGATTCTAATGCTGAAGCACGCGGCGTGAAAGAGATATCCGCAACAAAATGAAGCTGGACTGTCAATTTTCGATCAGATTTCGCTACTTAAAGCTGGATTGGCATTACGATAATTGTACCAATTTTGGTGTGCGGCTTCAAGAAAAAGCAGCTTCAACGTTTGATACTCCTACTCAGTTGTTGGCTAAGATTACTTTTGCAAGAACTCTATCTATTGCAGAAAAATTGCGTGCAGGCGAACTAAAGTTATAGTACTTTATTAATTTATTCGTAACTTACCTGAGGCTCAGATACCAAGCAAGAGGGGAAGATATTGTGCTCGCTATTCTCCATTTTCGCTGACACAAAATCGTATTATTTACTGTTGAATAATAATAGCTCTATTCATAATATCACCTTTTTTCTATTTGACTATCAATTTGGCGCTAAAATGAAATGGCATGGTTACTTTAGCTACTTTTAGCTTGCGTTCTGGCTTCTTTTGAAATCTACCCAATGGTAAGCTACTCGATATTGAACCCTTCAATAATTTCTCGTGCTCATTGATCAGCGTGCGTGAAAATAATCTTAGTGTCTTCCAACCTTGGGGAGCATCCGCACTGCTGACAATGTGTTAACAAATTTGAGGTGGGTGTTTTTTTTTAACGAGTAGCGGTGTTGCTTAAGGCGTTCATTCAGGCGTTGTCTAGTCTGACCGATATATCTAGCGCCGCGTGCTAAGGGAATATCATATACCACATATTTTTTTTGCAGGTTGTGAACTTTGTGACATGCTTCACGTTACAAACATTCCGCGCGTTCAATTTTTCTACTATGCGCAATTGAACATATCGTTTCTAACTTGCGCTCACTGAACACGACGTCCACTCCGTACTTGTTTGCGGCTTTCTTGATTCTGTGGGAAAATCGATGAACGTATGGGATACACGCGACCTTTGTTTTTGTTCTGGCTATTTCTTTCTCAGTGGGGTTCTTAGATGCCTGCTGTAATAATTGCCTCAAGATTGGAAGACACTAAGATTGTTTCCATGTGCGCCAATTAATTAGCGCGAGAAATTGTTGAAGCCTTTCATGTCGACCATAACAAGGACACGTGTGTAAGCCACGTGTCAGTGACTTTAGAGAGTTGCGAGCTAGATTTCATGAGACCGTATCTGGCCCTTTTGTAGATAACTTTGTTGCTGTCTTAAATTGTAACTTCTCATCTTGCTGTTAGCTGTTCTCCTGACATGCGCAATCTGCGAAGTATCAGCTAAAACGCTTTTTTTAATAAACCTTTCTTTTTTATTGAAATAAAAAATAAACAAAGCAGTTGTTGCCATTTCTTGGCGACGGTTACCCCTTACCTCTTGGTTGTTAGGATTAATAAAAGTAATAAAAGAAATTGAGAAACAAAGAGTCTATATATATATACATATATACAGTGCTGCTGTTGGTAAGTTCAAAAGTTCTCGTTTTAACAGAGCACACATACAATTGGAGTGCACACTTTCAATGCAGTTTGCTCAATATTAATCACAAACATTAGTGTCTTTAAAAAAACGTCGAAGCCCTTTCATTGCTCTGCGATTTATCCGTGATGGCCGAGGGCCTAGTATTTTCGCCACTGAGAACGTTCGCTCCGAGTCTAGCAAGTGGACTAGATGTTCAAGTCGCTGTCTGTGGGTCATGTTCTTCGGACAGTCGAACAACAGATGATGTATACATCCTCGTCGTCGTGACCACACGAACATGTTGACGATGGCGCACGTTGCATTCGAAATAAAAAGTGCTTCGTGTAAGTAGTTCCGAGTTTTGGGCGATGCATGAGTGCGTCGATACGTCGTGGTAGCTGAGGGTCTAATGGGCACTCAAGATTAGGGTGAAGAGCGTATAAGATTGACTAAACCTCTCTGTTGTCAGAAAGCGCTCGTCCTCGTTTCTCGCTCCGTCTTTGTCCGTTCGCGCTTTACGTTAAAATGAACAGTTACTAACTCGCCCAGTTTGCCATCCTCTTGCGGTTTGATGTGAATGGTGTATTTTCCAGCGTATAATTTGGGTATCTGCAAAGCGTCTTTAGACGGATGTTAACACATTAGTATTAAGCGCGCGATAGGGGTGTCTGACGAGAGCAGAAATGCTACAACGACAGTGGTGACATTAGCCTGAATACGTCATCAAGCCGTTGTCAACTAATTTATTGTACTTAGGTGATGGGACGTTATGGTGCTGTGCCGCACAGGTAAAGGCACAGGTCTCAGACAATGTTTCTGTTTACGGATGCACAGCGTGGGACATTGACGAATATCTTACGCAAAAACTAGTGCAATATGCGAAGCTTATCAAGGAAAGAATACTGTTGTGCAGAGGTTACTACTACACAGTGACAACAGAGCCAAATTAATGTTTCACAGCTCTGCCATAAATACGTGCTGTGTGTCGATCGCGTGCAGTATATCGGAGCGACGTGATCGTGTCTTGCGTACAGTTGCACAACTCCACCAGTGCGACCAAGCGCGGACAGTTCGAACCAACTCGCGCTTCGCTTGCTGGGGATAGTTTCACTTCAATTCGATATTGCAGCGAAGGCAGAGAACGCATGAAATTCCTGGCGCAGCAAAGAATGCCCAAATAAGTGCTTACTCGCGCGTTGCAGCTTTTCTTGGCTATTTGCGGGTTCAGAGCAGTGCGTGCCTTACTTACAGTTCGCCTCCACCGAAATGCGACCGCTGCGGCCCGGATCGAACCCGTGTCTTCCGCTCGATTTCTGAATGAGCGGTGGACGGCGTCCTGACGTCTCTATTGAGTGACGCACGTGCGCACCGTGAGGGAGCGATAGTGGCTTTGAGTTTAGAAGAGGCACTAGTATCTACAACCCCTATATGTGTGGAGAGGAGGGAAAGATATCGGAAAGGAAAGGCCACATATTCGAGAAGAGTTCCCACACGACCAAGTGCCAGGTCTTGACACCTCCTTCCCCTTTAGAAAACTGCGGGTGCCCGGCGTCACTGGGAATCGAAGCCAGTACTTCCCGCATCGGGGGCGGACACCCTAACCACGCCGTGATGTCCCCGTATATGATGGCTTATCTTATCGAACGCTCCACCCCCTCCCCGCGCGTTGTCATTTCGCAGCTCCTAAATGGCGCTACAACACACATGAGCAGCGACGTCAACATCTACTAAAAACGGCACTTGCACACTCGCTCACTGTGGGTCTAAGGAAAAGGCAACATAAAGAGGAGTGGTGGGAAGATAAAGAGCGACGGCACGCCTCAACAGAGCGCTGTCCCTATGCGATAACTTTAGAGAGAACGGGTTGAAGAGTATGATCACTACAGCAAGAACTGATGGTGTATTATACATATACGAGCATTCTTTGTCAGAGGGGTTGCGAAGTTGCAATCTTCCAGATATACTTTAAAAGGACTTTCAGATATGTCTCCTACTTTAGGATACATCGCCCAAATCTTGCCGCCATGCGAGTGAGGGAGGCTAAAAAAGGAAAGCTTGCTGAACGAAAAAAAAAGTGTCGTTGCGTGTATTTCGTGCGCGTAGATATGTTCTCGCACCAACGCATACAGCATCTACGCGGACACCAGCGTTGGTTCTGTCGAAACGTTCACAGAGGCTGTGGTATTTCGTACGCACACCTCTGACTTCGCCAGAACGGCTACCCTAATATACTTCTTCCCCGACCCTCCTCTATCCCGTTTCTCACCAACTCGGTTGCGTTCATAATTATCTCAGAAGAGCGGGATACATTCAGCGCTGTTGGGAAAACACGAGCGCTTGTATAACGCCACGAATCGATTCCGCACATAATTTACTCCGTAACTCGCAATTAGTCCACACACTTTGAACTTCACCTACATATTACCCACAGCCATCCCTGCTTATAAACTAATATAACAAGGCGCCTCATTAGTTCACTGAGGACACCGGCAAACCTCTTGTAACAAAGAAAAACGACAGTTCCGTAAACTGCAACGCGTCTCATTATGGGGAAGACTAGTTCAAGTTTCCCCACACGTTTCATTTAATAATCCATCCATTCGCACCAAGTCTAAACGTGGCGTAATGCAGCTTGTTCTCTTGAATATTGAAAAAAATAAATAAAATGGAAACAGTTGGTAACGGCCGCGTGACGCTTCCAAACACTTCCTTAAATACTTTGTTCCCGAAAATTTATTTAATCCGCACAAATTTAACTTCACACCCAGAGTTTTCGTAATGACATAATTGTCGCTCCACTTTTTTTTTTTTAAGTTTTAGTAGAGAGAGGGAAAACCGCTTTAGAGGACGGAAGAGATTATTCGCCGGCGTGCGTTTCACCGGTGACATGTTACTCCATAGAGAGGGAGAACGGGGCTAAACGGTTCCAGAGAAGACTGGAGAAGGGCGAGATAACCTGCTAATAATACTTACAGGTAAGAATATCGGAGAATTCAGGTTTTTATATGACATAGAAGAGCCTGAATGAGGAAGATCATCTTTAGTTTTTTTTCTAGAGGAGAAGTTTTTGATAAGTATGTGAACAATAAAGCCCAGGTTTGTCGCTTCCTTGGATCGAAGGGCGTTGTACCTAAGATGCCACAAATCGAGAGTGACCAAATCATAAGCATCTGGCGCTCAATAGTCTCTCGTCACGATGCTCCTCTGTCTCTACATAGCCACAGTTATCGCAGTTGGTATTAGTGGTACGTACTAAACTGTTCGTGAATGCAGATACGAAGGGCACCATGATGAGGGAGAAAAAATAAAGAGGTTGATGACACACGTTTTCTCGTTCTCTTGCGCTACGAACTTCAAGTCAAAATGTACGAACTCGGCTAAACATCTACATTTGTGTTTTAGAACGCGACGCTCAGTCGACGCCGATGGTGCAATGTGTCTTGACTGAAGAAGCAGCAGTCGTAGAGTTCTTGATCTTACTGGGCAGTGAATCGATCGCAGTAAGTTATCTTCATGAAGGGGCAGATTCCAGAGGCGATTACTTTCTTCAAAGGCGCGTATTTTGCATTGGTGATAGGGTTTGCCTTTGTAAAAAAAATATTCTGTTTCTATAACTTCTGTATCGATGTTTCTTTCGGGCTGCTTCACCCGCAATTTTTTTAATCCCCAAGATACTGAGTGGCCAAGAATTCGCTGAAAAGTGATGCAATGTCTTGGACTGTTGGCCTTGTGTTGAAGGTAGGCAAAGCCACAGACTGAAGAAGACTGGTTGCTACAGTGCCTGCGCATGTTACCCATACTTTGTAGGGCGGCGTTTCAGTTCGTCAGTATGACGCACCATCTTGGTGGATGTCGAAGAACATGCATGAGTGCCTGCTTGATTCAACATAGCTATGATGACATAGATAATGTCACTGGCTGAAGAAGAAATGACGAGTGCTGCCATGGAGAGGGCACAAAAAGTCACCATGAAGAGCGACAATAAGTTGTTGCGCCACCGGTAAAAATGCGGGTAGTGGCTTCGAACTTTTCCGGAGTACATTCTAGAGCCGCTGAGTAGGGGTCTAACTTAGTCAGTAATATCCCATGGTGCCCGTAAGATTAGAAAAATGCCTCAGCGCACGTGTGTATCCTACACGTATAGATTTCCGTGTTTTTTTGTGTCAACAAACATTTGATAGTTATATGGTTGTGTAATGTGGCAGTATCTTCTTCGCTTTGTTTGGAATATTTGTAGTTTTGTGCAAAGAAGGTCGGAGCATGTTGAACCAGCTGGCCTACTTCCAGAATTTTCAGGAATCACAGTACGTCTACAATTTATGGCTACGCCACGGCTCAATGCTGAATACTGAGCTGCTCGTGCAAATTAATCATGATGCCTTGAAAAACTTGAGGTGTTATTCATTGCAAATGCCCAATTTGCAGAGTTTTTACATGACAGCTGGAAATAAAGAGTAAAAAGGCAGTATAACGCTTTCGAACGCTTGTGAAAGCGTTTTTTGAAAAGAAATGCTGTAATTGATCCCCGTACGTTTAACATCGTGTACAAACTCCTTAAATCTGTCCTCGGTGGTGTTAGCAACATTGAGAGGCAGTAAGGCAAAATTTTCGCATAGCTGGTGACACAGACGTAAATCGTAGAAGCAATTGCAAAAGTAACATAATATATAGCCCGCAGTTAACCCACACACTTTTCATGTTTGTCTGCACACTATTCTAACGTCTCTCTAATTATCTTGAGCTATAAACAAGGTTCCCTGCTCAGTTCAGAGCATACGCCAGGGAAACAACGACGAACCTCGTGTAGTTCATCAAAAAATAAAGGAAAAGGTACAAAAAAAATAGGAATCGACCAATATTTGCAAAGCTTTTATTATCCTAGCAATGTGATTGCTTCGCCGCTCATTGCTCTTCACGTTCTACTACTATTCACAAAATTTTAATTCGTTGCCCTGTACAGTTGTATTGGGACTATGACAAACACTGCGAATTGCAGTAGTATTACACCTCGGAATGCTTATATATAATTTTCTACGCAGCTTGCAATTAACCTAGTTAACATATGCAGGTTAAACGTATATATACGTCGTAAGTCAACGAAGTACAAATGCCATCCCACTCGTCATTCTCTGAGGAGACGGGTAAAACCAATTACACGCCTGGCATAATGCTTAAAATTTGGGAGAACACGTGTATTCAGTAATGCCTTTTCAACCTCGCATATCCCGTCTACACATTTGAAACTTTCAGTACAAGTCACACGTGGAGTGGCCCCTATTCGTTATGAATATAAGAAGCCTGCCGTATTCAGTACTTTTAATTAGGAGGACATACTTCAAGCATTACATATAAAGCTTCTACACGGGCCAAAAACCAGGACTTAGGAATTTTAGTGAATTTATTACTCACGTAAAAACTTGAAAATTCGGCTCCGCGTTGCCTGTAAAGTTAGCCGCATTTCCTCAATAGATAAAATTAGCGGGTGATCGAACCCCTCCCCCTCCCCTCCACCTGAAAACATTCAACTAACGTGTTGAGATCGCAGTAGTCGCAATAACCGCCTCCATGTAAAAGATTGTAATGGAGAAATCATTTTTTTTGGCAACTACTGCAACAAGCAGTATTGATTAGGTTTGTTGCACTTATAAGTATGCATTTGGAAGCTGCAGTTTGTCGACCGCAAGATTACAATTAAATTTATTGTAAATTCTATTAAAACTTGCATAATTTCAAAACAATAAGCAAGCTCGAGTATGATGTTTACAAATGTCTATCTGAAAAAAAAATGAAAATGATATTACCATTTTGTCAACTGCGCCTTGTAATACACCTAAAGCTGGGGAAATTTATGCATAATACATCACTCTGGAGCTCACTTAAAATTCTTTGTCGGGCCTCTGCAAAAATTTCGTAAACCATAGCGACGATTTCGCCTACACTGAAGATTTATATACAACCTAGACTCAGAGACGCTGTATCAGAGGGGATATTTTTTTTTGCTATGGAGTGACTGATTAAGGTCATTGTGAGCATTGAAAAGCGTGAACAAACGAATTACACGTCGTGTGGACGATTTGAACGAGCACCGTTTATTTCATATGTCATTAAACACATCTACGTTTATTTTCTGAACAACCTTTTTTTTTTGTTTTGACAAACTAGCACTCTCAATTATATTTATTTTCGCGACTGCACGCCAAAACAAAGTGCGAAAACCAAATTACGCGACTCACGTGGTCGCCGTCTGATTAGAAGCGGTTTTTCCAAGAAACATATACATCCAGAAATTGCTGTCCTTTTTTTTCTGTCAGTGTCACGGACGCCATCCTGACACCCGCTTCATTCATGAAAGACATCTCTTGTGCTCGGGATGTTAACTTAGTCATCTTTTCATAGAAGCAGCTAAACAGTGGTGTATTTTTGAAGCCTGGTATCCGCCCGCTTCATCGGCAATATATTTCCAAACGTCTGGGGAAAAAAAGGCCCCGTTGATGTTGTTGTGGTGCTTTTTTTTTAATATTCCATTTATGCTCACCCCAGTTTCTTCGATGTACGCCTTGTCAATGGATAAGATGATAAAGCAAGCGTGCGCATTCCACAAAACTCCGGCGCTGCTGCGCATTACAAGCGACAACGTTCTCCTGACGTAGGCTTTCTAGAGCTATCGGAGAATCTCTAATTACGGCGTAAACGCGCAGCATGGGCCCTTTCTTACGACTTCAGCTGCCAACTGCTTTTACCACGGCGATGCAGCACTGCTGTGCTGCCTAAGGCTGCACGTGGCGTTCGCAAACGCTTACTTTTTATACTCGGCCAATGCATCAACGCGCTACGCTTGAAGGTCTCGATAGACAATCGAACGCTTGTTTTGCATTCGCCCTGAGTACGACGCACAATCGTGCCTCTCAACACCCCACGCCAAGCCGACTGGGCCCTAGAAAGTTTCGTGAGAATTCTCGGCAACATCAATCACTGACGCAAAGAAGCTTATCGTGCACTGCTGTTGAGAAACAGCGGCTTGAAGCAGCGACGGATAGTAGCCCAGCTGTGCATTCTAGAGTAGGCGCGCAGATTCCACTTCATTTTATGTCTCCTTCATTTGCCTTGCGCCCAGTCTAGGGTAGCAAACCGACACACGTCTGGTCGACATACACACATTTCCTCGCACCTGTTTATCTCTTCCTCTCTCTCTCTCCTTGTAGAAAACCTTCGCCCCCGGGCCACCATGTTTCGCACCGTCTCGACTATACGTAGCATTAGAATACCCTTACATGTAACGCAGGCATTTCGACCGGAATGCTTATATTCGTCGACACATCACCTTTCACGGAGAAGCGGCTGACACGCCGTAAGAAAGAAAAAAAAAGACATGTGAAAGAGAGAGAGAAAAAAAAAAGTGAAACTGGGATTTACGTGTGAAACGAAGTTCGGTACATTACATACAAATGGAACGTGGTGTCAAAGAAGGAAAACCCGTTATTTTCTCTTCTATACCGCATTTATTTTGAAAGCGACTTCGAACAGTTCAGCATGCTAAATAAGTGTAAACAACCATTGTCCGCGCCATTAGGTCTGCGCTATCACCGGGTAGTCCCATCACGCAAGACAGCAGCCAGACTCCTCCGAGTGAGGAGAAGAGGCAACATATGCGCGTCTTCAATGAGGGTGTCACGCGTCAAGTGAAATGAATAGCGGTAGGCGGCGAGAGCGTTTAGCAAACGGCCGTTTTTTTGTTGTTCCCGCGAGGATACATTTTATTATTTGTTACGCGCCATTTTGTAAAAAGAATTTATATTCGTATATTTGATGACATTGCGCAGCCCTCCCGATAAATTATATTAAAAAAAAATCTTAGACAAAGCTTTCTTGGAAGGCAAAGGCGTCATCGCCATCAAAAGATACGCGAGCTGGAAGTAAGTGATCAAATGAACAGCTAAGGATGCAAAATAGAAAAGCGCAATGTGTAATTGCTCTGTAGCAAGTTTTTGAGCATAGAATAGTATCAAGTGTGCATTTTGGAGCGTGAATAATTTCAGTGTTTATTAAAACTACAGATCTAGCTTCAAAATTACAAATGGAGTAGTGTAGATTTAGAATTGTGCGTGTTTGAATTTATTTAGATAGTACTTGGATATAGCACCCTTCTTTTTGTTTGATGTAGCCCACGTTTCATAAGTCATTCATGCGTATGACCCCCCGTTGTATGACTGAATCTTGTTTTGACAAGGTCACAGCCAGCAAAGTCCAACAGTTGTGAAACTTCTGTTTTGCGGCCGTGTTCAAAATTTTAGCGCTTGATTCTTCATGAAGGTAACTGGCGCAGCTAGTTGGGATAGCCGTCTCAAGAGAATTGAATTCAGTTTTGTTCAATTCAATTTTAATTTCAACATCACGAGGCAATGATGCTGTGAGTAGTGGACAGAAAGCCTTGAAAGTGGGCTTGAACGCGTCCACTGACCACATTTCACAGACAGCATTACCAAAGTGGAAAAGATAGTACAAAATTAGCATTATAAAGTACAACGGTGCATAAGATAATACAAAATGAGCGTTGTGCACAAAAATACCTTGTATATGTATATTAAACGAACAAAGAAGTACATATTTCAGCTTATGAAGGCTCATCCTGCATCTGAGAAGCACGTGTAATGATGCCAGCAATTTAAGTTACTCTTCAATATTTTCCTGTGATAACCATTTTTATTTCCTGTGACCTATATACTTTTCGTGCACAGTAAAGTTTCAGATAAAAGTCAGCGATGGTTTTGCCATCGTTGAAGAAGTCGGGCTGTGTCCTGATTACCATACATAACCAACTAACCAAAGGCTTCACATTACTAAGTAACAGTTCTGAAGAAATCGCAAGAAAATGGCCCGGTTGTTCATACCGTACATGTCTTGGCTGTTATTATAATTTAACTGTGATCGCAGGCTGGTGCATTACAGCGTTTTTTTTTCTTTTTATTGAAAAAAATATATATATGAAGGAGTTGATGCCATTCCTATGCGACGGCTACCGCTTTCCACTGGGTGGTTAGGACGAAAAATATATAAGAAAAATTAAGAAACAAGATTAATATATATACATATATACAGTCATGCATCTGGTAAGCCGTATTCTGCAGCAATATTTTCTATTTCATTTTATTTGTTACAGCGAGGCATCAAATTGGGAGGAAACCAGGGCCTTAATTCGTAAAGCTTTCGTTCGTACGCGAGCTTTGCTGTTGGCTGGTTCCCTTCACTGAATCTTACGTCCATTGTCAGGATTGGCTGAAATGACCTAGAATATCCAACGCATTTCCTTCCGTATTCAACAAAAAGGCAATTTTCCGAGCAAAAATTGGGAAAAGAGACGTCTACAGATTCAAAGCGAGACATGAAAGCTATCATGTAAAGCTAAGTTCCAGAAATGATACGCACCACAGTAATTAAAACTGCAGAATAAGACGTCACAACACTCCCTCCAGGTGAACTATATATATCCTCGCAGCCGCCGTTGTCTTTACCGTTCCCTAGTATGGCAGCTTCGCACTAGTCGTGCCAAGTCTTTCTATCTGTTTGTTTTTATTCTAATTATTTCTATATATTTTTCTCTTTTTCTTTCGTTCTATATCTTTCTCTCTCACTTTCTTAGTGAACCAGTGGTGAGCAATGGGATATCCTCCTCCTCACCCTAACCTCACCATCACAACTCTCTGCCTCACGCTCACTTCGCTTTCCCACCACCTTGCTACACTATACTATACAAGGCTATGTTATGCTCTGTTAGCGTGCCTGGATAGCCGAGTGGTTAGGACGCTTGCCTTCAGATCAAGGGTACGCCGGTTCGAATCCCGCCTCGTGAAGCATTTTTTTCGGCAAGGATATTTCTCTTTATTTATATCTTTCCATCCGTCTCTCTGTTTCTTTCTCTCTCTGTCTCTGTACTCGTGTTCAGTATTATTACAGGCCACGCCATAGCATTGAGTAGTGGGATCTGTCCAAATTCTGTGGTCCATACCCGTTCATGACTATGATAGTTTTAACACAAAAGTATTTTACGCCGGGGTGCACCAAGACTAGTGACGTATTTCCGTAACGGATATGACGTTGATAAAATCGACGCCAACCGGTGAAAAAGAATAAACTAAAAAAATTTCTTCCGTTGGGAATCGAACCTACGACCTCTTGATCCGCGACGATAAGTGGCCGGCGCTCAACCGACTTAGCTAACGAGGCAGGGCATGCCACTCCATAAACTCGCCTTTTATCTTCCACACATTCTCGCAAGGTGCCCTCTGTTGGCGGGGTTAGACGGGTCGGGGCGGTGCCGCCGACTGTGAGCGGTGCAGTGAAGTAATGCGGCATGAAACTTTTTAGCTGCGATAGAGAACGATTCGGCGACGATGCAGTTAAAGCTGGCATGCGAGATTAAGCGCCGGCGCGCAATACCAGCGAAAAACACTGGCCGCGCTAGCATCGAGTCGCCCTAGACGCAGTTACGTTCTTTGCCTTTCGCTTCGTGTTAGCGTGTGATGGCTCGTTGTCGGAGTAGTGCAACTTCCACACGCACCAACGGTGTTTCGCCGCCGACTGCATCTGGTGCGATAGCACCAACTAATAAAACTGCTGCAGTAAGCGCTGCAGAAAGGCAACGATGTCAACGACCCAATGTCATGCCTTGGTGGAGCGAGACAGATGCCAGCGGGACGTGGAACGCCTGCGCGTGTTCGCGACTCAAGCTAGGAATCTCTGCCTTCCGTGTTGCTGAAGCGCAGTGTGGTAGTGTATGCATGGTGAGCACAGGCGTAGGTTACTATATTACTCGGGAGCGCAGATCATGCCGTGTCTCTCCTCGATTAACGACGCTTTGAAGAAGTGTATATTCAGTACCAGCGTTTATTATGTGCTTGCTGATGCCACCTTTGCGCGGGATTTACGATATGCTGTGTCCAAGTATATGTTAAAAACTTCAGCTAATCGTGATCATGGGCGTTAGTCGTTGCGATGGAGATGTGCCACTAGGCGTGAACGTGGGTGCATCCACGTCAAACGGTGCTATAGCTGCTAAACACCAATATACATTGTACAAGCTCTCATATATATCACTACACAATAATGGCCACTCTTGTAGCTTCTGTGATCACGGGCGTTAGACGCGTTGGAGAGGTGTTTTCTACTGTTTATTATTATATGTAGTGAACAAAACCGCCCTTGATACACGTACGCAGGTACTTCAAGCGCAAGTGACAGTACGAATAATTCGCTTTACGTATAGTCTTCAGTTGGAGTAGAATCCATCTAATTATCTACTGGTAGCACCAGGCGGGTTTTTTGTTTTTACTGATAGCGGCAGTACGGCGTCGCCCTACAGCATCACATACGGCGAAGACAAATAAACATAATATCGGTTGTTATAATGGAGCTGCCCTCGTACTTCACTAACTTGTAAAAGCTAGTATGTTTGCCCTACTAGCAGGGCCCGAAAGACGCTGATTGTCTGCCGGCTTGGCAATTTTATTACCTATAAGTGAACAGCTGCTGTTTAACACACACACACACACACACACACACACACACACAAACACACACACACACACACACACATATATATATATATATATATATATATATATATATATATATATATTCGTCTGTGTCCGTTGTCCCCTTGGATAGATCTTTGGTTTCCCCTGCATGCAAGGGTTCGCACCCTGGAACATCTCCCAGCCTTGGTGCAATGGTTGGACGGTTTCGCTGCGCCCCTGTTCAAAAATCAACCACTCATTCTGTATGGTCTCCAGGTACCGACGCCATACTATGGCACTGCAAGTGCCAATATGGAAAACACGGGGTTTGGTTATATATGCAAAACAATACATGCCCGCTGTCGGCGCTTGAATGCACCCAATTTGAGAATGGTTGTAAGAACTGATGCCCTTGCTGTCTAGAAGGAACATTTATTCGTTCGGCTTGTAGATTTCTTTGGCAAATTTCAGTTTTCATAGCAGCACTTGCAAAGGCCCAAACCGCTGGATCAAGCGACTACCCGGCTGCCGAGCACGAGGCATCCTCATACGGTTCCACTCCGGCCGCCGCAGTGCGCCACGAAACCATTCAAATACTAAGCTGCCCGTCGAGCGATTGGTGATTGCGACCGACGTTACAAAGGACTGAGGCATGCGCGCAGCCTCACTTTTTCGCGATGTAGTTTCATAGCACGTGGAGTACAATCAGCTTCGATCGCCGGCGGCAGCCGCAGCAGCAGCAACAACAGCGGGAACAGCAACAACGACCGCCAGCAGTAATCGACCACGATGGTGCTGCGCTGTCTCAGGTATCGGTCATAGCGAAAGGACAGAAAACTCTCCAACTTTCCTTTAAAAGAGTATTAGGAAGAAAAAATACAAACATGGCAAAAAGTGGGTCGCGCTGCGCAACGGTGATGCAAGTTCTTAAAATATGAAACATATTACCATCCGAGCGATGCTAGTAACTGCAGAATTTCTCGGTGTGAATGCGTCACTGATGCTGCCCTTTTGTGTTCTTTGTGACTGCTTCCTGTGTTGGTCGTCACTTGCACCGCATTTCTGTTGCTTCTTCCGCAGGACTATTTTCTTCGCGCTATTCGCGGGTGCATCTACAACAGCTTCATCTCTGCCAAATTTCCTACATCTTCCCTCGTACATATTACGACTCATCTACTGCGGCTTTTGTCGAAATGATTCTTCCGCCAGTGTGAAGCTCTGGAAGTATACCTTCAGCATTGAGCAATCATTTCAGTGGTTACGCAGGCATCGGCATGTCTGTGCAAGATAAAACTCAATAAACGCACAAATAAAATATGAAAAGAGAATTGTTGATCTAATAGACTTCTGGGGCTCTATTTAAAGAGAAGTTTTAGTGAAGTGGTTAGTTAAATGCCTTGAAGTGAATACGATGCCTGCAGTTGTCATTTTCATCTAATAAAGCCCGTAATATCTAGCATGCTCATACTGTATAATATCCTTACGAAGTGTTTCCGAAAGTAGGTGTTTGTACCCGTAAACTGCGCAGTCGGCTTCCAGTGCTGCCTCGTCATTGTGCATTGACACATCCCAGCTTCGCGTTTACGACCAAACGTCCACTCGCGTTTCAAGCACCCCTTGTGGACTCTGCGCTGCTGCCCGTTTCCGAGCGAAATGTTGACCACGTTCCTCGGTGCTGGTAGTCGTAACTTAGCCTGTTTCTACAACCCAGTTACGAGCATGCACTCGCATCCTAAACCACGCTTCAGGGTTTACCGAATGCGCTCGCGCTCCACTCGGCGCTTCTTCCGAGCCTCTGTCACATATACGCACCCAGCACACACTTCACTCCCATTTTGTTCGTAAAACGCCGTTGGTTACCGCAAACCGCGTGGGTTTTCCGGTTTCTTCACAATCGGTGTGCGCGGAGAAGACAAGAGAGAATGTTCGTGAAATGTGGGAATCATAAAACTAAAACTTGGTGAATCTCGAGAACATTTCCCTTACAGCTACTACAGCAGAAATGAGATCAAGGATTGATGTCGAACCAAGGCAAATGACCACAGAAAGTTTAGCTGCGGAACTGAACAACGCGGTCTAGTAATGCAAACTTGAAGTTTTCATTGTGACGCCAGCTGCCCATTGCCCTTTTTCAAGTTAATGACGACAGAAAAATCTTCAGAATTGCGGCGCGAGGATGTCCCTCTCTATTGCAGCAAATAGAAACTCTCGCATCGAAGCCTTCAAATAAATTCTCTCTCTCTCTTGCGTCGAAAGCACCCCTTGACAGGCAGGACCTCAATTAAGTGGTCCACGTAAGAGTAGAGGAAACACGGATAGTGTATAGAGCCAAGCAGTTGTTTTCCCAGCGGTGCTGTCCTGTGGCCGCTGAACGATATGCGTATATTGGATGTAGAGTTCACACGCGCGTCAATATTGCGCTTCGAGTTTATAAATGTAAGCACAGTGTGACGTGTCGTTGTGGCCGTCGGTTTCTATGGGTTCCGAGGCGGTGTAAGAAAGACGACCGAACACATTGGAGACCAGGAAGGGACTCCCTGACCCTTCTCTTTATTCTTCGTGTCACGAGCGATAGCAGACGACGCTCGGTGTGTGCCTCGCGCCATCGCGCGAAGAAAACGAAGAAGATCGGCGCCGAGCTCGCGCGCGCTCGGGGAGATACCGAGAATAAAGAAAAGGGTCAGGTAGTCCCTTCCTGGTCTCGAATGTGTTCGGTCGTCTTTCTTACGCCGCCTCGGAACCCATAGAAACCGACGGCCACAACGGCACGCCACACCCGGTTAACCAGTACCTTTCTTTTGATTAAGTATTCATATTGTTACGGGGATTATTTATTCGGCAAGCACTGGTCGAGCTAACACTGCACACAGTGCACAGGAACGCAGGTCAAAGGCAGCTCCAGACTCTGCCCCACAGCAGCAACGTCGTCGTCGTCGTCTTCATCCATCCGGTATCAATGCGGCGCCCGTGCCAGAGTGACCTTTCCATACCCGTGACATTACCCCGGTCGGCAAAGCACCGTCCCGGTGCCTGTTATGGTTAGAAGGGCGTGTCACCATTGTAGGGCTTCAGGCGAGAAACATGCACGATGTCAGTTCTGGGTGTAGCAGTCGATGAGTTAGTGGCCGGGGAAATCTCATAGGTGACAGGTGTCACCTGGCGCAAGACTCGGTAGGGCCCAACGTATCGCGACAGAAGCTTCTCGCAAAGGCCAACACGACGAGATGGGAGCCAGAGTAGAACGAGAGAGCCCGGAGGAAAATCGGCATCCCTATGTCGACTGTCATAAAGGGACTTCTGTGCAGTCTGGGATGACGAGAACCGAGCGCGGGCTACTGTACGTGCGATGAGAGCACGGGTGATGGCATCTTGAGCGTATGAAGTGGTGGATGGAGGGTCAGGCGCAAGCACGGTGTCGAAAGGTAGTAAGGGATCACGGCCAAAGAGAAGATAAAAGGGTGAGTAGCCGGCAGTTTCATGACGCGACGAGTTGTAGGCGAAGGTGACGAACGGGAGGGCAGTGTCCCAATCGCTGTGGTCTTCAGAAACGTACATGGAAAGCATGTCCGTCAGTGTGCGGTTGAGGCGTTCGGTCAGCCCGTTAGTCTGAGGATGGTAAGAAGTCGCAAAGTTGTGTCGAGTAGCACAAGATCGAAGTAAGTCGTCAACCACACGAGACAGGAAGCAGCGACCACGATCTGTGAGTAAGTGACGAGGAGCGCCATGCTGGAGAATGATGTCGTAAAGAAGGAAATCTGCAACGTCCATCGCGCAGCTGGTCGGTAGCGCTCGAGTGATAGCATACCGAGTAGCATAATCCGTAGCTACTGCAATCCACTTATTACCTGTTGTTGAAGTTGGGAAGGGACCTAGCAAGTCCAACCCCACTCGATAAAACGGCTCGGCTGGGACTTCAATAGGTTGAAGGCGTCCGGCAGGGAGAGTTGTAGGCTTTTTTCGGCGCTGGCACAGGTCACACGCAGCGACGTAGCGGCGGACTGAACGATAAAGGCCCTTCCAGAATACCCGTCGTCGAACGCGGTCATAGGTTCTGGATACGCCTAAATGTCCAGAAGTTGGCGCGTCGTGAAGTTCTTGCAGGATGTCCTTGCGCAGATGACGCGGGACGACGAGTAAAAGTTCCGCGCCATCGGGGTGTAAGTTGCGGCGGTACAAAACGTTGTCTTGAAGCAAGAACGTGCTCAGTGAAGGGTCGGTATCGCCGGTCTGAAGGCGGTCAATGATGGAGCGCAGCGATGGGTCGCGGCGTTGTTCATCCGCCACCTGCAGAAAGTCAGTGATGGCTAAGATGCAGTCATCAGCTTCCACCTCAGTGAAGTTGGGTGGATCAACAGGGTGTCGTGATAAGCAGTCGGCATCGCTGTGCAACTTGCCAGATTTGTACACTACCGAGAATGTGTACTCCTGCAATCGTAATGCCCATCGGCCTAGTCTTCCTGTGGGATCCTTAAGTGTTGACAGCCAGCAGAGGGCATGATGGTCTGTGATAACTTGGAACGGGCGTCCGTATAGGTACGGACGGAATTTCGCGATAGCCCATACGAGAGCTAGGCACTCCCGTTCGGTAATGGAATAATTCCGTTCCGAATGTGACAGAAGGCGGCTAGCGTACGCTATCACACGGTTTGTGCCATTCTGTATCTGAGCGAGTATAGCACCAATGCCATGGCCACTTGCGTCGGTGCGAAGCTCTGTTCGAGCGGTTGGGTCAAAATGAGCCAACACAGGTGGTGATGTGAGCGCGGAAATCAGCGACGCAAAGGAATGTTCTTGGTCGTCACCCCAGGAGAAAGCCACGTTCTTTCTGAGGAGATCCGTGAGTGGCCGAGCAATTTCCGCGAAGTTGATGACGAAACGGCGGAAGTACGAGCAGAGCCCCAGAAAGCTGCGGACTTCTTGTGTGGAACGTGGAACCGGGAATTCGCGGACAGCGCGGACTTTGTCGGGGTCGGGTTGGACACCAGCAGCGTCAACAAGGTGACCAAGTAGTTTAATTTGACGGCGTCCGAAGGTGCACTTCGACGCATTAAGCTGGAGGCCAGCACAGCGAAAAACGTCAAGAATGGCCGACAGACGTGGAAGGTGGCTTTCAAAGGTGGGCGAGAAAACAATGACATCGTCCAGATAGCAAAGGCAGGTCGACCATTTAAAACCGCGTAGGAGAGAGTCCTACGCGGTTTGAACAATATAATTGGATTCGTGCAGTTACGTGCACGAATGAACAGAGGGAACAGACCTTCGTCAAGTCATCTTCAAGGCTTTGAGGCTCTAACCCTGACATAGCATCGTGTATGTCTGTCTGTGTGTGTTATGTGAAATGAACGTTGACATGGATTTCGACGTGTATTAGCGACAGAAAAAAAAAAAAAACAAGGCCTGTGGTCTGTCACTATGCGTACGCATTGAATGAACAAGGAAAAGAAAGTGCTATTTGAACTGGCATTTTCTTTTTCTTATGACATAGACATTCAAGTATGTCGATAAATGCAGTCAAAGGTCCAGCTGCCTATAGGCGAAGGACCCTATGAAAGTTCTATTATAGTATAGAGTTCATTTGCTTATTAACTAATACCAGCAGCAGAGCAGACCTGCTCTATTTGAAGTAGTTGAAGTAGTCAGTATACAAAAAATTCAAAGGGGCCGGCGTCTGTTTCCATTCTGTTTCGAGCCTCTTCCCTCTCTCAAGCACCGGAAGAAAGTAAGGCGCCTCTAGTTCTCTCCCGCTTTTTGTTTTTTTTCCAAATTAAAAAAAAAAAACAAACTATTAGGCGCTGTGTCACACACGTGTGCGTAAACGTACAAAGTGAAATAGGAAATCTGAACCTTTAAATAGACCTTCCCGGAAGTGCTGAGGGCACGTGTACGGAGTGGAGGCGGAACTCATTTAGTCCCTTGCTGTTGAGCAACAAAAACGAACACGTCAATGTCGGCGCTTGAATGATCTTGGTCATGCGAACATAACCGATTCATGGCTGTAAAAATTGTCATAATTAAAGCTTAATTGTAAACTTGACTAATCAATCATCTTGCCCTAGGGTCTACGGTTTTAAATAGGGGAGTATTTAGGTTTGGGTATATTCAAGTCGCGACACAGTGAAGGCTAGTCGGTCGGTACGTACTTGTGAGGGGAACAACGCACAAAGACGTGGGACGAAGACATTGTTTGCCCCCCTGATCTTCGTCCCACGTCTTTGCGCGCTGTTGCTCTTACAAATAGTCGAGCAGCTTTTGCGCTGGGAAAGTATAAAATTATTTTGCTTCCAGTAGCGCGCAATATATTTTTAAGCTTTTCTGTCCCTAATGAAGATGCTACATGAAGTAGCTTTAAAAAAGGAGGTCGTGTGCGCTCAAGCCGTCGGAGATTATTATATAAGTAATCGAATAACATTCCTATTTCGCTGGATAGTACATGTATGGAAGAAACCTCGGAGCTGTGCTGGTTGGTGTGTATGCATGCTTAACAAAAAAGAAAGCGCGCGAAAAAAGCGCAAAAAAAGAAAGCACGTTGAAGCATAGAAACGACGAACACAAGCGCTGTCACACGAAGTCATAAAGCGCCAAAAGCTTACCATGTCAAAGTGACGTATGCACACCGAACGGCGTACCATTGTGCCGAACAGAACTGAAGTTTCTTTGTGCTATGTAGCCCGAAAGTTTACCATTATCAAAGGAGTGGTAAACTCTCGGGCTGCCAGCCGATCTCTCTGGTATTGGCTATTCGTAGCTGCTCGCAAGAGTATATTTTGTATAATCAGTGGCGTACCAGCTCGTTCGCGAGTGAGGGGGCTGGCGTCTCCCACTTTGTCCGCCGTATGTATATATATAAGAGAGAGAGAGAACTACGAAATTCCACGTGATTATTTATATTCATAGAGATTATTAGATGCTTTGCTTTTAAAAACTCTTTCTTTTCAGTCAAGGAAGAATCTGCACAAACAGATTGTCGAGGCTGGGCCGTCCTATAATGCGACAACACAGCACTGTTTAATAACATTTTGGAAATATTACCGTGGAGTTTAAAAAGTACAGCCACAATTAAGCTGTACTTCATCTGAGCATTCCATCTGCAAACATCACAGTCTCAGATTGGCGTTGTAAATACGATGAGTATGAAGAATCTGCTATGACGGTAGTACCTTAAATCCTCACTTCTTAAACAAAACACGTGGCTGACAAAGCAAGGTAGTTCGCAGAAGTCTTCAGGATAACGCGAGTGCCAATTTCTGTACTCTTGGAGCCCTCTAAATAAAGTCTTTCTAAAGGCTTATGATAAAGACCATATGATAAGCAAGGTGAAGCAGGTTAATTGGAGACTAAAGTGGGAATATTTTTTAGCTCTCCTGGCTAGGCACAACTAAAATACTCGACACTTCTGCACGCTCATCAACTCACAGCAGCTTGGATATGGAGCAGTGGCGATGCTAATCGTTTTCAAAAGAAACTAAATTTCCTGAAAAAAAAAGAGAGCGCTTGATCGGGCTAAAGAACGTTCACTGGTTCCCGCCCGTATATGCGTCGCCGATTACGTAAATTTCAGGCCAGGCAGAACAAACTAAAATCATCACAGATTGCTGTAATGTTATAGAGCCCCAGCTGAGCGATATCCTCTTTTTCAATGCTCGAAGGCAAGACGCGAAAGTGTGGAATAGGCAGCCCGCACCGCAGAGAGCCTACAGTGCGTGGTCATGGCACACGGAGGACAGTCTTCACAGCTGAATCGGAGGACAAATTTTATAACATATTTACGTTATTGCTGCGTTCAAGTAAAATTTTGCCTGACTGGTTAGTTTCCCAGTCTGCAGCCGACAATGACCACTGTCGAAAGTGGGGGGGGCTCCGCCCCCTTAACATTTCTCAGCGGGGGGTGGGGGGGTGGGGGGGGGGGCTAGCGCCCTCCTTGCCCCCCCGGTAGATACGCCTATGTGTGTAATATATACAATGAGCGGCAGTACGAGACCCGAGTGGCATCCTCTCGCGTCTATCACGTCAGCAAAGAGTCCGCGCTATGTGAAGCCTGCTTGTTACTTCGGACGATCTAACCCGCTCGAGATATATAAGGATTATTGTACACATGCAATTTCCGCGGAAAGATCTCGGACACGGTGCCCTGCCAAACAGAGCAGAGACGCCCCCCCCCCCCCGCCCCCCGAAGCTCGCCTATTGTATGGACTGCTCCTGGCTTCATCTGCTAGCTATCAGTGTGCATACGTGCGTGTACGGCACGAGCTTCTTGACATAACTGTTCCGTGGCCGTGACGCACTCGTAATGACTTTCCGGCCCGTTTTCGAAGATTAACTGAAGCATCTGGCTGTATGATGCCGTGTCTGCATGCGCTGCACAGTACAACGCTTGTGTTCAGCGCACTCTGTGTATTCAGCCGCCCACAGAGATAGCAACATTGTTGTTGACCAGCGCATTATGCACGTCATGAATGATGTTTGAAGTGTACTGAAGGGTTGCTATATGGCTACAGTAAATAAATTTTGCTTAGTTTATTGTCTGAATAATTTATTTTGTAAACGCGTCACGCGTGTTTCAATATCATGGCAAGAAAACTGAGTAGTTTAGGTCACGAGAAAAAAGGGGACCTATAATGGCACTATCAGATAATGACCGGTTTTTCTGCGTCCTTTATGATATAACGTATACTGTCAACCCTTCAGCTCATAAATCGATGTTTTCTAAGCAGCTCCCGGCTGTCTGAGAGTACATTAAACCAAATAGCGCAATTCTGGTACAGTAAAAAATAAAGCATTCGTATTGAAAATTGTAATTACATTTATGCGCAACAAGCACGTTTAAAACACGCACTACGATCTTGGAAGGTGATAGGGACTGGTGAAATTAATGTTTGTCAGGGAAATTGTGTTTTTTTTTCTACCAGCGTTTGCTCTTGTAATATAAATTGCTGTATTGTGGACAGTCTTGCGAATAAGCTCTAACATAGTGTTTCTTCTTTTCCATAGCTACGTAGGCTCTTTTGCGCTTGCCTGGCGCGGAGTTCGCGTTTTCACGTAACACAACCTACACTGCCTACACAACTTACGCACCTAACACAACTTACACTGCTCAGTCGCAAGATCGTGTTCGGGATCACCATGGCCGTATACGTCCTGGGATATAAAGACGATACATTTGATAATAATATTGTATTCCCCCACTCCTGCTACAAACCTATGAAGGGCTGCATTATATGAAAATAAATAAATAAATAAATAAATAAATAAATAAATAAATAAATAAATAAATAAATAAATAAATAAATAAGCTGTAAACAATGCTGGCCATCTAATTGGCTGGCATTGGTAAAATTAGCACGCAAAAAAAATACATGTCATAATTGAAGAGAGTCGTGCTACGCCAGCAAATAGTCACATTGCTCAAATATGAGACAGTAATAGACAGCTGCAGTAGCACAAATGTGAGACAGAGACAGAAGAAGCAAGACGTCATGAGGCGACTGCCCACATCATGCGTAAAAACACATATTGAAACAAGAACTCTATGGCTACGAGACCTCCACCAAGATACTATAACAATTGAAAGCTTTAAGTACAAGCGTTAATGCCCGGATCATATTAAAGAAAATTACCTGGTTCATATTTCTTACATTCTTGATTGAGGTTCGACACTTCTCTAGGGACGTCAAAGCCAAGTGGGCACCTGGCGATTGCAAGTCGCACAGTTCCCGTTTTGGAGAGAGCCCAAACCGCTAGACTAGCCGCCTAATAGCATTTCCACCGCGCAAATAAAAGCCACAAGTGAAACAGTATTAAGTCGGGTCTCGAGAACGCAACGACCGCCATTTTACTGCTGAGCACTGTTCACGGGCTGAATTTGTTTTGTTTGTTTTTTTTATGAATAATACGCTTAGGCACGTCATCGCGTACATATACGAAAGTCTCTGAATAATCAATTAATTTTCTTGGGACAGTTTCGTCAAAAACTAAAAGTCCACGTTGAAAACTACGATGCAGCACATTTAACAGCCAGAAGCGTATAGTATACTGGAAGTGCGAGGTCATTTGGACGATAGGCGCTTTTGTTGAATGGAGAAATTGGCGCGCGTGCGCAAGTATTGTTCTCCCAAACCGTAGCCTGTCGCATGTAGATGCGCTTGCCGGTATATAACAATCTAAATAGGTCACAGCTACAGTACGCTTAGTTGGAGCGTTTATTTGCTTAGAAAGTGCCCGCCTGTTCATGACCACTGAGGCCAGCGGTCATTTACACCCCGGAGTTCTATAGCACAGTCGTTCACTTGACGGCGTAACGTGCGTGCATTGCCAGTTTCTGAGGCACCAGTAGTGTCCCCTTTCCACCAGCAATGCGTGCGGATCCCTTTCCGTAGTGCTCGCATATAGTACATCTGCGTTTCGTTAGCAAATTATGTGCCAACTCACAGGCACTTCAGGTGGGACGTTAGCACCTTTATCTACCGCGTCGCCTGTCATGTACGTACGTGCTCGCTCGAAGCACAGCCACCATGCACTATACGGAAATTACAGGCGCGTCCACAGGCATACCCGTGCTTTGTTGTGCCACGGCACGCTGGGTGTTCGCTTTTTATAGCCCCTAGCGATGAAGGCGTGTACGTAGCATACACTACCGCGTTGCCTCGGCATGAAGCATTGATCGGATTTTATTAATGAGGCTCTGACCGCGGCTGCGGCGGCTCTTTACCGAAAGGCTCAAAATTGCCGAATGCTGGCTGGGCCCCAGCGCTGCTGAGCCATCGCTTCCCAAGCTGTTAGCGCCAAGGGCCCTTTTTTGCCGCCCCACTGCGTGGAACCATTTCCTCAGCTGTGCTCAGTGTTGGCAGCCGGCTCTGATTTATCACTTCCTTCCGGAGCTACTCGTTCCACCTTCGATTTTCGGGGGCCGCAACGCCCGCCACAAGCACGCGGGCTGCTTCGACGTCACGCGGAGCCCATCCTGTGGCCTGCTGTCCCGCACGCGGTTGTGCTGGGACTCAAAGAGCGGGCTAATTAATAACGCGTTATGGGGTCCGGAAGCGCCCGCACAGCCACTCGCCACGCGCGCAGTGGTTCGATCGCTGACAAGAGCGGGCTTCCCTGTTAGCATCGGCAGCAATCTAGCGTGCGACATCGTCTGCTGGGGCCGAAATCAGTACCCCCGGTGGCTGTGTACGTACTGCGTGCGTATCTTTGGCTGTGTGTATGTTGTGTGCTTCGAGCTTGTGTGTCCCGCGCGCTCTGTTGAGCACTTACATTTATTAATCTGCCTGCGTGCGCGCGAGCACAATCAGTATGCTTGTCTCTTTATTAGAGCGTGCCAGTGCGTCAATAAAAAGATTAATTTAATGTATGTGCGACCTGCATGCGTGGGTTAAACAACGAACGCTGTATCAGTTCGCTTCCTCCGACAGCGCCTCTCGCCAATTACGCGTTGGCTTCACCATTGATTTTGTTCCCTTTCTCATCCTTCGATTTCCGCAAAAGCATTGCGCAATTGCGGTCTTCAAATAAATGTCCTGGCTGTCAGGGTGTTGTGAAAGACGTTTCAATTAACTGGCTGCTAGGATAATTCAGCACACGCGAATATTTTTCTCCCTTTCCTTTTTTTTACTTCTCGTGCGAACAAGTGAACCTCTAAGGAAAAGAATGCCGTAAGAAGCAAAGTACCCATCTTCGAGGTACCATCCATAGATTGCTTCAAAGGAAAGCGAGAGAGAGACGCAAGGAGAGGCAGGGAGGTTAACCAGACGCACGTCCGGTTTGCTACCCTGCACTGGGGGAGAGGGATGTGAGGGCGAAAAGAGAGACAGATGGACAAAATCACAAACACACTTGGGGGAGCACATTGACTCTAGGAAAAACGCGGCACTATCAATATGTTCTCTTTTTTTCCTTTTCTCCCTTCTTTTTTTTTTCAATAAATGTTGTTTCTCTCTCTGAAGCTGCGAGACTTTAAAATACGGAAGGGAAACACTTATTTGTTCGCCCTTTCGCGCTCGCTGTATCAAGCGTCTGTCGCTCGTAATGTATAAATCCTCCACTCTCCGGGTACAAACATAGCATTCATTTACGACTTGTTAATTAAGGGACTGTTCTCGTATCTCTTGTTTAGTTCTTACTTCTTTTGCGGGCCGTGTGGCCAACACATACCTTGGAGTTAGCGGTAAAACGGTGTCAATGTCTTTAAACCATGAATCGCATTAATACACCCTGTTACCACAGCTGCGTTGACTTCACTAGAAGCAAAATATGTTTTATTGCGATAGCAATTATATGGACAGTCTCGGCTGGATTTTGCCGTCGCCGTCGCCGCCGTCATGCACCGTATATGTATAAGTATGTATATATACATCTATATATATATAAGCCCCAAAGAAAAATAATTCAGAAAAATGCTTCCGAAGCGCGGAATCGAACCAGGGACCTCTTGCTCCGCAGCGAGTGGCACTATCCACTACGCCACGAAACGCAGATCCTCCACGTAGCTAACGGCGAGCGTTATATACATACCCTTTACCGCTGGACGGACTCGGAGACGGCAGGCGATAATAAGCGTTTCTTCATTACCAGCGAGATGGCGCTAGCAGCGCGACAGGCGCATTTAAAAGTCGTCGTCGAGCTCGCTCGCTTCTTACATTTGCGCAGCAAGAACATTGCCCTTCCGTTGTCTGCTCGCGCGGTTTTCTCGCGGTGAGGGGAAAAGGAATGTTTCAAGCTTTCACCGTGATGTCCGCGCTCATGTTACCGAGCGTACGAAAGTCACTCGAGCTGAAGGGACGCCGCTAAACGAACAAACAGAAGATGAGCGCGAACTATCAAGTGTCACAGCTCGACAGTTGAAGCACGCTAGTTTCCTTCGCTGCTTCGGCCGCCTTTGCAACAGGAACGCTGTTCAAACTGAGAGTATCCATTGGCGAGCCTCACTTCGTATAGCATTAACTTCTTGCTATCGCATTCATTGCTTCGCCCTTGCGGCGAAACTGTGACTTTTTTACAACAGGTGGTTAGCTGTCAGGCTTGGGCAACAAATGTACGGCATGTGTTGTCTTTTTTAAATACGTCTAGTCCGCTCATATTGAATCGTTGTAAAAAATATTTATTCCTTCCTAACGAAATAGCAGTCCTGGTAGCCAAAGACGCCCCGTTCGATCTAGGCTCCACAGCGGGTTTTCTGCTTTTTTTAGAGCCAGGAATGAAGGCGCGAGATTTTAAATCGAATTTGCCGCTGATCTTTGCGCTCACAGCATATTCTGCTTTTTCATAGCAGCGCTCTTAAAGTACTATTTTTTCCTCGTTTTAAACGCCCGCTTTAGCGGCCAGCTATTGTAACGGCTCTCTTCTTTCAAGAAATTTAATATCCCCCGCCTGACTTGTCTTTTTATGTGCCGAAGCACATGTAATAGCCAATTACGGCGAGAAATGCGTTAGCCACCACACGACTGCGTTACCCGAATGCGATGCGGCCTTCATAGATACCTGATCCTGGTTTTTTTAAAGCCACGTCATCTACGACAAACTTTTGGCACAAGCGCAGGCGCAGGTTGCGTGAGAGAGAGAGAGAGAGGGAAACGTTAAGTGAAAGGCAGCGAGGTTAACCATAACAAAATGGTGCGGTTTGCTACCCTGCCCTGGGAAAGGAGTAAGGGGGGACGGACAAGTTAAGAAAGAAAAGAATGTGAGAAAGAGTAAAAAAATGCTTATAAAGAAGAAAAACACACACACACACGCATTCAAGCATAGGAGTGTGATAGTCGTTAAGCGATGTCGGTTGACCGCAGAAACTTCAGCAGCATGAAATAACGTTGATGTACACGGGGCGTTTTTTCTTCTGGACAATGCTATTACTTTAATAAATATGCTATGGCAGCCAAGCTCCTGTCATCTTCGCACACGAACTCTATGTCGATAAGGAAATACTTCGCCGCAGCCAAGGTGACACCGAAATGACTAATTAAGAAAAAAACTCGTTAATTAACCTTTTGTTGATTGTCCTGAGGACAGTTGTCTGTATGGGAAAGTTGTAATGCGTCAAAATTTATGGTATACCCATATTTTACAAATCGCAAACTTTGCGCGTAATTTGAGATATTCATAATCGAATTTAATGGCAATATCGAAACTTACAGCGTCCAGCGCAGGAAACGCGGCCGCTCTGTTCGTGAGGCCGGGACTACGAGGGACAAAGAAATGACGAAATTTGAATTGAGGCGCGTCGAAGCAGATTCTGGTTAGAAAAATTGGCACGCAGTCTGAAATACGCATGTATACCCCTTATTATTCTAATGCGATGTACATTGCTTATTAGGTTCTTAAAGTATGAACAGGTGCAAAGAAACTCTTTCGCCTGTCCGCAAGAAGCGTGGCAGTGGCTGCCCCTGAGATTTATGATGCACAGAGAAATAAAAAGGTGGATATTGCGGTTTCCTTATACGCACAGCGCGAAATAAACAAATATACACCAAACATTACACGCAAATGTAAGGCGATCCACTGGCGCAAATAAAATGATTTGCCGCTTTGCACGACAGGATTATGCCGCGACGCGTCTTCCTTCATGTTTCGTTACTTCCTTTTCACACTGACATTATGAAACCGATAAGCGCACAAAGACGGGAACAAGAAGACGACACACAGAGCGCTCTGTGTGTCGTCTTCTTGTTCCCGTCTTTGTGCGCTTAACGGTTTCATAATGTCAGTGTACCAACTAGCTCGGACCCAGCCTCTTAATGCTTTTCACACGTAGTTCCGGCCTCACGTAACAGAGCGGGCGTGTTCCCTGCGTCGAGCGCTGCAAGTTTCGATATCGTCATTAAGATTCGATTATGAATGTCTCAAATTACGTGCGACTTTCGCGATTTGTAAAATTGCCATGAATTGTGGTGCCCTAAAACTTTCCCACATAAAGGACTGCCATCAAGTTAGTAATTAAAAAGTTAATTAACGAGTGTTTTGTTAATTAGTCACTTTGATGTCACTTAAGCAGCGGCAGAGTATTTCCATGACCACGTAGAGTTCGTGTGCGAAGATGATAGGGGCCTGACTGTCACAGAATTTTCATAAAATATCTGCATTATTAAAAAAAGAAAAAAAAGACCACGTATATTTCTGTTTTTATTAATAAAAACGACACTTGGTAACCAACACTTGCCTCCATCTTCTTTCTTAGTCAGTTTCCTACGTTAGTGCTTCACATGACGAACCTTAATTAGTCAAGCAAAGACGCTGCTCAACGCCTAAAGCCCGTTCAGAACATAGAAGAAAAATTAAGCGGTTTATTCAGACTGGCCCCGCCACGGTGGTCCAGTGGTTATGGCGCTCGACTGCTGACCCGAAGGTCGCGGGATCGAATCCCGGCCGCGGCAGCTGCATTTTCAATGGAGGCGAAAATGTTTGTAGGCCCGTGTACTTAGATTTAGGTGGACATTGAAGAACCCCAGGTCGTCTAAATTTCTGGAGCCCTCCACTACGGCGTCCCTCATAATCATATCGTGGTTTTGGGACGTTAAACACCAGATATTATTATTATTATTATTATTATTATTATTATTATTATTATTATTATTATTATTATTATTATTGGAACATCAAAAGTAATCACCCACCCTCAAGACACTGTGAAACTGTAGCAAAATAATCATCTTGTCAAATATAAATGAGTTACTACAATAAGGCACATAAATCAAACCAGTGCCGGAGCTTACCAGTACAAATCAATCTGCATACAGCAGCTATTGGGCAAAGATCTGTACATTCGTAGTGAACAGGTTTCTCAGCAATATCTGCTCCAAACATATCTCCGTCGAATGTTTACAGGGCTTGTTTATTCTAGACACAATAAAATTTTTCGCTTGTTCACCGAAACACGGCCCTGCTTACCAAAAAATTACGGCACATTCACACCAGAAAGTGTCATAGATATTGATATAACTGACTTTGAAAACAAATTCTGATACGAATCTTTCTCAATATCTAAGTGCAAGACAGCATTCCCATGCCCTGTACTTTAATATAACCCCCTGTGCGAACACTATGACGTTCCTTACGAAACACACTCACTGTACCACCGCTGATGCCGAGAGCGTCTGGGGATCCGAATAACTTTATGAAAGTGAATTAAAACGGTACAATATAAATGCCATTACGTTTACGTTCGCTGCATGACTTCGGTTACCTCGACAACTGCGCGTACATACGCTGCGACTATTTCTGTCGCTGTACTATCTCTGTAAGCAGAGGTCAAACTCAATCACGTAGCAGCGCACATGCGATATGAGGTAGCGGTTCGCGTAGCGCGAGAACGTCGTCTGCCTGCCTGCTCGAAGCATCGTAAGAGCCCGAGACCACAATGCCAAGGTTGCAACTGCGGTAAAAATACTTAGCGATTATACAGTTATTTAACAGCGAATTCTCGTAAAAGAGCACTCTGATAAGTGGCGTCTTTGACCACAATTCACAGCAGACCTGTTCCGCGCGTCACAGCCGCAGTTAGGCTTAGCACGTCGTGTTTTTCACATTGCTGCTTTGCAATGACAACAAAAAGCAAGCTCATTACACACACTTTGTACCGGTTCTCACCTCTTTAAAACTTTAAGTACAGCTTGCTTTCACAAAGACAAGCGCAATTTTCCAGACAGGGCAAGCAAGAACAAATCGCACCATCTCAGCAGTCAAGATACGCCGCTTTTCGCATCAATTTCCGCTCGCTCATTGTTGTCCCCATAACAAAAAAAAGTCGGCAGATCCCACGCACTGTGGGAATCGATGTAATGCGAAGCAGCCAGCAAAGAGCTGCATACATCGTCTTGTTTGTCTTTGAGCCAAATGAAATAATTCATACCATGGCATCTAGTCCACCATATATCGCGTGTTTTCCATGCACGCATGCATGCACAATCTAGTGTACACCATGCCAATGAAACGCATATATATATATATATATATATATATATATATATATATATATATGTGTGTGTGTCTGTGTGTGTGTGTGTGTGTACCGGCCGCGGCGGCCGCATCGAAAATGCGGCCGCCGCGGCCGGTATTCGCTCCTGCACCCTGGGGTTACTATATAGTTAGCAAGCACGGTGATCACTTAACACTTGAAATAATTGAAGCTTAGAAGATTGTGCACTAGGGCGACACCCTAGTGCACAATAGCGTTATGATCCAAAGTGCTAAATTTGTTGGGTGGAACTTGTTCGTAATCTGTCTTGGCATTTGTTGTACTGCTGGTGGCCGTCAATAATATTGTGAAGGACTTCCTATCTTTGGTATCCTGTGTGATTCGGTACTATTGTCGTGCGTGAACGTGGTATATACAGGGTGCCCCAGCCATCTCTCGCCACAGTTTAAAAATGTGCTGTTCTCTAATTTATCCTTCGACTGATTGTCCAGTCATACCCTGCTTGCTGTTCAGCTGGTTGATACGTGTAATAGGAGAGGCGTGTGCTCGGCAACTGGAAGTTGCGCACCATGTATTTGCGCCATGGGTTGGAACTCTAGCGCGCTCGAGGCTCGCGAGATTTAGTAAAAAAGAAATGCGAGATGCCCTACATCCACGTAAGTAAAATGCTTACACACTATGCGACGACTATTCTGCGAGTTTGCGAATATCCTTTTGTTATTTTTGCCTTCAGAACAATAACGGCCTAAAAGATGTGTTGTATAAGCATCAGAAGGCACGATCGACTAGTTGCCGCAAGTGCCTTCTTCGGCAGCGTCGTTCGTCATATCTGTCCCCTGGCGTTGCTGCCGCGTGCTTGATCAATGCCCTACGGAATGGCTGTGCAAACGGGAAGCTTCGGAAATTGTTTTATATGGGGCGTTATCAATAGGTCTGTCTCTGAATGAAAGAAATATACCTGCGAGCCAATACCGCACATTTGAAATCAATCGCTTCAGCCGGCCTAATTTACGCAATATGGAAAATGGACAACAGGAGATGAATACTATATATATAGTGTTACGCCAACATCAGATGCTCGCATATTAAGCATGCCAATCGTTTCTCCGAGTTACATGGCCAAATGTTGCCCGTAGGACTCGTAGGACTCCTATATTGTCCGTAAGACTCCTATATTGTCCAACGCATTAGTGATACCTCCGGACGTGCTATATTTCTTGCAAATAAATGTGCAGCACACGGTGAAACACAATGAACTGATGGCTTGTACCTTTATAGTGCGATTCTGCGTTGATATACGCAGATGGTAGTTATTCAGAAGGTCACCTAAGATAAATATGAAGCAAAGCTAGACGGATTATTTAATGCTTGATATTATAGGTGCCAATATTCCATAGAAGGCATCATTAAACAGCGAAAAATTGAGGTAAATGCAGGACGTGATATGAGACAACACTTGGACACTTAAGTATTGCCCGACGTTTCATAATAATGCCTCATTATACCTTGGTCGATAGTACTTTACCGATCAAAACATCGCGCTATAAGACGGACAGAAATTGTACTCGTTCAACTCAATGCAATTCGTACATAAAAGTATTCATTAACGTTCCTCTTGACAACGACGAGAGGGGTTGAAATGTTTTGTGTTCACTCCGCCCTGCGCCAATCGCGCTCTCGCGATTGTTTTGACTGTTCTGTATCGCGTAGTTCTGTATTTATTATGCTGGCTCGCGAAGCTCATACCAACGAGGCAACCACGTGCACATGACCTATAAGCGGCGTCTTCCCGTCGCGGTGGTCTAGCGGTTATGGCACTCGACTGCTGACGCGTAGGTCGCGGAATCGAATCCCGGCAGCGGCGCCCGCATTTCGATGGGGCGAAATTCCAGACGCCCGTGTACTTAAATTTAGGTGCACGTTAAAGAACAGATGGTCAACATTTCCGGAGCCCTCCACTACGGCGTCCCTTATAATCATATCGTGGTTTCGGGACGTAAAACACCAATGATTATTTAAGCGACATGACACGTGGGTCATGCCAATGTTTAGTAGAGCGGAAAGATAAAGGACAAAGCGAGCATGCGATACAGACGATTGTCCTAATAGTCTCGCTGTGCTGAAGTAACATTTATCCAGAAGTAAAGCAGTCGCATTCAGCAATAACATAAGGACACATTGGCCGGTACTTTCTGGATAAGCGAAACTGTCTTGTTGTGGACGACGTGTATGTGATTGAAAAGAAACTCCACGCAGAATCTTCTGTGAATGTTTTTAAGGTCATGCGTAAGCGCAGAATTTCATTGTGTACTCTATAATTGGGGCCTGTCCTCGAGCTTTGCTGTCGGGCGGAAGGTGTATACCGTGACCACCGCAGTGCGTGTTTGGCATCAAGTTTTCGCAAAGTTGTAATTTTCGTGATGCGTACAATCCTCTATGTCGCCTTTACATGTCCTAGAGAGGGCTTTCATTCAATTACCACGTAATTCAACGAAGCCTTCAAAGAACGTATTTTCCTTTTACATTTGTTTTCTGCCATCGGTACAAGGCATTGATATGGTTCAGTTATATACGCATTCTGCTTGCATGGGTGTTTAGCACAGTGGCAAAGGCACTCGCCTTTGGAGCATGTGACCAAGCTTCGAAACCCAGCACTCTCCGTAAAAAATTATGTTGTTTTACATATTTATTTCTTGCATGACAGAGGGACGGACGGATGGACGGGCTGTTTTCTCGATGAATAGGCATTGTAAATCCTTTCAAATTCAAAATTTTGACGAGGAGTTTGAGTGTATTTACGAACACCCTAAAAGGACGTTAGAAACTATGCAAGTCGGCGCGAATGATTTATAATATATTCTTTGCCACAGGATTTCTCATGAAAGTGCGTAGAAAACAGCATTAATAAACTTACAGTCGTTAATTTTCAAAATAAATGCGACGCATTTCTTAACGAACTTCTGAGACTTTGAACGTACGTATCTATCTATCTATCTATCTATCTATCTATCTATCTATCTATCTATCTATCTATCTATCTATCTATCTATCTATCTATCTATCTATCTATCTATCTATCTATCTATCTATCTATCTATCTATCTATCTATCTATCTATCTGGCCGATTACGACTTTGTGCTCTCCTGGCCGTTTCGTTCATGGGATATATGCCAAAATCGGTGTGACATAACATGACTGTATGATGAACGTAATTGACAAGTCATAATATGAAAATCATGACATGCATGTCGTGAACGGCATGATTTACATGCCTCGGTCTTGGTGCTCTTGCGGCCGTTTCAATAACTTGACATATGCTGAAAATGGTATGGCGGGACAAGACCGTATGACGAACGCAAATGACAGGTTATAACATGAAAATCATGACACGCGTGTCATGAACGTCATGATTTACATTACGTGTTCTCGGGGCGCTCGCGGCCATTTGACTACATGGATATATAGTAAAACTCATATGACCAGACATTTCTGTGTGACGAATATAAATGACAGGCGGTAACATGAAAATCATGACACGCATCTCATGTACGGCATAACATACATACCACGCTCATGGTGCGCTCGCGGCCGTTTCGCTAGCTTGATGTACCCCAAAATTGGTATTGCGTGACGTAACGGTATGACGAACATAAATGACAGATGGTAACATGAAAATCACGGCATGCTTGTCATGTACGGCATGACTTACATGCGACGCTGATGGTGCGCTCGAGGCCGCTTCGCTAGCTCGATAGACACCAAAATTGGCATTGCGCGACGTGACTGTACGACGAACATAAATGACAGGTTATAAAATGACAATCATGAGATGCATTTCCTGTTCAACATGATTTACATACCCCGCTCATGGATTGCTCGCGGCCGGTTCGCTAGCTTGACATGTATCAAGTTTGGCATTGCGTGACGTGACTGTATGACGAACATAAATCACAGGTGATAACATGAAAATGATGACATGTATGTCGTGTTCGGCATGACTTACATGCCACGCTCATGGTGCGCGCCCGATCTCAGACAACGCATCATGACACAGCCCATCCCTCGCAATATGCATCCATACCACCATAAAGGACGCCGCAAAGCTCGAGTACAGAAGCTGCAACGACTAAAGGACCACCCTGACGTTTATTATACAGACGTTAGTCCCTACCCAAAGCAGCGAGGGCAAGCTCCCGCCTACGCTCTCTCTGTAGACAACCGGGGCAAACTTGTAAACTCCGCGACCATACTTACCTCATCATCCGCGGTAGCCGAGGCAACTGCTATCGCTCTCGCCATTCGAATGGCAGACCAACAGGGTATATCTACCTACGTGGTCTCAGACTCGCAGGCAGCTTGTCGCATGTATCTCTAGGACATACTACCAACAAGAGCCATCCAGCTAACTGGGAAGCGAACTCCTCTTTGATCACGGGATAGTCTGGTGTCCGGCCCATACGAATCAGGATGGCAATGAAGTAGTACTCAGCGGCCGAGCCCCAGGACCACCCACCACTGAAGAGGACACAGATGATGGGGTGACACGGCGTGGCATCCTAGACAAACAAAGATTAGATCGCCGCATTGGGGCACCTCCTCACAAGGACCTCGACAGACACTAAGCGCGGGACTGGTGCCGCCTGCAGACGTGAATCTGCATAAGCTTCACGTCATGTACCCGGAGAGATATCCCAACGCATGCCCGGGATGCGGAGATGTTCCAACACTAACACACATAACCTACCGCTGTCCCGAGCTACCCGCTACAGTCGACAAAACACATACGCAACCAATACACAGGTGGTTGTGGGAGGCGCGACTCGCTGAACGGACCCTGGGAAGTCTATTGGCAACAGTAGGTCAGGCCCGCCGAGCCGCTATAGCCAGCGGAGCCTTGGAAGAAGGGCCCCACTAGCAATGAAGCACATTTTTTTTCTCAATAAATGTTGTCTCTCTCTCTTTCGCGGCAGCTTCGCTAGCTTGATATACACAGAAATAGGCACTGCGCGACGTGGCTGTACGACGAACATAAATCACAGGTGGCAACATGACAACGACGACATGCATTTCATGTACAGCATGATTTACATGCCACGTCCATGGTGCGCTCGCGATAGGTTCGCTAGTTTGGTATACATCAAGATTGGTATTGCGCGACGTGACTATATAACGAACATTAATGACATGCAAATCATGACATGCATGTCATGTATAGCATGATTTACGTGACACTGTCTTGGTGCGCTTCCGGCCGTTTTGTTAACTGTATATATGCCAAAATTGGTATGAAATGGCATGAGTGCGTGACGAACATAAATGGCACGTCATACATTGTATGTACCACAATATACGTTTCATTAACATGGTATATAACGAATTGTACATGCATGAATGCATGCATGACAAAAACGATATATAGTGAACTAGATGTCATGACATGAATGACTTTATTTACCTCAAACACAAACAAGGCGATGTCTGCAGCCCTTTGCTGGCCGCTTCGTATTACATCGATTGCCACTGTGTGTGGGATCTGCCGGTTTTTTTGCAATAATTACTCATTTTTTACCAGCACTCAAGTACGTACGTTCGGAGGGCTGCCTTTATCCTCAGAAGCAGCGTCTGTATGTAGGCTCCTGTATTGCGCTCACACTTAACGATTTGGTTTCGCTTGGACGGGCAAATTGATTGTCAGTCGCTTATAAACAGTAATGTTTTGGAAGCGAGAGCTGAGGAGAGACAAGGGCGGATGTTTATTTTATATATCCTAGGTTTGTCGAAGACTGTTTTATTTGAATTGATGACATGTTTTTACAGACTGCCGAAGCAGCAAGTACAGTAAGAATATTCTAGGAAGCTCTCCATTCATTGATAATCACGCATGAAACGGGTGCAGCTGACTCTATCAGATTCCTAGACCTTAAAACAACATTTACTGACGAACACACATGTCGGATGCACGCAAGCTTGCTTACAAACCTTTGGCTCAACAGCGCTCTGGCTCATTCCAAATTCGTCAGGAGAACTACAGCTGCTAATTTATGCTTCACTAAGGCTCTTAAAAAGTCGTGTCCTCATCTAATAACTCGAAGTCTTAACTTTCAAGGACATCGCTTAACAGACTCGGGGTATCCCATACATTTGCTAACCTGAAATCGATGGTTCGACGAAAATTCGTCTGGTCGGGAAGGGGCATGATGAAAAAAATGAAAAGAAACACCGGCCAAAATAAAAATACCTAAACACATTAAGACATTCGGCTTACGTGCGAAAACCTTGTTCACATAAAAGTTGCCCATCGATGCGAGCTTGTGTCTGCTTTAGTACGTGGCCCAGACACCTGGCTTACGCTAGTGCGAGATTGCCATCATTGCTGTACAGCGTTTTTCTCGTAGTCTGGATAAGAAGTGCTTCCAGATATTGACGAGAACACCACTTTCTTTGTTTTGCTATGATGCCTGCCCAAGCCCGATGAACATCATGATTAGAAGTGGTCACCTAATGTGCAAGTGCATGAGACACGACGCTCTAGTTTCTGACATCATTCATGTAGTCTATCAGCCACCACTCAAAATTTCCGCTCTTGCCGATATAAACAGTAGTCGCATTCTGCAGAGGGACTTCTATAGGCAACGCCCGGAAACTTTTCTTTCTTGAACGGGTCCATTGCGTGCACCAGTTCATGCTTCAATGTACGAGCTAACCACAGTGCTTGAGGGCTTCCCCACAAATAAGCACAGGCAAGAGCAGTCGCCTTGCATAGTGTCTACAGAAAAGCCTAAAACGGTGGTCATATCTTATATTGTGGCAGCAACTTGCGCGAATGTTGGTAGGAGGCGAGAGGCAGCGGGTTGAATGTGCGCCGAGTGGGTCAGTGACGCTATCTCCTCCCTGATGACATCACGCAAGGCCGCGCCGGATGGCTGAATGGGACACAGTGTAGGCAGTGAAAATCCCATTGGTCGTAATCCTTCGCGTATCAGTGCCCTTATCATGCCTCGTAGGTCTGGGTCCGCCGTAGAACGTGTGTCGTCACTGTCCGGTTGTAGCCGAACAGACTCGAGTTCGTCGAGGCGCTGACACGTTGTGACAACTTAAGCAACGGTAGCCGGGTTCTTGATGGCAAGAGCATTGAATGCGCCAGTCGCAATACCCTTGAGAATGTGGCGTACCCTGTCCGACGCTGACATTGATACATTGACACGGCGGCAGAGCGCAAGAACATCCTCGATGTAGGACGTGTACGACTCGCCGAGATGTTGTTTGCGAGCCTCGAGGGTTTTCTTGGCGAGAGCCGACCGAATGGCCGATGTGCCAATGACTTGGCGCAGCAGCTGTTTGAAGGTAGCCCAATCGGAGATGTCAATCAGGTGGTTGAAGAACCACGTCTTCGCCACACCCGTAGAAGGAGACGTGAGTTAGCTTGTAAGTGTCGTCCCACCGATTAGCAGAACTGGCACGCTCGAAATCGTCAAACCAGTCCTCCACATCTTCACCGCGCAGAGCAGCGAAGAGATGAGGCTCACGCTGGGGGCTGTTTACGATGTGAGAAGGCGTGGCTTGCGGTGTCAAAGCGGGGACGGTAGCAGCACCGACCTGCTCGTGCTGTGACATATTGCCGGACAGCTGGCACAAACGGCGACCTGAGCGAAGCTCCAGGAGGTAGAGCGCACGAGTAGAGGACGGGGGATCCAGAAGCAACCTCCACCACGTATGAGGTCTTGGTTCGGCAGACGTTTATTTGGCCTCAAGACCCGGCAGCCAACAGGCACGGTGAACCCACACTAATGATGATGATGCACGACGTAGATGAGGATGCACAGCCAAATACATTATGATGATGATGATAATGTACAGATGAAGAAGATGTGCTTAATAAATGCCCACACTAAGCTTGCCTTTTCACACAACTTCTGAAAGAGAGTGCCCCAAAAGCGAATGCGCGCGTTGCACTTGCGGCACACAAAGAAGATGTCTAAGGTTTGTAAAGGTACTGACCCGAACTGAAAGAAAAAGGAGGACTATGCGCCGTAAAGTACAAGAATGCGTTCATTTTATGCAAAGTCAACGTTGCGTATCACGTCCCTTTGTTTTGCGGTAAAATGTGTAGTACGTCGAACGGGCAGGTAGATCGATTCAGGACAATATGAGCAGACGTACATCAGCTAGAAGTACAAACAAGGTCATTTGGCTCATCCCTTTTCGATACGGCGGCGTTCCGATGTTCGACAAGTGCCGTGCTACCGCGAGATCATGATGATGTGTGGTGTTTAATGGCACGAGGGTCAGTTATGGCCGAATAGCGTCATGTCATGTGGTAGTGAATTTCTAGTGTAGTCAATGTGATGAATAAATGGTTTGCAAATGGTAGATGGGACGTGGCTGTATAAGGGCCTAAGGCAGGTTGCTGTGAATTGCGGAAGCTATACAAGCAATAAAACTATGAAAATAACAATGATGTGAGCTATGCGCATAAAACCTCCATTACAAAGGGATGATAGCATAAAATCTGTGGGAAGCACTAGTGTTCGAGAGGTTACTTGAAGTCATGAAATGAGGACTTGTTATATAAAAAAACCGGCAGATCCCACGCACTGTGGGAATCGATATAATGCGAAGCAGCCAGCAAAGAGCTGCATACATCGCTTTGCTTGTCTTTAAGCCAAATGAAATCATTCATGTCATGGCATTTAGTTCAACATATATCGCATGTTTGCCATGCCCGCATGCATGCACAATCTGGTATATACCATGCCAATGAAACGTATATTCTGGTATATACAGTGTATGAACTGTCATTTATGTTCATCAGGCACTCGTGTCATGCCATACCAATTTTGGTATATATCCACTTAACAAAACGGCCGCAAGCGCACCATGACATTGTCATGTAAATCATACCGTACATGACGTGCATAACATGAGTCGCATGTTAAGACCTGTCATTTATGTTTGTCACACAGTCACATCGCGCAATACCAATTTTAGTGTATATCAAATGAGCGAAGTGGCCGCGAGTGCACCATGAGTATGGCATGTCAATCCGCCATACGTGGCATGCATATCACGGTTTTCGTGTTACCACCTGTCACTTATGTTCGTCATACAGTCAGATCGCGCAATACGAATTGTGGTGTATATCAAGCTAGCGAAGCGGCTGCGAATGCATCATGAGCGTGGCATGTGAATCATGACATACATGTCATTGTTTTCATGTTACCAACTGTTATTCATGTTCTTCATACAGTCACATCGCGCAATACCAATTTTGGTGTATATCAATCTAGCGAAACGGCCGCGATCGCACCATGAGCGTGGCATGTAAATCATGTCGTACATGACTTGCATGTCATGGTATTCATGCTACCACCTCTCATTTACGTTCGCCATACAGTCGTGTCGCGCAATACCAATTTCGGTGCATATCAAGCAAGCGAAACGGCCGCGAATGCACCATGAGCGTGGCATGTAAATCATGACATACATGACATGCATGTCATGGTTTTAATATTACCACCTGTTCATGTTCTTTATACAGTCACATCGCACAATACCAGTTTTGGTGTGTATCAATTTAGCGAAACGGCCGCGAGTGCGCCATGAGCGTGGCAAGTAAACCAAGTCGTACATGACATGCATGCCATGATTTTAACGCGATAGCGTTAAAGAGCTCGTATCGCAGAAATTCCGCCGTCGGCGTCGGCGCCGGCACCGTTGGTTGTGAGCGAAAAATCAACTTGTCCGTGACCGAAAAATCGAAAAAGCTGCAAATAAAATAAATAATAAAAATTTTAGGTCCGAGTGAGAATCGAACCCAGGCCGTCCGCGTGGCAAGCAGGTATTCTACCACACAGCCACGCCTCTTTTTTTTTGTCTTTATTGCAGGGCTTCAGTTTTCAACCGTGAGCCACGCCTCTGCTTGGAGCTGCAGTGAAAGTAACTTTGATGCTTCCCAAAAATACGCGTCCTGTATACAGTTGTCACAGTACGAGATGTAATATGGCAGTAATATTGCGTGGTACAAGCGTACATTGCCATCGGGCGTCACACCACGTCAATATCATAACGACTTGGTGGTTAAAAGACAGCCACCCATTACAAAAGGCACACACATTACTGCGCGTATTCCCTTAAGACCACGTAGTGGGTGCAACGCAGCTTTGAAAAAGGTTCTGGCGCATAATGGCTCCTGGTTTAAAGCATGCTACCCATTACATAAGGCACACACCTTATTGCGCGCATTCTGTTAAACACTCGTAGTGTTCGAAGTGCGCACTAGGGGCAGGATATTGCTATCGCGTTCAACTCTCAAAGGCGAAGCTTAAGCGTCCCCCAATTTTTCATGTTATCATGCATCAGTTATGTTCGTAATACCGAAATGTCTCGTCATACCAGTTTTCGTATATATTGCCACGCTCACTTCGTGTTTTATTTTGATGTTTTTTGGGTTTGACCAGCAAGGACGGTTATCAACGCTCGAGGCTGTCCGCGAAGCAGTGTTCGAGAAACTTCTTGATTGTAGTAGATCGTTTTGTTAAGATTTCGCGCCGCACGCGAATGTTCCAGCTTTATCGAGAGATAACGCCGCCACCAGCGATATCGCAGGAAAGTTCGATAGCACCTGTATA